>NC_072731.1:54277518-54594928 GCF_026930045.1 Uloborus diversus
GGGTTCCTACTAGGCCTGAAAAAGGCTAAGTTACCTATCGCAGCTTCGTTAAAAAAAAAAAAAAAAAAAAAAAAAAAAAAAAAGAAAGAAAAGAAAAGAACGATTTCTCCATATAAGAGATTTTTTAGTCTTACGATCGTACTTAAGGAACTATCAATTCACTACTAGGAGTGTTGATGTCGTATGACGGAATAGTAAATAGTCTCGGATGGGCGTTGACTAACTGAATCTAAACTATACCTTTTCCACTACCCATTTTAAGCACATTTTGCTGCATAAAGCACAATGTGTGCACAAATCTTACGAGACTTAATTTGCGAGAGACCACCTCACGGAAACTCACTTTTTCTACCTATTTTCCGTTTTTATGAAGTTTTGCTTATTGGGTGAAATTTAGACGAATCCCATACCATTTAGGAATGGATCTATGTTTCGAAGACTGTAAGGCTCCAACACTATTTTGTTTGTAATTAAGCCCTGAATCCGCATTGAATCCGCAGCCTGAATCCGCAGCCCTGCTACATTAAAAATAGGAATTAGGATTGAATATATGGAGGGGGGAGGGAGAGAATACGTTTGTGATACAATAAACATCACCGTCCACTTTTTGCATATTACGACTTTAAAGCGCACAAGCTTCACCAAATTTCTGATTTGCAATCAAAGAATAGCTAATTTTAACGAATAAAATACGCAGAAAAAATGGAATTGCTTACCATTTACTAAACAAAACAGTGTAATGCTACGCTCCGCACTAAACTCGTATTTGCACTTTTCATCAAAATTGAGTTACGGTCACCAGGTCGTTCTTTTTCACATATTTCACCTAAATACAACGTTTTATGGTCGTTTGTCAGTGGGAAATATTTTTTAAAAATTCTGAAAAAGTTGCATCTGAATTATATATGTTACCGTTAAAGTATGAAATCCGTTATTTTATATAATGCCTAGTTGCTTCATGGGATAACTGATCGTGACCGTTAAAATGGAAAACTCTCTTGTATTTCTCGGTTTAACTATAGTTATTTCATAGAATAACGATCTGCAGCGCGTAAAAGTAAAATAATCTATATCATATATCTTGCACGACAAATAAATTTACCTTTCACTCCAACTGCATTAAAAAAAAAAATTTCGTGTAAAACCCAGTGTGTCATCAAAAAAAATTTTTGTTTTAGAAATAATGTTCTTTGTAATTCCAAGTGACATTTTAGTAATCCTTGTTGTAACAAATAATTTTATGGTACATTTCCATAAATACCATTTATACGCTTCATAAATTAGATAAATTGCTTCTTTTTCATTTTAATTGTCTATCATTAGTTTATTTATAGAATACCTATATAGTTATTTCGTTTAAGACAAATTGTTTATTTTACGCTTCAACTGTCTCTCATTAGTTAATTTATAGAATGCCTAGTTATTTTATAGAATAGTTAAAGTGTCAAATTCATAAAATATTACACACTTTAACGGACATGATCAGTTATTTAATGGAATGACTAGGTATTCTATAAAATAACTGCGTTATACACTTTAACGGTAACATATACATGGAGGCCCAAAAATTTAAACGGCTATTCCTCCTTTAGAACTCAGCTGCAGATATGACTTTTGCGTTGAGCACGGCAGTATAGGTATTTACCTGTAAGTATACTATAACCTTACGCAATGCTCAATATTTTGATATGATCGTGAAAAAAGTTTAACACTATGTCAATCAAATATTACATTTAGAAACATCTAATAAACAGAAATATTTTTTTCCATTAAGCATTACCAGACGTAAGCTAATCTCAGCTGGGATACAAAAATCGGGTAAGATGAAGAAGAAGAAGAAAAAAAAAGGGCATCGTTTACCGATTCGATCGATGGTTCATGAAGTTGCCATATAAGCAAGAAGAACGAACAAGAACTGATCTAGATAAATGTTCCGCCATGAAGAATAACATAGCAATTCATAAAGTCTGGATTTGTCGTCTGTAATCTATCGGGTGTGATAGTTTTTTCGCGTCTTTTTTTTATACGTTTTTCCTCACTTACAAATGCTGCTATTTTCTTAGAGCAGAACAATATTGTTTTCTAAATTGACAATACGTTATTGAAAGCTGATAGAAATACCTTTCACAAATTACCACATAGTTTTAACAGTAGACTTGAAAGTATTCATTCTTAACTCGCGATCTTATCGAGTACACACAAAGTTGATTGGAAAAAAAAAAGAAAGAAATTAAGAACCAGTCCCCTTTTCCCCAGCTTTATTTTTAAAATTTCTTTTTGCTTTATAAATTGGGAAAGACAGAATTAACTTCATGCATCCGCATATACGTATATAACAGTCAATGATCGAGTAACGCTCCTGACGTCATCTACGATGAAACTCGCTCAACGGCATGGTAATTTTGATAATGTGTTTTGGTAATGTTTAACAAGTACGGAAAGGCTTTATTGAGACAAGGCTGAACTGGATCTGGAAACCTAACTGTTTTACTGGTAAGATTGTGTCATTTCAAGGGAATGAAGAAACGAAAAAGTGGTCAAAAATGAACGCTATCACTGGAGCTTGGGTAAAAATGTCTACAATCAAAATATCACCAAACAGGCAATGTCTCCGTTCGAACGTAGAAGCAATTTTCCCCCGTCATACCTTGACGGGCGATTTTCTAGCATTAAATAAATTGGCTTGATATGCAAGTTTTAGGATATATATATATATATATATATATATATATATATATATATATATATATATATTGTTTTAACCTTCACTCGGGAAAAGTCGTTACAACATTATTTTTAAGAATCACTGTAATCGAAGCGACGACAGACTAAGCATTTCAAACCAGTGGTGCTCAACATACGTCCTGCGGGTCATATGTGGCCTGTAAATCTCATCCATGCGGTACGTTTCATGTTAAATGTTACGAATTGAAAAATATATTCTTGAACCTTCTTAAACAACCTATCATATTTGTTCAGTAGCTACTACGAAAGATTGTTGCAACTTTGAAGCCTCTTAAATTCATCACCATCAAGGACTAGGCAAAAAACCTGTCATGGTTTTCGGTCTAGTCAGTTTTCTCGGTCTGCCAACGTCTCGTTTGCCTTCTGGAATGTAGTAGAAGGTAGCTCTAGGAAGTCTCCCTCAGAAATTGTATTTTGAAATCCAGATGGAAACTTTGTATTAGTGAAATAAGCATGTAGGGATGAACACAACAATTCTCGTATCGCAGTTTTCTTTAATTTTCAGTTTTCCCTATGTTATCTGATAATATTAAAATATGTATTATTTTTATATGACGCAGTAAGAAGCAAAGGGATGTAAGTGCCAAAATTAAAAGTTTGGAGCTAACCAGTACACGTGGTAAGTGAACCTCTCCTTTGCCTTGGGGCAAGTGATAGTACAAGAAACGCTAGTAGGTGCTGTTACACAGCATGATTTATAAAAAGTTTTCAACGAAAGCCTACGCAGAACTTTAAGCGCTATTTTTTCAAAACTTGAAAATGTCTACTTACATCCGTTTGCTTCTCAGTGCTTCATATGCGATTTGACCCGTGAGATTCATATTAGTATGAGGTGAGGTTCTCAAATAAAAAAAAGGTTGCACATCAGTGTTCTAACCAATCTTCTTTGTTGAACAAAAGCATAAGTAACGCACATAACTTAAGATTCTATTAAGATGCTATTTTTTTTTTTTTTTTGCCATAAAAATAAATATATAAATAAACAAAATTATAAAAACATCAGAAAAGTTACTTGTGTAACGTTGTATCTGCATATTTAAATTTGGAACTTTGTATCGTGAAGTTCCATTTTAGTGACTCGTGAGCTAAGGTCTTTAAAATCAGAATTCCAAAGGGTAAATTGTATGGAAAATAATTAATTTTTTCCGCAATTATTATAGTTTAGATAGCAGCGGCTTATTCTTGCAGCCCAAACAATCCTCCAGAAGAGCCATTTCAAGAATGCACACTTCGTAGAATTCTATCAGCCTGTCCGAGAAAAGCTCCGGTTAATTTTATCGGAACGCTTAGAACGTCCGTGAGCGCCCTGGGCGGAATTTGGAAGATAATTAATGCTGACCTAGGGATGTTACTTTGAATTTGGCGGGAAAATATTTGGAGAACGAAGGATTAGATGGCTGAATCATTTATTCAGGCGTTATTCCTGTGTTTGTACGCGTTGAAATTTCTCCCGATTCTAAAGTGAACTTCCGAATTATAATTAGTCATCTAATTGAAAAGCTGAACATAGCAAAGATACCCCAAATAGTATTATGTTCGATTAAACCCACATAGTTTGTGTTTGTAAAAAATATTGATGCAAATTTAGGGAGTTTTCAATAAAAACGATTTATTTTTTCAGTTCCGTTTTCATCTTACTAAAGTCGAAAAAAATTTAAAAGTCGAAGGAAAATGGCTAAATAAATAAATAGAATTCAAATGAGTAAATAAATGGGATATTGTGCACATTCTTGAAGCTACAAAATTTTATCCTTGCTCATATTTTGACAATAAGGTTCTATGTAATCGCCATAGATTTTAAATCGAAGCCATTATGGGTTTCAAAAATTTACTAATTTGGAATAACTATATTCGACTAACATTTATAGAATCAAAGCTAAGGTTATTAAAAAGCAATTCTTTTTCTTGGCACCGCGGCTGTTTAATGAACTAACGGAATAGAAGATGTTAGGAATGAGAAGAACTTCAGAAAATATAAACAAGGGGTCAATGATTATATACAAAAATAACAACATTCTATCAATAATAAACTTTTAGCTGATAAAATATACTGACTTGCCTACCGGGGGGGGGGGATTTGTATTGTATTTTTTTTTAATATAAAATGTGTCAATGCGAGTTGTTGTGTTTTTTTTTTCTGGAATCAAACAGTCAAATTATTGTTCTGTGTGAAATATTTACTACTTGCGTATAATTAATTTGCAAAAATATTATATTGTTTAATACATATTTATGTGTTTGTACTCCAAATTAAACCTATTTAATAACATTGTGGACAGTACCTTTGGCGCTCTTTAGTGTTGAATTTTTACTACTAACTCATGTTGAACCATAATCAAGAATTTCTTAATGTTTTGTGATTGACGTTTGCAATTTATGTTTTATAATTCACGTTGTATGTTTCAACTTTACTTTATTTTGCTTACTGTTTGTTATGTATGTGTGTTTTTGTTAATAAATCTTACCTTATCTTATCTTATCTAAAAGCATTTGAAAGTGTGAAATAGTGTATTTGCCACATTAAATGTTTTTTTTTTCTATTCTGAAGGGGAAAAAAATGCCTTAGCAGTAAAAAATATAAGCAATGGGTCAAACAGTTTAGAGAAGTTCAGAAATGATACGACCCCCAACTGTTGTTTTCACGGTAAAATATTAAGCTCTGCGTGACAGTACAAGGTTAATACAAATGATTCATTTCTTTCCAAAACAGTACAATATCCAAAAGTATTGCAGGTATAACAATGAAGTATGTAAAAAAATAACCACAAACTCATCAAGATTCATACCCAGGTGGTAACACGATGCATTATTTTTTAAATGGTGGCAAAATAAGGAAAGCTCTTTTTTTTCCCTTTTTTTTTGTATGTGTGTGTACACACATACAAACCACCAAGACGTGTTACGTCTTGATGGCGTACAGCCTCTTCCTGGAAAGTTAATCGGAACAAAATTAAAAACTTCCTGGAAAATTAATTCAGACAATCAGGGTGATTTGACACTTGTTGCAAGCAGCGACAAAAGCTTACTCGCTGACGTCTTTAGTATTCTAAATAAACAAATCTCGTGTAGTCAACCACTTATTCAATGAGTTAGTTCATCTTTTCTCAGGCTACTCTCACCGAAAAAAGAATGGGTTCATGGTGTTGCGACAACAATTGGAATTGGTAAATCATCAGTTTATGTAACAATCGCAGCAAAAGAGCAGTGTGGCAGGCGTACTTTGTTGCTGTCGAAACTGGTGTAAATTCATCAGATTTTTTTCAACAAATCGGTATGTGAATGAAGTGTAGAATGATGTAACGAAACAGCTCCATCAAAAGTAAGAGCGTTTTTAGTTTTCTGCAAGTTAGTATGTTGCTTCCAAGGCTTACGGAAGTCGTACAACTGACAGGAATAAAAACAAATTTTACTTAGGACTTCCACCCCCAAGCTTTTTTCGCGAGAACAAAAGAACGAAGAGCAAGTCACGTGTCTTGGGTGGGCCACGGTTTAAAAATTAGGAGGATTCGGTGTGCACAGGAATGCTGGTTTCGCCCACAGCGTTAGTACACTTTTCCCACAATGGGTGTTGCTGTTTTTGGGAATCGTGATTCGGCTCACCGAAAGGATGTACCTATGGGGCATAAACTCTTCCCTTTGTTACAAGAAATATCTGCAGGGTGTGTTTCAATTGTGGCAGGCTTGGTGTGAAATCAGATCATGAAGTCATTAGTGGTTGCATATTTGTTTTAAGATTAAGGTCAAACAAGATTTCATAATCATATTGCAGCCTTGTTTTTAAGCATGTTTCTCCCACAAATGTGCTTTCATTATTTTTTATAATTTCATTATTTTAATCACAAAACGTGCCATTTTCTTTTACATATTAGCTTACTCTTTACAACTTGTACAAGTTACAGCGAAAACTGTCTCCTATTTTTAGTAGTGTTTTGGGTATACTTATTTTTCCTTTTCATTTGTCTTTTTATTATTTTTTTCTTTGAATAATCCACCATAACAATTAAGTATCTTTATATCTTCTTGTTTCTATTCTCATTAGATTTTTTTCCCATTCATTTTAAATATTTATAGTAGTTTCTTTTCATTAAAAAAAAACTATACTTTGAATTTTTATCTTATTTTTATTACATAATTTTGGTACCAATAGGACATAAACTCGTTTCAATCGATTTTGCAACTTTCTTAACTTAGAATCAAGCAACTTTCAAAGAATATTATACTTGAAAAAAAAAAAAAAAAACTATATTACTATCGTGTTTGCTACGGATATAAATAATTCTTTACAATTTATAATACTACTTCTAAAATTCTAAAGTGTTATTTTTCTTACATCATCCAAAATAACACATATTTTCTTTCAAAGAAATCAGTACAACTAATTTCTAAATGTTTCTCTTATTTCTCATAGCCGATTGAACCCGGTGATTTTTCCCAGAGTCGGATACCTCCCTCCCTTCCCCTCTATACACAAAGAAAGTGGGGAAGTAGAAATTGTAATTTCACCTTTTAACTGGTCAAATTTTAACGAATCTATTGATTTGTCGTAAACTGGAGAGAAAATGCTATTTTGTTTTGCAGTTGATAAAACTTCCTAAAATCTTGAAACAAATTATCCTCTTGTTTTACATGAATAAAACTTAGACATGGTAACAATGATAACTTTAAAAAATAAAACGATAATATTTTACCAAAATTTAAATTTCATAAATTTAGAAAAATGTTGTCCATTAGTTATAAATAATGAATGTTTATCGGTTTTGAAGATATTTGAAATGCATGTATATCTGCATCTTAATTTATATAAAGAAGCATATTATACGATAATTTATCATAGCATAAGTTTCAGACTATGAAAGCATATTTACTACATTGTGTCTCAAAAATAAATAACAAATATTAAACTGATTCTGCTATGCAAAATAGTAAAGGTAAGCAGCATTAGTTTTCAAATAAGCAGTATAAACAATGGTGTCCTCAAATCGAACTAAAATGTTTAATTTCAGACATTTATCAGTTGGATGTGGGACCACCTTTACTGGAGATGCACTTATTTTTAGAAGTTTGAAGCAAAGAAATGAAGAAATGATCACCATAGACAGTTAAAGTAATAAAAGAAATAGCAACTGGTTGTACAAGATATAAGCTCTTTTTGATTTATATTTATCGCATTATACAGTAAAAGATAGTTATGAAAGTATTTTATTGCGGAATTGCTTTCGCTATTTACTGCATGTTATATGTGCAACGTTTGTTTCTGTAATTTTTCTTCTACTCGAGTTTTATGCTAGTTTTACTGTTTGTTGATTTTTATTCATTCCTTTATTTATTTTTTGGGATAGAGTTTAGTATCGAAAATCGGAAGTAGAACTGTTGTTTATCGGATAACTCTGATTTAGAAGAAATAAAAGTGTTAATAATATTGTTGAATGGGACAAACGATTTCAATTCGCAATTCAAATAAACTCGGAGGTGCCGCAGTCTCTGACCAATGACGACTGAAAGTAGGCTAACATGGGATATGAACTATCCAACGAGACATCTGCTTTGTCCGCGCAAAATTGAAATGTTTTACCTCTTCAACTATTTTTTAAAATCACTGCAAGGTAGCATTTCAAACCAGAAAACTGTAAATTCGAAATCGAGCTGCTGTTTTTCCGATGACTCAGATAATATACATACATACACACACACACATATATATATATATATATATATATATATATATATATATATATATATATATATATATATATATATATATATATATATATATATATATATATATAATTTTTTACGACAAACAATCTGTCTTAGATTTTTGTCAATTAATTCTTGTTGTGTCGTCCTAAAAAAATCTTAACCTTAGAAAAATGTTTCACCTAAGTTAAATCTACAAACTTACCAACTTTTTAACTACATTTACCTCTTTCTCTGTAGGAAACAAAGAATTAAAGTTCCCTTTTCTTCGCAGAATAAGTTAAGTTTCAAATCCCGAGCTCCGTAAACATATTTAACTGGTTTACCACTCCTCGTATTCTTGAAGAAGAAAGAGAATACATGCAAATTTCTTCAATTTCTTGAGTGGGAGAGTAATGGAGTAGGTGGAGGAATACTGTGGTAATAAGAAATGAGCAGCGTAATTTACTTTCATGCGATAAAAGTGGTAAAAATTAAAACAGGAAAGCATATCATAGAGGCATCTATGGTGCTAGAAAACTCCCAATCCACTGCCGCCATAATAGATAATGGAAGTAGACGCTGAAAGAGGGGTAGTGGAATATTTTTCCGTTGTAATGACGCGAGTTTGAGTTTATCTTTCAAGGCAGAAATGCTATTATTAAGAAGTGACAGTTTATTATGGTAAGGGAGATGTTTTTGTTTCTGCTTTAATGAGGTACCCCATTTTAAATGATAAGACTTTGGTTTTTTACTCATAAAGATAATGGTTGGTTATGCTTTAGCTATTCCGCAGGTTCTGGATAATTAAATGTGTTGTTTTGTATCATTATGTGCTGGCATTGTTACTTACAATTTATGGAAAAACTCTTAATATATTTCTGCATCTTTATTTGTAATGATTAAAACGCTTCACTATCAACAGCTGACTAATAACAATATCGAAGTGAAGTAATTTGTATGAGCTATTCAAGGTACTGTATGCTTTGATTTTTGGATTAATGACAACGCTACTAAGGAATAATTACTACTATTATGCTTTTCACGAGAAGTAGATTTTAGGTGTCTCATAATTATCCATCAAGATACCTATCAAGACAAATTCAACTCAAAATTGCATTTTTTTTTCTTAATTAACTAGAAAATTTCCCGTCAAGGTATGACGGGTAAAAATTGCTTCTACATTTCAACAAAGCAATTGCCTGTTTGATGATATTTTGATGCTTGAAATTTTAAGCCCAACTCCAGTCGATTAACCCTAAAACCCAGTAGATAGCGTTAAGCTGTTGACCACTTTTTCGTTTCTTCATTCTCTTAACATAAGAATCTTACTAATAAAGCAGTTTAGTTACCAGATTTAGTTCATCCTTGTCAAATGAAGTATTTCCCTGCATGTAAACAAAACCAAAAATTATTATCAAATTATCCTGCTATGGCATGAGGTTCATTGTTGATGACGTCAGCGTTACGCGATCAGTGAATTCGCGACTATAGAATTCACTGATCCATGCTTTTTGTTTGAATTTGAGATGAGAAGAACAAGAACTATATTATTTAAATTGTAATTTGTTGTTAATATGCACGAAAGAAATTTGATCTTTTAGATCAATTTTGTTGTTTTTTACTTAACTATCAAACGAGATTTTCGCATGAATCTTATTTCTGTTTATGAGTCAAAATTTCTCGTACTTTTAATTTCCTACCAATCAAATGAAACATTTGCAAAGTGTATGAGCTTTCTGCATTAGAACGTCAAATGCAACTAGAGCTTCTTTTTAAACTTGTGTGCGTTCACGTAGACCAAGTTTTATGACTCTACCTTATTGTGTAAATGATAATCTCTTGTAAAAAAAAGTAAACAAAATACCATTCTCGAATATAAAAACATTATTTTTTTCTAATCGAATAAAATCCCAATTTCATTTTACTAATTTGTTAGTAGATTTTCAACCATCTCGATTAACAGTTTACTCACTTTTCTCGTATGCATGATGGCTGAATAATTAAGGAACGATTTTTCCGGGTCAGTTGCAGTGCAAATCTACTTATTTCCGATGAAGAATGAAATAAGTTATTTTTAGGAGTTATTTTTATTTGAAGAGGCACATTGACTACAAACAGATTCCTTATTACTGTGTTGAAAATCTTCATTACATCATAAAAAACCTCATCTGAAATTTTTGAAGTTACCGTGTTCGTTATAGTAGCCAAAATCTTGCACCATTTACAAAATCAGACTCAAATTTAATTTCGAATCATTGGTAAAAGAACGCGATCTTCTGCTCTTGGTTTGTTCATTGGATATGAAAAGACCATTACACTAATTTTGGATAAACATGTTAATCGAAACATTTTGACATTATTTTTTTATTCCGTCGTATTTTCTCAGTCACCCTAATTAAATAGTACAGAATACATGACATAGAAAGTCGGCTAGCTTGTTTTGTGCCCTACATCCTGGCAATCGGTTTTACACTTTACATCCTCTAGAGTAGCATTTCTCAACCTTTTTTCAACCGCAATCCGGCAAAAGCTTTTGAAAAAAATTCGCGGACCGAAGAGCTCTTATTTAAATTAATTTATTTTTCAACCTTCTGCTAGCGAATTGATCATTAACAATTTCTAAAAAAAACATTTTGCCACCACTAATGTGTTTTTTTTTTTTTTTTTTTTTTTTTTTTTATGGAGTACAAATAAATAAGATTTTTCTTGATGTCATTTTTTTTTGATGAAAGTATAAGTAATAAATAAAAGTTATTTTAATAATTATAACAATTGTGAAAAAGCGTAAATAATTACGAAAATTAATTCAAAAAACTTTGAATAGGGTTTTTTTTTTTTCATATTATTACTGTTCTTTCATTTATTAAATTATTTACTATGACGAAGGAATATTTTTCAAGGTGGAAAAGCAACAAATCTCTGAGGACCGGTCAAATTTTTCTGTGAACCAGTCATGAGTTAAGAATCACTGCCCTAGAACATCAAGTGAGAATAATAAAGTAAAATTCAAAATATATAGCAACTATAAATGCACACAACCACGGAGAGAGAGAGAGAGATGTAGGGGGAGAGATAGAGAAAACCACACACATGTATACATACATATCCATATAGAGTGTGTGCATTTGCTTATAATGTGGGTATTAATTTGAACTAATTGATAAATTCACCAAGGCAAAGTTCTAATGAAAAATTATTATTTTGAAAAGAATAAACAATAAGTTGGAGTTGGAGGAAAAAGCGTATGGTTAAACTGCGTTTTCTTAGTCCTTAAATAAACGACGCATTAACGGAACAGTTTAATATCCTCAACCCCAGTAATCCCTCTAAGTAGGGGGTGATTAAACTTCAAAGCGTCTCTTCTCAAGCATTTCCTCTAACGAAGCTTCCTATTTTTGCATAAATAAAGACATGCAAATCTCTTCAATTCCCAGGCGCGGCTGAAGACTCATGCTAATGAAAAATGGCCAACTAATTTACTTTTCTGCGATAAAACAGACAAAAATTAAAATTGAAAGAGGTGTATCAACATGCCTTCGAAGCGCTACCCCCCCCCCCCGTCTCGTATGCAAGTCACAAGAATCGCTAACGAAGGGGGGGGGGATTTCGGCATTAATGACGTAAGAAATTGGTTTATCTTCAGCATGTGAAAAGCTTTTATTAAGAAATGACAGTTTGTTGAGGGGAGTAGGTGTTTTTGTTGCAGATTTAATGCATCTGGCTTAAAAGCTTAAAGATTTTACTCTCCTTCCGTTGATTGTAAAGCTTACGATGGCTTAGGTGATATGATAAGAAAGCAGAGAAGGTACATGTAACGGAAAGTATACGAAATGTAGAGAATAAAAGATAAACGCTACACAGAATGACCCCACATTTTCAGTTATCTTTTTCTTTAAAAAAATGTTTTGTATCTTTAAAGTTTTTCACACGTTAAAATTGAAAATAATAATAATAATAATAATAATAATCTTTTCTACTTACAGAGGGCAAATTGCTTACAAACTATACGAGTTATCTATTCACCACAATAAAGGAACAGCTACGATACATTTTGAGCTACTGGTTATAAGTTACTATCAATTTTTAAAGAACGAAGACTCTCTATTAATGTTTTATTAATAACTATTACTGCCTATTTTCATCATTTCATACATTATGCAAACATTAAATTTAAAGTAAAATTGAAAAGGCCTACTATAGCCTCAATTCAAGACTTGAATTTAAAATTTGTAAAAGTAGCATTAAGGGTCTGGAATATCCAATTCAAAGCATTTTATAGGCTGTAAGGAAAATAAATGTGTATAATACTTTTAATGACTTGTTAAATTCTGATACTTGAGGAATACAGGTAGTTTTAGACAGAATCTAGCAGAAAAGGGAGAAAGAAGTATTAAAACTTTTGTTACCACATATTATGATTTAATGCAATACTTTGTCACTTTTGAACAAAAGAACAGACTTGTAATAAATATTTGAAAAATTTTGAGGAACAGTGAGGTTTTTCCTAAAATCGCAAAATTCATTCAAAAATATTTCCAGTCACAGAATTGAAATTTACTTATCGGCAATAGTTTTGACTTTATATCTTTGCTAGATTTTTTACCCTGATCAGAACATTGTTTACGCTAACCATAGCATTAACAAAATCGTTAAAATTGGTTTAAAAAAATGTAATTCATGGAATTCAAACTTTTAAAGAGGATTTTTCATAATATTAAACTTATGTTTTTCTATATTCTCATTTTTTTTACTGCTTACCCATACATAGTTTATAAAACTGAAGCATAAATACGACACTAAATGCTTCATAAAATTTAAAAAACGAACATTTTTAATACATTCATCTTTTTAAAGCTCATACGATACTCTTCGAAATCGAATGTGTCTTCACAGCGGGGTCGTTTCAGAAATTTTTAAAGTATTTTTTTTCTAAAAGAGCATGCTTAAAAATATAGGATCTGAACATTTTTTGAAAATAATTTGACTAAGTTTAATATTTAAAAAATATATTTTTCTCGGTGCGCTTTCATAGGTACGCTTCATCGCTTCTGCCGATGACATTTCAAATGATGAAATGCCATTCACAGAGCGCAATATTTAATTTGCATCTTTACTCACGTGTACTGGCAACGATATGGTTGATTGCAAGCAAAAAGCGCAATATTTCATTCGATTTTGATTATCATAACGTGGAAACACTGTAGACAGATGCGTCAAAGTACACCATTTGTGACGTCATAAAGACAACGCCTTATTTTCAAAATCGGACATTTAAAAGAATTAATTAAAAATTAAACGTTGAGAAAATGAAATTTTTTTGTCGCTCCACGTAACTTTTTTTTTTTTGCTTATTCTATCAATTTCAGTGACTAAAAGTAATACTTTTGACTGAAGGGAACAACCAAATTTTTTTTACCTATGACATTTTACTAGTCAGAATAAAGAATTAGCAAGAATAGCAGTCAAATCCTATGTGTCAGAGAAGAGAGTAAATTTTATTGCTTTTGTGTACAGGCAAGAAGACCGCTTGTAACCAACTTAAATGCTTCCAACTTCATGGAGAAAACAAAATGCAACTATCTCTGAGTACTTCAGAGTCGCGTTCAAAAATGAAATAAAATGTCAGGCGTAAAGACAGAAAGAAATAAAATCATAGAAATTTTTATTTATCTTCAAATGCTTGAGGGTTTTACGCAAAACGGAAACTTGTTTGTATTTCCGGCAAAAGCAAAATCGCTAGGAAAAGACATGAACAAAGTAACGTTGAATTTTTTTAGAGAAAATAGACAAGCAAAGCTATTTGCGAATATATTTTGCACCCCTTTCCCATTTAGAAAAAGAGCTTTTGGGGAGAAAAATTTATTTGCGTGAAGACACTTTGGCCTTTCTAAAATAATACACTGTTTTCGAAATGGATTCTTTTCTTCAAGCTACTACATTTATATTCAGGAGGAAAAAAATGGCTGAAAACTGTGGGAAAGTTGGAAACTGGTCATATTAGGAGATGACTGAAACTTTTCTCCATAGTTTCTTTCACTTCCAATAATGTATTCCTTTAAATAAAACATTCTCCAAAGAAGGGTGAAGGAAATGTAAATTTATTTACTCATTTTGCTTTAGTGTCTGTATGATCGAAAGTCTCAGGCGCCTTTGTCACCTTACTCCGCCTTAATTTAAATGTTCCGTAATGTATTTTCTGACATATTTGGCCTCCAACGTTACTTGTGAAGTGATGCTTCTTAAACTATTGTTGCAATTCCTTAAAATCTTGTAAAGCGGCAATAAAATTTGTTTCGTTACTACGTTCGAGCGATTTCTCGATAAAGGAGGTATCATACCTTGCAGCACCTTACAACGAAAGACTTCAAGCGCATTATTTCTTGCTTTATTGCAGAATTTTATAAATAACTAATGTACTACATAATGTTATTACGTTTTAAATGTTTTTAGAGGCAATATTTAAATATAATTTTTCTGATTAGCTAGAAAATCGCTCGTCAAGATATGACGGGTGAAAATTGCCTCTACATTTCAACAAAGCAATTGCCTGTTTGGTGATATTTCAAAACTTGAAATTTTAACCCTAACACCAGTCGATTATTCCTAAAACCCAGTAGATAGCGTTAAGTTGTAGACCACTTTTTCTTTTCTTCACTCCTCTGAAAGGACAGTCTTACCAGTAAAACAGTTAAGTTACCGGATCCAGTTCAGCCCTGTCAAAATAAAGCATTTTCCTGCATGTAAACCATTAGCAAAAAATATTATCAAATATTCATGTAGTGGCGCGAGTTTCAATGTTGATGGCTCCAACATTACTCGATCAGTGAATTTGCTATCATATATATGAGGATATCGGTCATACCTCATAAAATATGCCATTATTTTAATATCACAGATCTTTGAGAAGCAATTTGGTCTCAAAAAAATCAGAACATTTGTCAAAGCAAATGGTCGTTGTGCGATCTTAGTATATCGTTGATATCAGGAATCAATTGAAACCTGTTAACTTTATTTAACCGGATTAAATAGGTCCTTTTTGACCAATTTCCTTAAATTTTTAATTTTTCTATGGATTAATCATCTTTTTAGCTTTGCAGAACTGGTCAATTTTAGTCTCCACGCTTTTTAGAAACAGAGGTTTTTGGCTTTGTATGTGCATAATATATGGAAAAAGTCTAAAAGTTAAAACTTAAAAAGGATTGTTCTCGCAATAAGATTTCATGTCTAATTTGTTCACTTTTAAAATGATAACTCATCCAAAGATTTTCATCCGATTTTTTAGAAACCTTCCAGATTTGTCTCAATACTGATATCTAGGGAGTGCTCCAAAATGTTAATCATGCTAGCAATGTTTTATTGGCTATGCTCTGTTTGTAAGATATCAATGAGGAAAAGTCGAGGAAAATATTGCGAAAAAGGCTTTGATGAGCTCAAAAAAAGTTTGATTACAAAGTCTGAGTCAAATTTTTTTATATGTGCTAAGGATGTGTCGTTCATGAACGAGCGGGTCAAAAAGAATAAATCCTTAAAATTAACGAATCCGTCTGTTCACCTAGAAGATGAACAACGGTTCTTTTGAACGGTGAGCAGTGTGGAACAGTGCATTGATACACATGCGATAAAATCGCTTTTTTTTTTAAATACATTAATCCTCCAATTTTTAAGGTTAATCAATCTCAAACTTCCTTTCTTTCAGTTCAGTACAAAATATTTATTTTGAACCTTTTTACTTTCTGCGTTATTCATCATCTTATATAACTAGAAAGTCGCTCGTTATGGTATGACAGGTGAAAATTTGCTTCTACATTTGAACGCAGCAATTGCCTGTTTGGAGATATTTTGGCAGTTTAAGTTTTAACCCAAACTCCAGTGAATTAATCCTTAACTCCAGTTGGTAGCGGTCATCCTTGACCATTTTTACGTTTTTTTTTATTTTCCTAAAATGACAGTTTTACCAGTAAAACAGTTCAGTCACCGGATCGAGTTCAGCCTTGTCACAATAAAGCCTTTCCCTGCATGTTAAACTCTACCAAATCATATTACAAATTATCATGCCGTGGTGCGAGTTTCATTGTTGAAACACGCGGTATACTTTATCATCGGCTATTACAACCCAAACACAAAATAATAGAATATCAGAATTGTTTGAACAAAATGTGTCCCCGAGTCGCGGAAAATGAACGCATGTCAATTTAAAAGACAAAAACTCGTTATTCATGAATGGGTAAATCAGTTTAAACAACTTTTCAGGTATTATTTTAACAATTTATGGATCATTAACACTTTGGAAAAATAGATTTTTTATGTGGGTCAAAAAATTAGAATAATCTATTCCTTTAATCTGAATTTTAAAAAGTAGCGAAAATATTTGCACACCTGTTACCCTATAGTTTGTCACAAATATGGAGCTTTCCGCCCGGATAATTTTACGCTCTTTTAAAATTCTTTTATTGCTCAAAATGAATCACCAAGGTGATAAATAGGAGAAAAATAAAGTTACATATTGTATCAGTTCTTAATGTTAGAAAAAAAAAAACTAACTCAATTCAAATGAACGTTACGGTATGTAAGATTTTAAATTAAGATAGAAGTACTAATCAACTAAAAAGTAACCGAAGTAAACGAGGTAGGAACATTGTAACACCTAGCGGAGATGAACCCAAATTAAAGTAAATTGTCCAAAATAATCGTTAAAAAATGCTTCTTGCGTCCGTAAGTGTTGGACAGAATGTATTGTTATCTTATCCACATCAACCACCCTTGGACGGTTGCATAAACTGCTGTTTTACTTGCGGATCTAAGAAGTCAGATCAAAGATAAACATGAAGCAGAAACGTGCACGACTCTCCTGGCGCAAATAGAAGCTCAAACAGGGGTAACAAGGTTGGAAAAAAATTATATTCAGTGATGAATCTTTTTTTGAAATATCTGTAAACAAAAAAAGGTGTTCGGGGTTTGACGTTAAAAAAAAAAAAAAAGCGTATGATAAATTTTATGTAAGACGTGTTCCCTCTACTTTGACAAATTCTTCTTGGTTTGTGGGTGCATGAGGGCTGCTGGAATTGGGAAGTTATAAAACAATGCTTGACTTCCACTGTTTATCAATAATACTGTCAGATACTTCATCTGAGGCGCATCAATTACACATTTAGTGACACATTTTATCTTTCAGCTAAATTCTACTCTGTGTCACATCTTTAAATCGACTCATAGATTTTAAATAGAAAGATGAATTTTGGTATTACACTGGTCAAGCAACTCTATCAATCTTAATACGATCAAGAATTTGTGGTACCGTCAAATCTAAAAAATCTGTTCAAGACCTGATGCCCGCCAACAAAATCGAGCTCGTTACCGCATTGAAGGGAGCATGGAAACAGTGTCAGAAACAATTAATGTAAACATGTGGCAGGAGCCGTGTGAGAAAGGATTAGAGCATAGAATCCAGCAAAAAATGACGCATTGTAGTATTGATATTGTTTCTTTTGAAAGTGGTTTTCCCCCTTTAATTTGAATATTCTAATTTTTTGACGCAATGTAAATCTTCATCACTATAAAGTTTTGTATTATTCTGTCTAAGCTTATTTTTAATTGAGTATATTTAAAATGAAATGCACACTTTAAGGTCTAAGAAAGGTGGCACGTTCATTTAAATACCCAATTTGCGCCTATATTTTTGGTTAGAATAAAATTTTTCCAAAAAGTGGGAAGTATTTTATTATTTTGAATTTGGGTTTTATTTATCTGAGGATTAAAAACTGAGCGTATGTATCTATCTATGTATGTTCGAGATACTTCTCCCGAACGCCAGTGAATTGAACATCGAACCAGGAATTGATAGACCTATTTTTCCCGTCTTTATGTTTGGCTATTTAACATAATAATCCGATAATAATTAACGGATTCTACAAAAACGGGGAATAAGGGAATCAATTAAAAACTATTAATTATAATGCTTAGATTTCGACATAAAATCCCTATTTTTCGAAGGCTTTCCTCCATATAAATTATTATTCAGTGCTTCATCTCAACTTTCCGTAGCAATGCTTTTATTAAACATTTGTAGAGTGAAGAAAATCATTGAGACGAAAGATCTGTTACCATTTTTTTTTTCTCAAATATGAAAAAATATTCTTTTAAAGGTTGTTGAACACGCGTCACTTGACATAACATTTATTTTCGAGGTAGACCGTGAAAAGCTGGGCGATGCAACTAGTTTTTCTTTAACCGTTGTAGTTCATTTGCAATTTTCCAGTGTCTCCAAAAGGTTTTGTGTAACTTGCTTGGACAAAAAAAAAAAAAAAAATGTTTGAATTTTCCACTTCTAGTCTCACGCACCTCCTAAAATCCTTCTCGTGCTTTCTATTGCAGAAATTTTTCTAAAAACAGCTTTTATCACTTTTCTGGATATTATTTTGTCTTCTATAACATCCCTCCTATCAACTACCATCTATATCGATTTATCTTCATTATTAACTTGCGACTTCAAAAGTCGCTTATTTTACATTCAATGTCAAGATATTTTTAATAAGGATTATTATATACTATCTAAGATTTTTCCCCATTTAAAAAAAGTGTTGCGCTTTTTTTCTGTACTCGTTGTACTGTGGAATAATTTTGAAGCTTCTTTGTATTTAGATAAGTCTTTTTCTTTAAACTAAGTTGTCCGGTACTCGGGCTGAGTTACCAATACATTGATTGTTAACTTTTTTCGTTATACATGGTTTATTGGTTACTATGTATGTATATAGTGCTGTATCTGGAGAAAAAAAATCTGAAAGAACTCGCCTTTTTCTTTTAGATGTAAGTCATGGATGTCAGATGTTTGTTTTAGGATTAAAAAAAAAGTCAGTTCGAAGAATTTACAATAGTTTTTACTCAAAAAGCAGACGTGTTATGAGTATAATACTTTTGTTAGGTTTATTTATATTTAACGTACATAGCTTTAATAAAAATTTCTTTATTCTCGTGTTTGATATTACAGCCTGTTTCTTTTACTTTTTTTCTTCTCTCTTTCATTTATTACGTGATTTACATTTTTAAAATGTAAGCAAAAGTACACTTTCAAAATCATTTTTTGTTTTATTTTCACCTGTGACAATACTACACTTGGAGATATGATATTACTATTTAGAATTAGTGCACTATTTCACGCAAGTTCAATTTTGCAAAGTTCCTGACGTCACAAACAGTTTATTTATTTTTTATAGAGTAAGACTGACTAACTAATTTTGTTACATTCTGGAATGAAAAACATATCTTACCATTCAGAAACTGAAAAATATCTTACAAAATGAACTAGTTGCTTCATACATCTAAATCTGAATCAAGTTTTTAAATTTATTTTTCATAGGCATATTTTCTTCCTTTTAGATGATTTTAGGTATTTTCCCTTCAAAGAATATTACTGATCGAGCGAAACATTTCGAATGTACGTGAGCATGTCGTGCAGAGATCACCTGCAGCTTTTTGAAATGAACGAAGTCGTTCAAATGAACGAGTTGAATGAACGGATCATTAAAAAGAACGACATTGCCCCTATCTAATACATGCTCTAGACGAGAATCAATGAGAGTATTTTTAAAACTGCTGGTTAATTATTAATTTTAACTCATACTATACCAGTAAAAACAATATATTTAAACGTATATTTAAAAAAAAGGTGGGGGGGGGGGACTCCGAAGATGTTCGTACTGTTAATAAACTTACTTTTTGACTTCCAAACAAGAAAGATGTTTTGTATTTAAAATGGGTGTGTCTGTTTATAGCCAGTTTTAATTTAAGTTATTTATCAACGGAATAAAATATTAGTTTGAGGAAACAAAAAAAAAAGCGACTACAAATGGAATTTAAAGCGTCATACATTAAATTTTATGACGTAACAGAGTATCTTTTAATATTACTTCAGTAAGAGTTACTAAAAAAGACAGATTAGTTTATTCATTTAGAAAAAAAAAAAGAAATACTTGCCTGAAGCGGAAAAAAATGGATACGAAATGTTTTTCAAATGATTTTGTAGGAGGCAAGAGTAATCATGCATTGGAGAAAATCTGATAAAAAATGTCGTCTGCAGAAAATAGTTCTTTTTCCAGAAAATCGTTCTCGACGTTCTTTCTTGGAAATATTTCGGAATTAGGCAAATAAAAATTATTAATCTCAGAACTGATAAAAGAATGTACCGGTGTAGTTGAAAGAAGATAGGAGGGGGCAGGGGATTAAACATAGTTATTAGTTCCGGACTGTGTTTTCTTTAAGGTTCGTTGACCAAGGTTTGTTCTGCAAGGATGGCTTGGACGAAGGTCGCACATAATTCAAGTATACTAATCCTCAGCAAACATATTTTTTCTTTGCAAGCAATCTTGTTTACATAATTAGATATTTAATTATTTATTTTTTAGTGGAAAATTGTTGATTGTTCCGTTGAACCATTGTCTCCAGAATTGCCACTGTGTTAAAATATAACAAATTGTAGGTTGTTATAATTTTTTTCTTGCCTACGCATTATGTGTTTAGTTTACTGTAAATAAATATAATCTAATTACGCTTCTAATCTAATTCTGTTTTGTAAAATTAGTATATATTGTTTACAGTCGTTAGCCAGCTATAAAAAGAATTCACTGCACCTAAATAGCACATTATTTCTATGTATTATTTCTCCGTTTGAAATCATTTTATCTGAGCACTGCTCTTGAAAAGTGTACAGAATTTCTTTACAGAGTGAAGGTTATTGTTTTCGTAACTAAATTATTATTATTCGTATCTGGACTTAATTAACTTCAAAACTTGCAGTTCCCACTCACAAAGAAAAACGCTTGGCATGAATTTAGTAAATTCTATTACGGGAAATGATTGAAATACTTAAAGTCCCACGTGAATTAGACGGTTGGCACTAGACAAAATAACTTTCACATTTCAAAAATGTTTTAAGACTGAATGTTCGAAAATATTTTTAAAAAACGCTGAAAATCTGAAAATACTGACAAATGCTTAAAATCATAAATGGTTATACTAAAGGGGTTTAAAATTCAAAAATGATTCAGGACGCAGCATCAATTCCATGCAACATCTTTTTTTTTCTACAGAATTTCAACAATAATAGAAATAATAGCTTGTAAGGTACAAAATAAAGCACGAATTTTCTAGGCATCTTTAAAACTTATTATTATTATTTTTTAAAACTTTGTGTACTTGTTGCTGAATCCAAAACACATTAATGCTATAGCTAAGGCAGCTGCTCTTCTGAAACCACCAAAATACAGGAAAACCTGAGTACCTGAATTGCGGAGCGTAGATGACATTTTTCGAACATGTGACTCTCATTTAAAGTTAAAATAAGAGCATACGAGTGCATTACTATGCTCATTATTATTTAATATAATTTAAAGGCTTTCTGTGTTCTAAAATCAAAAAGTTAAACTAATCTGTAAAATGTAGGAAAAGTGTCCTAATGAGTGATAGTGCGAAGGTTGTACCAAAATGTGTTAAAATGCGTTAATTCAGGTAGTTACTTTCAATTTTCTTAATTTCAAAAATTAAACATGAACGAAATAAATAAATATCCACTATTTGTTTTGTTGAGTGTTTTGTATTTGCATTTAATTTTCACACCAATTATAGCATTCGAAATTGTCTTGTTCAATCCGTCCCCGTTTTCACTCTTCACGCATCTAAAGATTACTAAAGAATCGAAACATGAATTGCACCCATTTTTGTCAACGAAAGTCTTAATTCTACTAGCTTGGAATCTGAGAGGAATAATAATATTCAGCAAAAATTCAATGCAAGAAATATTCGCATTGATAAAAGGAACAACTGTTTGAACGCGCAAAACTCGAGAACTATCCGGCCCATTTCACTGAATTTTTTAGTCTGTTTCTTTAAGCCCGTAAAAGGTTTGCAGACCGGTTCAAAAAAAAAAAAAAAAAAAAAAAAAAAGAATGGGAGTTCCTTTTTTTTAGTTTTAGGCTCAATTTTCATATTAATTCCCGAATGTGGGGGGTGGGGTGTTACTCGCACATATTGATATCATACATCGTTGGAAAGGGCAGATCTTTCTGCGTTCAATGCAATTTGTTCTAATTCTCAGACTTTATTACGCCAGATTAGGTTTTTGCTAAAAACTCTGTAAATAGTAATTATTTTTGTGATTAATTTGTCGTAATCTAGCTAAATTTGGCATTTATTCCATTATCTTTCATCTAAAATTGTCTTAGTAACGTCACCTGTAAATAGTTTCTCGTAATGAATATACATCCCCTTTACATTCGAATGAAGTATACGGCCCCCCCATTTCCGATTGATAAGATTTGTGAATGGAATAAAAAGAAAATACGAGAAATTCGTGGTATGTAATCAAAATTTCTCAATGGAATGGTGTGGAAACTCTTTCGAGATTTATAAATATGCCGCGTGTTCAAAGTCAGACTGGTTTGAGCAGTGGGCTGGAAAGTGTGTATTTGCCTTTGCGATGTGTTTTTGCGTATTTCGATGTAAATACGGTTGTGACCGCTGAGTTTACGGTGTTAATTGATATTTGCCTAATTGCTATGATTAATTTAGCAGTTGCTGACGATATTTTTTGTACATAGTTGTAAATAAATCTCCTGTGTTTTCTCAAGAACTGTGTCGTCATTTAAAAAAATTTCTTGAAGTGGCTGAACTCGTAAAAATATTATACATCGTTGGAAAGGGCAGATTTTTCTTCGTTCTATGCAATTTGTTCTAATTCTCAGACTTTATTACGCCAGATTAGGTTTTCCCCAACTACAGTTGCATGCCATAGTTCAGATTTAATTTTAAATGCACAGTAATGTAAAGGACCTTGTTTTACCCATCTGTAAAATTTTCGTTTCTCGTGCTTTTTAATGAATGCGAAAAAGTTAGGGTGTAAAATGAAGTATAATATTGAAATCAGATATCAATTTTAAACGGAGTAGAATCACCAATCGTCATAAGGAAGCACTGAACAAAGGAATAGCAGATCGTTCTTTAAGTTTAACGGAGGAAAAGTATAATTCACTAAAACAATGTGCAAAAGAGAACATTATTGTCCTGTTAATTACTTAAGAGAAATACGTATTTTAACTTTAGAACATTCTACGCTGCAACATTCCATGACTATAGAGAAGTAAGTTGAAACTAAATGAAGAAGTTCCCAGCGCGGTGTCCGAATCTTGGTTGAAACTAAGCACTCCACTTCACAAACCGAATTAGTAATTTGTTAACCTCCCCTCCATATGCAGTCTTTTTTTTGTCGTTTTTTTAAATAAAAATACTTTCAAGTCGTTGTGACATTATTGTCAAAAAATTTTACAAACAAGTATAACGTAAATATTTTCCTGCATAAATAAGATACACGTAAAACTATTTATGTCTCGTAAGTTGTCCTTTTTCTTTTGAACGCATTACCATTTGACTTAGAGCCTTAGGATTACCATACGGTGCAAGCGACGAGTCTGTTCACATATTTTACTGAATAGACTCTTCGCTTTCGCACTCCAATTATATTTTAAAATCAAGTCGGTTAATTTCAATATTTTACGATTCTCACTCAAGACGCTTGATACAACTACAAATTATAACACATAAAAGCTAAAATGTTCACTAGTACACTGACAAGTGCCCTCTGAACTTGATAATTAACATGCGAAGTTACTTACAAATTTATTTTAATTGTATGTAAAAATATTAAGCAAAAGAACATTAATAGTATTCCGTCACAAAATGTTTCAGAGGAAAAATTAATTTACTGGTTACTAAAATTAGAGTTGTGAAAGATTAAACATAAAACTATAGTCGCTCGAATAGTTATTCTTTTTGACATTTGAATCTCCCAAAGAATAAAAAATAAATATCGGCTGAGAAGAGTGAAATGTAACTTAACATTTCCCCCAGTTTCGTAATATACAATGTATGACACATCAAATCCAATGTCCTTTTAATATCATTTTGACGGAGAGCTTTTTAGAAAAGCAGAAAACAGCCCTCGCCTTTTCCTTTGACGTAAAGTTCCTGCACAAAAATGAAAATGAAGTACTTGAGGAATTCCAAGATCCATTTACGGAAACTGAAAAATCACAATAAATAAAAAAAACTTTAAAGAAATTCATTTGTTGTTTCATAACTGTACTCAACGCCCGACTTTCACTGAATCTCATACATTATGACAGCGGCCATATTCCATTCACGGATGACTTTACTTCCACATATTATTACATGGTTGGGAAAAAAGTGCCATTCCACTTTGCATGCAGAACAAAAACCTCTTTCCATTGACTGTAATATATTTATATATATCAGAATAAAGCATTTACGGAGAAAAGAATCGCGGAAAAGTTCCAGAAAACTTCTTCCTCCTAACATTTTTTTTTTCTCGTTCTTTTGACTCCATTAGATATGTGATTGCGTTTGTCTGTTTGCTGAAAATTCTCTCGGTTCTTCCCGACGTTGCCTTTTTGTCATAAATGCGAATTGTTAGTCAAAGAAGTCATCTTCTGTCTCACATTGTTCGGGACTCGGGATTTTTTTTCGCGCAGATTTTAAAGGAAAGCAATAATATTTGTGTTCTTTCCGTCTCGCAATCTGTAAAGGATTAAATTTTGGAAGAGTCTTTAAGCTAAAAGAAGAAGGGGAAAAAAATAGTTTATTGTAGATATACGCTTCCAATCATTTTGCCCTTAGATTGTGACATTTATTGAAGAACGGCATTTGGTATGTGAAAGGAATCAAAAGCAAGAATAAAAATTCTGATTCACAGTATATTCTGTGAGAAAGAAAGCAAAATACGGACAAAACATATTCTGAGGAAAAAAAATCGATGCGAGCGAATGAAAATGATGCGTTTCAGGAGTTGATAAAATTCGAGACTATGAATAAAAGATAAAGCTGAAATTTCCGGAGAAAAATTACCTTAAAAGTTAATGACAGAAAATAGCATTTCTTTAATTTTATTTTTTGTATTGCTTTGTTTGACGAAATATTAAACACAAAACGGGAAAGTTTCATAAAATTGATATTTTTCCGTAAGAAGTTCTGCGGATTATATTTTGGATTCAGTGCTATTTAGATTTTCTTATGTAACGCAAACTAAGACAATGTAATTTGAAAAGCTAATGAAATAAAATTCTCCGATGAAAGATGCTTCAGTGCTTCAAACTGAAACTTAAATTGAAGTTTTTATGATAAATAACGCAATTTTCATGTAATCAAAAATATTTTGACGTTTATGTAGAAATACATTTCATATTTAACTGTAAGTGTACCAGGCACATTTCTTGAGATGCAGTATACCTTCATACTGGTCAGAATGACTAGTAAAATTTTTTTGTCTTACAGTTGTGTGTGTGTAAAAATAAGTATAATACTTTTACCAATTCGAAGTTTTACAAATTAAAAATTTATCAAATAAGAAACGATGCAGCTCATTTTGAAACATAAAATATTAATAATAATAATAGTAGTAAATAATAATGTTATCAATAATAATAACACTCATAGTTATAATAATAGATATTATTATTATCATGATAAATAAATAATAATAAGTATTAATATTATGATAATAAATTAAAATAATATAATAATAATGATGATGATGAATAACAAACATAATACTAATAATAATAATAAATAATAATAATAATAATTATTATTATTATGGTAAGAATAAATAATACTAATAATAATGTTAAAAACCAGTGGTAATAATAAATAATAATAATACTGTTACTTATAATAATAAACAATAATTATAATAATGATAACACCAACAATAATAATGTTGGTTCTCAAAAAAATCTAAATAAAAGATTAACAGAACGTTTCCAATAATTGGGTGTGCTTAGCATTAAGTATTCGGTTATTTTCAGACTTAAACTTCTTCTTTTAAAATATTAAACAGATTTAAACATTTGCCGCTGTTGAAAAAAAAATTTTCAGAATCACCAAAACAAAAGACTTTTGTGCTACGAAAAAAATATTTATAATAGGACAAAATAGAGTTATAATGATAAACCCTTTCCTTCACTTTCTCACTTATTTATTGCTCCTTGGTAGTAATTCCACATTCAGTAACACAATTTAAATATATTCACAATTTATTTCTCTGAAGAAAAAAACTCAGACGAAATTTTTCCTTAAAAATTATTTTTAATGATTCGTTAAGAGTTACACTACTAAGTCATCGCAGAGTCAATTAAGTGGGCCGACAAAGGAGACAATCGCGCAATAAATTTATGATGTTCTCCAGGATTGCGTGACATTGAAAATGAGTGTTTTTGAAGAATTCCAGTTTGTAATAAGAAAAGATAAAAGTTACACACATAAAGAAATTTTCTCTTTTCCAGATATTTTTTGTTTTCGTTGTTCATGTTGTTACCCAGCGGATCTTTAATCAAAACTATTTTTTCCTGCGACATGTTTGCAGAAATTAAATGACTTTCCAAATGATTTCACTTCGTTAGAAAGAAGAATTATTAAATTCATTTTTCAGGCGTTTTTTTCATTAAAATGAGCATTTTTGAGAGTTTTTGGAAGATAGTTTTATGCTCTTTACGGTAAGGGACAAATGCAGTTTCTTGGTTTTGTTAAAATATTGTTTCTTCTGAAGCAGAAAACAGCGATACCCCTCCCCCCTCCCAAAAAACGAAAACAAAAAAGTTAATTTAAGTATTTTATACATTGCAATAATAGACTGGATCTCTATCCGGATGTCTGTGACGCGCATAGTTGATTTTCATGAAATTTTGCACAAAATTAAGTTTGTAGCATAGGGCCGTGCGCATCGAAACGGTGCTTCAAAAGTTCGATTTTTTTATGTTTCTATTCGAAATTTAAGTCCATTTTTCCCGTATATTCGGGAATATGTGGGAGAAATATTTCATTCACTTTTAAATTTTAGGTCATTCAAAATCTTGGAACTTTCTGCATAAGATGCAGTTTGTTCGAAGTTTCTACAAGCATTAGGAATCGTTTAAAGTAAACCAAAGTACAAGGCCCAAACTAAGCAAGCCAAACGATTTTAAATGATTAAGCTCGAGAATGAAATCAAAAATTAAAGATAAATATAAATTTCTTTTTGTATGGCACCGTGAGTACGTGTTTTACTCCCTTTGATCGCTTCATTACTTTTTTTTCTTTTTGCTTTAAACATTTAAAAAAATATACCTATTTTTGCGATTCAAATCCTTTTTATTTATTAAAAAGGATTTAAATTTAAAAATTTTAGCTTAATAAAATGTTGTCTGCTTTTATTTTCTTAGTTTTTATGGAACTATGGTTAGTAAATTATTAAAATATTGTTATTACAACATTCTTTCTATAGTGTTTAATTCAAGAAAAATGTCTTATTTTGCGTTTTAAGCAATGAAAGGAAACTTCCTTTCTTTTTAAAAATATTTGTAAAGCTTCTGATAGTTTCTTTTAAGCTACAAGCTAAACCTTCAAATCTGCAGAAAATCTATAGAGATCTTCTGGGGGGAAAAACTTGACGCTAAGTAGTCGTTAACTGTAAATATACAGGCGAACTAAATGACCTTTTAACATACTACTACGGGCAAAGTCGAGCGGGTACCGCTAGTAAAGAATTGATATGTAAAAGCAAATGAGATTTATGGAAATATATTTGATTTTGTAAATAAAAACAAATGGAAGAAGTGTTAGTTAGGGTGAAGGGAAATAGTATTTCAATGTTTAACATTGATCTTTCCATTTCTCCTGGAAGAATCGAGAGCTTAAACTTGAAACATTGTGTTCAAGACTACAGAATTTTTGGGAATAACTCTGAGAGTAGCTGAGTATGTAAATCTCGATTTTATGACTGCTTACAAGGGAATGAAATCATGTTTCCTTTTGTGTTTACTTTTACCCCTGAGACTAGGGGCTAAATGGGAGCACCCTATTAGCCATAATAATAACAGTAATAATGATAATAATAAAGTTAGTAGTAGTATTAAAGCATTAATATTAATACTACAAGTACTACTAATAATAATAAGCATTAGTAATAATATTAATAATAATAATAAAAATAATAATAATAATAGTACTGGTTTTCTATAAAAATTCGAACAAACGATTAACAGAATGTTTTCAATAATCAGACGTCAGTCGTGTCAGGGTCAGTGCGGTCTTAGGCTGATATATAGGCTCGTAATATACACAAGGCCCGCAATATACATAACAAGTTGATACGTTTAAGAAGTTCTACATAGCAATAATTAAACAGTAGCCTGCTGGTTCCAAAAATGGGACCAAAAAAAAAAAAAAATAAAATAAAAAAAAATAAAATAAAAAATAAAAAATAAAAAATAAAAAATAAAAAATATAAAATATAAAATATAAAATATAAAATATAAAATATAAAATATAAAATATAAAATATAAAATAAAAAATAAAAAATAAAAAATAAAAAATAAAAAATAAAAAATAAAAAATAAAAAATAAAAAATAAAAAATAAAAAATAAAAAATAAAAAATAAAAAATAAAAAATAAAAAATAAAAAATAAAAAATAAAAAATAAAAAATAAAAAATAAAAAATAAAAAATAAAAAATAAAAAATAAAAAATAAAAAATAAAAAATAAAAAATAAAAAATAAAAAATAAAAAATAAAAAATAAAAAATAAAAAATAAAAAATAAAAAATAAAAAATAAAAAATATAAAATATAAAATATAAAATATAAAATATAAAATATAAAATATAAAATATAAAATATAAAATATAAAATATAAAATATAAAATATAAAATATAAAATATAAAATATAAAATATAAAATATAAAATATAAAATATAAAATATAAAATATAAAATATAAAATATAAAATATAAAATTTAAAATTTAAAATTTAAAATTTAAAATTTAAAATTTAAAATTTAAAATTAAAATTAAAATTAAAATTAAAATTAAAATTAAAATGAAATGAAATGAAATGAAATGAAATGAAATGAAATAAAATAAAATAAAATAAAATAAAATAAATTGTACATTTTAACTTTTTCCTGAAGATTTCTTAACTGTGCTAGAAACCTGTTATAGGTCTAATTTTAATGTTTTCAACCCTTTTCTAGTTCTTTTCAAAGCAACACTGCATAGGCTAGGCTTATAAAAAATTTCTGTAATAAATTAATAAGGTTATTTTCCTTTTTTTTTAAGTACATCATTAAAATTGTAGAAATTAGTTAGTTTATAAATAAGCTGTAAATAATAGAAGCAAATGTAAATTGGAGATAATAATGATTGCTTTACGAAGAATACTGCAAACAATCAAATATTTGCCACCAAAATGTGTTTTCAATTGTGTGTGATTTGAAGGGCCAGCTTCTGCCAGATCAATATCATTTTGTCGGGTTCCTTTGTTTTGAATTCCAGCATCTCGAACATTTTGAGCAGCAAGCATGGGCGCGCATGAAGAATGATCACTAACCTGAGGGGTGATAGACGTAGGCGACTGAATATTTAAACTACGACTTTGAATCGGTTCAGTTGGCGAACAAGATTGGGAAGGTAGGAAATCAACATCCGCAAAAACAGTGCGGTCACAAGGGTATATTCCCGTAACTCTGAACACAGTTGCAGCAATAAGTCCTGTTTGGCATTGCAGGTAAGCTTTCCCAAAAGGTTCAGCAATGTCGTATGGGCCAACAGGCCGATCATTCTAAAACCTAAACTAAGTATAATAGACAACAAATTTAGGTGAGGGAATTGTGGAAACGATTCCACATTACCCCCAATCTTGCGCTTCCACATTACCAGCATAGCCATATTGAACTATGAAGATAAAACTACGCTATATTTTCAAGCTAGGAATCCACTTAATTTTACCAGATTGTAGAGTATTTTTTGCTTAACCAATAACTGTCTAAGTACTAAGAAATAACTTAATGGACTACGTAATTAAACCAACTTTAAAGACTTACCTCAAAAGTTTCAATAATTAAGAAAAACTAAAAACAATAACTTCACTGGCCGTACAGGTTATGTTTCCACATTACCAACACGCTTCCACATTTGTACCACTTCCTCTACATTTTATATGAAAACCACTTGAGGCGTATATTTAATTTTGAATATGCGTATCGAATTAGCTAAAATTCTGCAGCAAGAAATTTATATTTGGCCGCATTTATTTACGATTACATCATTGTTCTCATTATTAGCTTAAACGTGAGAAAACAATTTTCTTCGTTATGAAATTCGTTTTCATATCTACTTTTTAGCCTATTTGTAAAAATTGAAAAGTAAAATGCATTTACTTTAGTAGATGCATCTTTTTCTTGCTTCAATAGTTTTGCTCTTCATCAGCATTCTTTTTTATCAGCACATATTTTTTTTACGTAAATCCTTTAAGTATGAGTTTGGAATCATTGGGTCGAAATTTTGAAATTTTAAGTCTTTAGAGAGGTTATGTTTAACTGATGGAAAACTACCATTATTGGCGTAAAAATTTTTCATACAATAATCACACATTAAAAAATAGGAGAACTAACCTCCCATAGAATAAAAACAATTTTGCTTTCAAATATGGCATTCGCAATCAATGCCATTACAATCATTTTTGCGATTGATTTCACAGAGTTACGTTAGGTTCAGAGAATTATGCAGCAAAGATGTGAACGGATAAAGAAGCAAAATTAAGTTAGACGCACCAAAACGGATGTTTAGTAACAAATTTTGATTACTTAATTTTTGGTAACATGAGTAAATTTTTTCCTTCTTTATTAAGTAAATAGATTTTTATTTCGGCAAAATTGGTTGTAATCGCGGCATTGGAGTCTTTTATTTCTAACATTTGGGGAACATGGTTATTTTATTAATTTATCAGCCTAACCCGCATCTTTCACTGATCATACAAAGGCACGACATCAATTCTTGAAACCCTCCCTGTAAATCAGTAATTTCCTAAGATTTCGAAAAAAAAATTATAAAATTATAATTTCTATACGAAATGCAGACTTAAATCTTGTGGATCTCTACAAAAACTCTAAGGACAAGTTTTGTGTAGGTAGATACGTTTCTCCACAGTCCTTCATAAATTTAACTTAAAGGGACCACTGTACGCGAAAGTGAAGCAAAAGATTAGCACTAGATGTGATATTATTAGACTATGTGTTTGCTAACCAAAAGAAAAACATTGAAATGTTTCATCTACGAGTTTAGCAAACATTTATTCGTCATAGTTATTAAAAGTCAAATCTTCTATTATTCATAAACGTTTTGTCATCGCACTTATGATACCAATAAATTTAATTCTAAAATGAAGGTATAAACATACTTGCGGCATATGTATTTTCCACAATTTTTCAGTGACGAAGCATTTGATATATTTTCAATCCATAATAGATTAACTTCAAAAAAAAGGCGTTGTTTAAAACAGATATAACAGCTGATGATTAAAAGTTTCACATCGAAGCATTCAAATAATTATTTACACTTCTTTTTTACTGTTCAAATCAGATACTGTTTGGGGAAAAAATCGACATGTGCAGTATTTTCGCATAAAGCTTCTCAGCCAATAAAAACAACTTTATTGATACCTGAAAAATAGATTATTGGAGTAAATAGCTGCTTCCTCGAGGGAATGATGGTCAACGCTCCATAATCTACCCTCAAGCAAAATGACCTCAAGTTTGATAAATAGGAAATCAAATGACAGCATTTCTAGCCAATAAAAAATATCTTTTTAAGAGAAAAAAAAAACATTTTTTTTCTATTAAAGCGAGTATTTTGCCACGAATTTCCGATAAAAATAGTGTTTGCTTTTAGTCTTATTATAAAGGAAGCTCTCGAAGTGAAGTGAAATAGAAAAAGAATGAGGAAAAACTGTTTTTCACTTCATTTCAGTGTTTACTAAACCTGACATTTTTTATTGGACGTTATGATTTGGAAAAAAACCGGAATGGATATAAGTGTATATGCCAGAGTAGATTTGATCAGCTTAATGGAAATTGACTTGATTTTTAAGTGTATAAGAGAAAAATTTGATTAAAACAGCATTTTTCATTTTTCATTTAAACGTAAGAAGTCTTTTGTCGGATGGAGTAGTACTTAAAGAGGATTAGTTTTTTTTTTTTTTATAAATTTATTTTCTGGTGAATATCAATGAATTTAATTTATGTCTTTTATTTATCAAATTCAATCACAAAAATTAAAAGGTTTTTACTAGACAAAAATATTTCTTTTTCGCTGTCGTTATTTTTTCTTCTAACTTTCTGTTTCATATTCTTAAGGTTGTATAATTAAACGTACTGGATCGACTAATGATTTGCATTTCCTATGTGTGCTCACAGATTTATAGTAGGATATTTCAGAGCATCTGATTTTTACCTTATTTAGGGTAAAAAAATTACTAAAATTTTTCTCCGATACTTCATAAACCACTGTGTTTAGCACTATGAGTATTTATTTTATGAGCCGTATAATGCACGACACACGTATGTATACTGCCGGGCTAAGCAGAAAAGTCGCATCTGTACTTTTTATCAAAACTGAGTTACGGTCACCAAGTGATTCTTTGTTACATATTTCGCCTAAATAAAACGTTTTTTAGTCATTTGTCAATGGAAAATATTTTTTAAAAAACTCTGAAAATTTTTCATCTGAATCAAATACATGAAGGCTTCAAACAGCAATTTTTCAATTTGAACTTGGGGCTGCAGATACGACTACTGCGCTTAGCACGGCAGTATAACTGTAAAACTTGTATTAATAAAGGAAGCTAGAATAAAAACCTAGAGCTAACAGCGTTTCGACATTAAACTACAAGATGAAATCACAAATCAGTTAAATGTTTAAGAGTTTTTTACTTTCTTTTACAAAAAAGGAAGTATTGTATTCGCGAAAAACTTTTCACTCACAAATCGACCTTAATTTCCATTTTACTCACCCCCGAATGAGTATTGAGTTTTTTTTTCGACTCGACCACTCGTGGATAAGTGTCTAAGAACGAATAGACACGCGAAATATCCATAATGACGATTCCCGAGTTAATTACAACGAATTTTATCGTGACGTCTGTATGTACGTATGTATGTACGTGTGTGCGTATGTGCGGATGAGTGTCGCATAACTCAAGAACGGTAAGTCCTAGAAAGTTGAAATTTGGTACATAGACTCCTAGTGGGGTCTAGTTGTGCGCTTCCCCTTTTGGTTGCACTCGGGTGTTTCTAAAGGAATCTTTTGCCTCTTTTTGGGGAAAATCATTAATTTCGATGCAAACTCAAGTGGTGTTATAATTTGGAGGACACTTGGCGATATATCTCCAGTTTTTGGTCGCCGTTTTGTCCCCAATTTGTGTACAAATTTGGCGATTTTTAAAATTTTTTTAAAAATCTGTTTTAATTTGGTCACTGTTGGTGATATTTAGAAAGTAAACTATTAAATCACATTAAAATTGCCAGTAATGTTGAAATGACATTTAATTGGAGTAAAAGGAAGTCATGTGATGCACAACATCAGCTCGTTTTTTTTTTTTTTTAAACTTTGCGAGGTTTTGAGTTTTTCTGCACATTAACGTAAAAATAACAATGCGTGTTGAGTCAAAATTGTTTCACTACCTCAAAATTGGAGAAACTTCTTTAATAGTTCAAATAAGCAAAAACTTTAGACACTAAAATCATTAAAAAAAAAAAAAAAAAAACCTGTAACCTGCGTCCAACAAGGGCAATTTAAATAGTAATTTTTGAAATCAAAAGTACAAAACTTGTCCCTTATAAAGTCGATAATTTGGTTGATGCTGCTGATAACTAGTTTTAATGAAGCATTTTGCAAATCTAAAAAGAGAAAGAAAACCTCAATTTTTTTAAATATTTTTTTTACACGGGCACTCGCCTCTTTTGTTTTAGAACACTTTATACGAGCACACACGCTATAAAACTTCAAAACATTTCTGAGAACACTTTTCAGAACACTTATTTAGTTCAGCAGAATTCTTGAAGATTTTTTGGAACGCTTGTATTTTAGAAATTTTTTTCTTAAATACGGATGAGTTGTCTTACTTTTTAAAGAAAGGAAAGCTCGTTAAAAATTATTTTAGAATAGCGGTAAGACTTTAATTATTCGTTTTATCTAAAGATGTCAACTTTAGTAAGTGTTTATTCGGGGTTACCTCTCTCTCGCTCTCTGGATAAATAGGTGAAAAAGTCCGAAACGAATCCCTATCGACAAGCTGCAAAAATGTATTTCTTAAACATAACATTTGCGTCAATTTAAAAAACACACTTTGTATAGTTTATTATGTTTTATTAAAACACTCTGTTCTGAAGAAATAAAAAATTAAACAATATATATATATATATATATATATATATATATATATATATATATATATATATATATATATATATATATATATACAGGGTCGGACTGGCTGACTTTGATCCAGTTGGCAAAAGAATATATTTGGCCCACTTCTGTAAATTAGTCGAGAAAAGACATTAAACTACCACTAGTTCCTTCTTTTTTAAGTTCCTAAATCAAGATTTAAAGTTCTAAAATAGAAAATTGTGAAACTTAAAATATAGCTAACACTGACACATTTGTTATGTACCTTGAAAGGATACTTATGGTTATAAGCCTGAAAAGGCACATCTTTAAGCTTCCGTACTGACAACATAGGAAGGACACAGGGAAAAAGATGAGGAACCAGGTAAATCCCCCGGAAATTTTTTGAAATTGGTTGATCTATATAAGCCTAAGAAAAGAATCGGGACACAGGGTTCTAGTTCCCTTCCAAGCGATATTTTCAAAGTTGATGTCAAAAAAACGCAATTTTACAATTTTCGACAGCGATAAAGGAGAGGGAAAACAAGAGGTTCCTCCACAATTTTGTTTTCTTAACTTTTTTTTTTTTTTTTCAAAATTGAAATCCATTCTAGTCTATCTTTGTTTACAATAGAAAGACGGGGGCGCTCGCCAGAAATTCTCCGAAATGGGAAGTTTTAGAAATATAATTTTTGGCTACCCTTAGTAAAATTAATGGAACAGTATAGGGAGCTCTCTACAAAAACGTTTCGAGTCTGAACTATTAAAAAACGTAAAACTAGCTTTGGTCACGTTTGAGAGAATAGGAGGGTCAGTGAGTTCATTTGGAAGCATTTAAAAACTGAAGTATACTTGACCCAATTTTAAACTACATTTCGTTACTATAGGGAATCTGGCGACCCTTCCTTCAAAATTTTCCGACATTGAAATTTTAAAAATATAATCTTATAATATGTTTGGAAACATTGAAAGGAAAAAAGAAAGGTTTCCCCCAAGATTTTTTAGAAGGGCACCCATGCTCTTCTGCTCTTAAGCTAACCTTCGACCCCTGTCCTTGAAACGTCATTCATTCGTTTCAATCATTTATCTACAAGAATCTGATTCGAATATATCTGAATGTTTTTTGCATTACCTTTAAAACTAAACATCAAAAAGCTTTTAAATATTTTAAAAATAATTACTATCGAAAACACTTGAACTTTGTATGTACCTAGTATACTAAAAAGTAAAAGAAGCACCTTTTTTATTCAACAAAACTTCTCTACCCTTTTATACCTTTTATCTGAAAGGCCACTGCTCCTTTTTTGGTCTGGAGGAAACACTAGTTCTCTCTGGGCATTTTTTTCTGAAACTGAAACCAATTTCTGGCTTAGTGCAAATAAAAAGGTTACGAAGCTGTCCCATGAAAATTTCTATAAGTGAAATTCTAAGCCATCTTTAGTGACTTTAAGGGAATGCCTAAGGTTCGAAGACTTTGTCTGGCAATTTTTCGATATTTAAGAGGGTCCGGAAAACAAAATGTGTCAAATTTTCCTTTTTTTTTATCATTAAAAAAACATTTCCGTCTTTTTCTGCTTAAAAGGAAGTTTGAATCTTGTTTCTATCTTAATTAGAACGAAAGATATAATTGTATTTTTGTTGCATTCTTTTAACTAATATTATTTTTAACTTTAAAATTTCAAACGCGTTTCTCCCCATGATGCAATTTTTCCTGATTTTTCGCATTCAAACTCTTACAAGTTAAGAACTGATAAAAATAAAGTAATGAAATTTGGAGCATATCTTTTTCAAACAGTTTACTTTGATTTTTATACGGTGAATTAAAAAAAAAAAAAAAAACATTACTTCAAAAAATATGATTTTTTTTTTAAAATTATCTTTGAATTTTTCGAAATTTTTCTTTAAATATTTTCTATTTTTTATGAATTAATATTTTTTAAATCGTCGAATAAAAAATAAAACTGAGATATTTGTGCATATTTTTTTGAAAAAAATTGAAAATTGACCTAGAATATTTTGAGTTTTAACAATTTAAAGAGACCCCATTTTTTAAAGAAAACAATAACTAAATTTAAATATTTTTTTTAAATATTTATGTTATGATTTTGCGAATCAAACTGATGGTGAATCAGTGAAAAAAAATTTCAAAACTCTAAATTGTTTAATGCCATTTTTTTTTTCAAAATGTGTCCCGGACTACCTTAAATCTGTAATACACAATTTCCTTCTTGGGCCTTTATGCAAAAATCAAGAACCAGGAAAGTCCAGACTCACTCAGTTTTGTTAAGACCAGTAAATAACATTAGTGTGCAATCGAAAGGTTAATATCTTTCCTATATTACTTGCTACAAAGCAGAGGTCTAATCTTACATTTGTGACCCGTTGTTGCACCAATCGATACACTCAATTCTCCACACGCAAAAATGAATTTTTAAAAAAGAAAAAGTTTGGACTCGTTCCTGCATCAAAATCCTCAATTGTAGACTTAATACTATCGTGACTTTAGGACTACAAAGGGACCTCATACCTGAAATACCATAGGGACCCAGGGTTACCAACTGCTCCGCATTTTGCGGAGTTGCTGCGCAAAAATGGCGAGACTCCGTGGCTCCGCAAGAAGTTTTTTTGCTCCGCCTTTCCCTGCTGAAGTTTTCCAGCTCAAATTTTGCTATTTCATCATTACAAACATGTAAATATGGGAAATTAAAAATGCTTATACTCAAAAATTGAAATTGTGTATAAAGCTGTTTTATTAATTTAGAAATAATTATTTTTATACTAGTGCTTAAAACAACTATTAAAGCTCTAAAAAAATCAGATAAGTGGTTTTAGAGAATTTTATTAATTTTTATACAAAATTCCGAACTGCTCCGCAAAATTTGAAATTGCTCCTCAAAATCAGCACAGATGCTCCTCAAATTGTTTCTCCAAGGTTGGCAACCCTGGGACCCTGTTACATCTAAGTCTGGCCCTGATTACAACTAATAGATTGTTGCTAAAAAAAAAAAAAAAATCTTGTCTTTCCCCTGCCTCCCCTGGAACTCAGGCCTAAATCCGCCTATGTTCAGGAACTCGCCCTTCTAAGTTGAAATTTTGTCCTGTTTCAGATTCAGTTTATCGTAGTCCAGACTAGCTTTCCCGATGCTATTCTGAGATGAAAATACTCGTATAGCGATAAATTACATTAGACTAATGAAATCGATTGACAACTGACAGAATTTAGTTGAATCTGCCGCAACCAGTGAATACCAGGCCAGGGGCGTGTGCAGAAATTTTTGAGGCCCGTCACAAATGACTTTTACGGGCCCCCTCCATTTGGTTTACTACTACGTCCCTACTGTATATTTCACCCCTCGTTTAAAAAGTCTCGGGCCCCCTTCAGGCTTGGAAACGGGCCAACAAATGTTCCTTCTCCCCCCCCCCCAACCTTGTGCATGCCGCTGCTCATGTATCAAATCCCCCAAAGCATGGCCCACATATTTAAGGCAGGGCCGAGATCGGTTTGTATAGTGCAGGCCAATTGTTGTTAATAGACGTACTAATAGATTTTGAAAGCTCTTTTTTCGTCCCGGGCCCTTTTACAGGCCGCTTCGGATCCTAATTTCTCTGGTTCCCTCCCGTTTCCTCAATGTGGGAGCCCAGAGCTATAAAAATTTGAGAGAAAGTTGACAAAGAGAGGAAACATTCGCACCTGTGGACTTCGGCTATTTACTTTGGCCCCTGGGGCTAAAGATGAGAGAAAAATTAACCTGCTTCCAAACACTTTTCTTATAGGTGAACAAATTTCATTTTTTCTTCTATTAATACGCTTTAAAAAATGTAAGATGTGAATTAAATGTATTAAGTTCAATAAAAAATTTCTTAAAGTGGCCCACTCGTCGGTTGGTCCAGTCGGGGATCCCCGACTAGCCGACCTGGCCAGTCCGCCCCTGTATATATATATATATATATATATATATATATACACTTTCAATTCGAAATAACTCGAAGTTTTTATAAAGTCCCGATCCCTTTGTCTTTGATTCATAGCTAATTAGTATCTATATCTCGAAGTTAACTTCCTTTAACTTGAAGTTTTTTCAAAGATGACTCGAAATTTATTTTGAAAGAATGGAAAGACTGTGAGAGAAAAATTCATTCACCTTTACTTGCAATTCTTGCACATTAGACCTCTAAAGCAAGGAAAGTACATGTTGAGCCAATGTGCGATAAAAGAATTACACGTGCGGAAACGAGTATAGCTTGTTTTCTTTTGTTTTACTCTACTGTTTACAATTAGACATGTGCTGGACTACGAATCTGCTTTTAAGCTGTCAAGTTGTCAACTCAACTGACTGTACCTTTATTGAAAGCTTGACCTAAGTTATGATGCGTTCCCTTTCATTCTTCAGTTCAATCATTTGCTGATGAGTTCCCGAGAGAGAGAGATAGAGAGAAATATTTGTCTTTACTAATAAAGATGTCTAAGCGAAAGCTAAAAACTTTAGATTTTGAAAGTAAACTAAATCTTTATGGTGACATTGAAAGAAATCCAACAATCGAAAAGAAAGATTCTTCAAAAGCGGTACGAATCTATGAATCCGAATTTGAAACAAATGAAGATACGCATCTTTCCTCGGCTTTATTCAAGTGGTTCCAGCAGTATCGAAATCAAGACCGTGCCATTCCTGTAAGTGAGTCTTTGCTGCGTGAGAAAACAATAAATTTTGCTATATTACTGAAGATAAAAAATTTTCTCGCCAGTGCTGGGTGGCTGGAGAAATTAAAGACCAGATGCAACTTCGTCTTCAGAACTCTTCACAGAGAAACTACGTATTGTGCGAAAAAAACTTTTAAATTCCGTAATTTTCTCTGTTATATGTACATATTAAGTAAAATATTTGATGGTTTTCAATATTAAAATGTCAAAAACCGAAATTAGCGGTAAGTCGAACTTTTAATAAGTCGAAGTTTTCCGTCGGTCCTTTTAGATTCGAGTTATCGCGAATGGACTGTATATATATGTATATCTATCTATCTATCTATCTATCTATATATATATATATATATATATATATATATATATATATATATATATATATATGACCATATTTATTGAATCCTCCACGGCTGATGAGCTATGGATTCATACTTTGTCTTTTCCTATTAAATAGCTGCTTGCAATTTTCCTTTTTTTCATCATTATTTTTTGTATAAATTGTTTAATGTTTGTTATTTGGCTTGCATATATTATTATTATTATTATTATTATTATTATTATTATTATTATTATTATTATTATTATAAGTCACACTTTAATGCTGAAATGTTTGATCACTATGAAATATGACATTCCAGAAGTCGAAAAAGTTCTGTAAAATAAATAGGATTTAAATTCAAATCGTTCTAAATGTTACTTCATTTTTCTTTTTGTATTATTGCTACTTACTGCTACTGTAAGGAGAAAAAATGCATTTGGAAACATCAGATAGATTAACTCCATTTGCTTAAGCAACGGTTATGCTATGCAATAACTATACACTACATGAAACTAAATCCCAAATGCTATTTCATTGGATACAAATGGGACAACGAATCTTCATAATTCATCGCTGAAATTTCATTTGCTTCCCCGACACAAACATCGCCGTTACTTTTTATTAGAGTATTGCTCTCTTCTCCCTATATTTTATTCAGATGAAGTTGAAAAAGAAACTTCGAAAAAATTGCTGAAGATAAAAATTCTTTTTAATGAAAAATGGCTGCTTCTTTTTGCCCCGCTCTATCGCTTTTAAGGATACGGCAATCGTCATAATTCATCAAAGCATTTTCATGGATTACTTTTATTTTACTTTTTGATTTTTGAGACTAATGCTTTTTTTCCTCTGAAAACCTCCTAGCACTTTTTTTGTTATTGTTATTTTTGCGGAGTTCAGTTTTCTTAGCTTCTTTATGACGGCGATTAATTTCTAGAGTCTTCTTGTAGAATGTGAAGTGGAAGGAGAAATGCATATATCACTATAGATCATAGATAACATTTTTCATTATGATTTCTCTTCCTGTCGTTTTAGTGCTAGTGAAACTTATCTGATAAAACCACTTTATACTACTGAGAGTTCTTGATATTTTATGGTCTTTTTTTCGTTTTAAGTTTGGATTTGAAGTCTTGTCAAAATAAACATAGATATGAGCCATTACTATAACTTATGCGAAGTAAAGTTAATAACTCTATTGCATTTAAAGAAATGTGAGAAATATATGGGCAAAAGTGAAAAATATGTGGGCAAAAGTGAAAAATATGTGGGCGGGTGGTGCTGTTCTCTTGTGGCAACCAGGCTGGCCATTTGGGGCGCGCTGCTTCACTTTTCCAACTGTACCGTAATTCGGTGTGAAGTCGATTTTCACTGCACACACATGTTATAGGGACCCGTTCACAGGGTTGGCAAACATTTACAGCATAACAACACATTCACACAAAGAAAGGACAGGACAGGAGAGAAAAAGTACATCCATGCCAGAGCCAAGATTGGAACCCAGGACCTCCGCATGTAAACTTTTCGTTTCTGTGTGTATATCTGGGCTCGTAATAGAAATCGACATCTTTTAAAGGATTATTACAAAACTCAAAATACAAATATATCGAGAACTTAATATAGAGATGATATTTATCTTCATCTACAACAACTAATTTTCCTAGAAAATACATGTTCAAGTAACCTTCCTATATAAATTATCTACTATTCAACCTTTCCTTAGACAATAGGTGATCATGTTTACGTTATTTTATGGAGAAACCTTTCATTAGGTATATTCAGTAAGTTACCGCCCTATAGCCAGGGCTAAGGCAGATATACGTGAAATACACCGCCAGCTCAGTCATTTCCAGCCGAGGACTGCAGTTTCGTGCTTATTAGCACTCATCAGCCCGGCATAGGAAAGTGACTGAGCTGGAGATGGAAAACTTCTTAAGGAAGCCAAGAGTGCCAAACAAACTGGTAGCTAATACAGAATTAGCACTGACCAGACGAATGACCGAAGCAATGGTTCGGTTCAACTCGAATTTTGAAGGCAAGGCAGGTATATTCAGTAAGTTACCGCCCTACAGCCAATCGCTCCTTGGGGGGGGGGGGGGGTTCGCGTAAATAAGAATAGTTTTATAATTGCAACAATAAGAAAGGTCGTAACAGTCTGTTGTCTGCGTATTTTGCGTGATTTTATTTGTTGGAAAATGACTAGAAATTCGCAATGATTTAAACTTTTTAACTGTTGCCATCTTGTGTTTGTTAACAAATAAGTGTTGGTAGTTATCTTAAGCAAGGCTTTTAAAATAATTTTCAATTTTCATTATTTGCTTTGCTTTTGAGATGAATCGGGAATTGTGATGGTCGTCAAGTTATACAGCGTGTGTAATTTTGTTTTTGTTGGAAATATTGCTTCCTCGTCAAGCATGGGGTGGGAGCTGAATTATAAAAAAGATATAGAAGAAAGTTTCGTGATGGCCACAATATACTAGTTTAAATTATGAGTAGAGTCTAAAATGTATTTGAATTTAGCTGGTATTGAAATAAATCACTATTTTTTAATACTCGTATGTGCTTTACTTTTTGTAAACAAAATTGTTGCAAATTTTCTTGTCACTTGTTTTTTTTTTTTTTTTTTTTTTTTTTTAACTTTAAATTCATGAAAATAAACAGCGTGTTTTGTATTTTTTTTTTATTGAAACGAAGTTTACGCTATCATAAAGTTTATACACATTAAGAATGGATTTCAATAGCACACTGTGCACATTACCTTGATTTAAATTGTTTCAACGTATCATACGATGCAATTTCGATATAACACAAAACACAGTTTTGATACGACGCTGTACATATTGCCCTGACTTCTGTTATGAACAAAACAATGAAATAAATAAAATAACAATTTAAATAAAGGAATAAAAAAGTTTCATATAAGACAGCTTCGATATAGCTCATTACAAACTAACTCTGTTGTATGAAGGGACACCTCTTAATATCCAGCTATGTTGTTATTCATGGCTATCAATGTTATTCTTTATCTTCTGAGCGCTACTTATTGGCTACAGCGCGTCGTTGGCTCATGTAACGTTTTTGCATTAACCCTCACCCTATAGCACTTAATTGGCCACTAGTCGAAAGATAACTCAATTATGAAAGCGATTTTGAATAACTATTCAAAAATGAAAGGCTGAAGAACCATAAAGGAGGAGAAATCTTGAAAATGTTACTTTGTATAGAGGAAAATGACTTTTTGTAATAAAAACAAAGTTAAAAAACCACCTCAATACGTTAAACTTTCGTCCAAGCGATTCTAAAATCCCATCCTCGTTAAGTCCGAAGTAATAAAAACGTCTCTGTTTCAATTTCGTTTATAAATCATAAAAGAAAAAAAATCATGCAAAAAATAATTGGTATCTTTTTAAAATTATTTCTTTTAATAAGAAGGACAAGCTTCCTTTTTTCCTCCTAAATCTCTGTTTTCTTTCAATAGCCTAAAGAAAGTTTCACCGTTTTAAATCGTTTTCTAAGCTTTTTTTTTCTAACAAAGATGTTTAGTAAAAAAAAAAAAAAAAAAAAAAAAGAGAAATGGAAACGGAAAGAAACACACAATGAAGAACATATTCAGAAATTTCACCGATGTGGAATAATTTCCTCCGCCTAAACTTTCTTTTTTAGAAATATTTTTCAGTGGTAAATATAAGCGATAATATTTTTCATTATTCTTGGGTTGTTGCTTTCATTCAGCTTTTTAATCTCTTAAACAATTTAAAAAAAAAAAGATATTTTTCTCTTGAGGCACAATATTTCATATATTTGTGAAAAATTACTTTTTATTTAACGCACCCTTAAAAAAAACAAGGAAATAGCAAAGAAACAGAAAAAAAACCTTTTTAATTCATAAGCATTGTTCTATAAGTTTTAAAAGTAAGTTAATCTAATTTTTTAAAGACTTTCGTGGCAAATTCTCATGAATGGTGTGAAATGATTTCCCAAATAATGCTTAAAACTTTTACACTCCAAAAAGGGCTAATGTGCCATTCCATTCCCTAAAGAAAGTATGGCTTCTGCAACATATCGCCATATTTTGATTCCATATAAACATTGGTTTTGAAACAGCGCTGTTAAAATTAGAGATGCAAAAAATCTAGTTTTTGTGTTGTGGGAATAAACCCGGGAACTTTGGGGAAACATTGGAAGTAAACAAACTCCATGCTTTTCCACGTTGATTCTGGACTTAAAACATAATAATGTAAGATTTTTACGAATGATGTTTCTGAAAAACATTCTTCTATCTTCTTAGTATGAACAAAAGTTATTTAAAATTCAAATCGAATTAAAACTAAAAATATGCCTGTTGAAAGAGGATTTTTTTTTTTTTTTTTTTTGAGTGAAATTCAAATTGTTGGTTGATGTCCAAAAATAACTACGTAAGCAACGTGATAAGTATGAAAGATATGACTTTTATCTCAGTAGTAATAGTATTAAAGAGTGATAAAAATATAAGTAATATGTTTAAATGTTTAGTTACAGAATAGTAGTATCCTGAAAAGTATCAAACATTCAAATCAATCAGTTAAATATTTAATTACGATCCAATAAAAAATAGTCAAGGGAAGCTGAACAGTCAATGTCATTTTTATTTATTTATTTATTTGTTTAAAAAAAATTGCGCTATTTGCATTTACAGCAGTAAAAACAATTAAAATTTTGAAATCGTGTTGGAAGAAGAAAAAAAAAGTTTTCCTTTTTTTAAATTACGTACTTGAAACTTTCCAGATTTTTTTTTTAATTCCCGAGAATTTTTAAAATTTCCTCCCCATAAATCCCGGTATACTCCCATGAATAAACTCTGTATTTTTCTTCCTTTGCAATCGTCACTGCTGCACGAAATCCTCCTCAAAGCCTTGGTGATAAAATAAATTTCAATGAATGGGATATTTTAATTTTCATTTAAATGACACACCAGTGTAAGAAAAGTAAATGATGATGTGATATTTAACATGATAATGAACGGTGATTAACTTATGAAATTTGTTTCCCATTTTCAGGGCGGGAATTAATAAATGCAGTAATTTTTTAAAAAGAAAGTACGAAAAACCCTGACTAATCCGGATCTTATTTAACCGCACTTCACTTAATCCGGATAGCAATTTATATGTGTAAAGAGATGACGAGTAGTGCAAATAAGTATTTTTGTCGACAGCATTTTGTATTTTCGTAATGAATTTTTGTAATTATTTCTTACACAGCTTTATATTTCATTCTGTTCCGTTCAAAATACAATTTTTATTGTGTACAGTAGTTATTTTCTGTTCCTTGGCTCGATAGGTTATTTTGTTTAATCCGTACTTACATTAATTCGGATAACCTAACTCCCCAACTAGTTCAGATTTATGAGGTTCTAATGTATTTAATACATATTATATATTCACTAAAAATTTGAAGAAAACTCGAGCCTAGTCGAATTTAATAATATAATATTTTCTCATATTTTATTAGTAGGCATCTTATGACTCACAATCACAAACAACACTGATTGCAAAAAGAAAAAAAAAGAAAAAAAAACTTTATAAGAAATATCGCGGCAAACTAACGAATAAGAAAACTAACAAATTCAAGCAAAAACAGATTAAAAATCTCAGATAGCACTAAATCCAAGACATTTTAATCTTTAAATAGAAAAATTTACTGTGTTTGGAGGAAAAACTTCGTTCATTAATGTCATAATTTAATTGGTTTTTTTCCCGTAATCTCAAAAAATGAAAGAAAAAGAAGTAGAGAAATTGAGAAGAAAATGATATAATGCACAAAAGACACAAGAGAATGGCAAACTTTTCAAAATAATAAAAGTAAGAATGAATAATTAATTCTCATTTAGTGTAGCATAATTAGCATCTGCATAGCTATGCGATAATTCCAAGTCTCCAACCTTTATGAAGAATTTATACAGAGTAGTAATTTGCTGATTTTTTTTCTCTCCGTTTTCGCTTGAAATGAAAGTTCTATGTTTTCTGTTTTTGCTGCTCACATCTGCATAAACTTCTTTGTAAGTGCTGGTTTTTCAGGTCGGTTAAATAAATGATGTTTTTATTCGAAACAAAAGAAAATGCTTGTGGTTTTTATTCTTGCTGAATTAATCCGTTTGTCACCAGTGTTCATGCGTCTTCTACTTATGATATAACGATTCTCATCATGAGAATGAGTATTATTTTTCATTTGTGCTTTGAAATGAATCTTCCTCTTTTTTTTGCCGCATCAAATTTGAATAAATCATATTTGCAGTAATAAGGAATGGAATTTCTTTTCTCTTAGAAATCATTAAAAACGGTGATATTAATGAGATCGTGTTACAAAAAGCTAATCAAAGTAAAATTCTAACTAATTAAAACTCGGACATATATTTGATTTTCAGCTTTTCAGATACAGCGTTGCCGCCATTTCGACTTGAATTTGATATTTTAGGCTTAAAAAAATGGCGTCCAGCTTCGTGAAGTATTTTTTCTGTGTATTGTGCAGGCATTTGAAAATGTTATTCGGAATAATTTACAGAGAAAAATGTGCTCAATCAAAATGTTAATTGCAATGTTTGTTATAAGTTTTTGTCATTAGAATTTTATTGCAAAGTGTGTAAAAGTATTATCAGGTATTGAGCTAGTTCGATATAGAATCAGTTGGTATCATCAGTGAAACTACTGAGGGAGGTACAAATAATGATATATTGAAAAGAATAAAAAATCTCTACGTAAAATATAGATATCTAACAACGTACATACAAAATTCAAAATACAAATTTTCGGTTCAACAGTTAGAACAGTCCTACTCTGTCCGTAATACATGAAAGCTAACTAGACAGCAAGAAAAGGAGTTTGGTGCCTTTCAAACCAAAAACCAAAAAATAAATAAATAAATAAATAAATAAAATGATGGTGAAATAAAATATCTAATTTAGACCAATACAATCTCACCAATTTCAAACCCATAATTACACTGTAAAAAAAAAAAAAAAAAAAAAAAAAAAAAAAAAAAAAAAAAAAAAAAAAAAAAAAAAAAAAAAAGATGGTCATGGATAAAACATTTTCTCAAAATGCAGACAATAGACCAAACAAGGCAAGAACAGCTCTCATGTGTACCCTTGATGGCAGGAGGAAGCAAAGGGTGCCTGAAACTAAAGCCTTGAATTGTAGAATAAAGTAGCGACGCGTCCGCTATCTCGGGGCTAAATGATGCTCCCCCAATCAAGAAACACTACAGTCAAGAACTAAAACACGCGACTTCGTTATAGTAGACTTAGGAAGAAAGCAGCACTTAGCCCCAAGATGGTGGACTTGTCGCTTTTTAAGATGCGATGTGGGTCATTATCCGAAACTAACCTGCCGTGGTCAGATGGCCATACGGGACAGAAATGCCTTTGTTTGGTTAAACTATGGGAGTGCCTGAGAAGCGGTTCTAAACCGGGCTGAATAGGATGCCCAGTAGGGTGGGCCGAAATAAGCCGAAATTTTTTTTTTTTCGAAATCAATTTTTGGATAGCGCGCAAAAGTTGCGTAGTGAGCTAGTTAGCACTCACAAAAAATTTCTTGGATATTAAAAAATATCTAGCCGGCGCTATTTGACACTGAAAAAACGAAAAAAAAAAAAAAAAGAGAAAAATGAATTTTTGTCGAAATTTTTTTTTTAAACTAAATTCCAAATATTTTGCTGGAATACACCAAAATGCTATATAATGAGCCAGTTCGAGCCCATAAAATGTTTCATTGATTTTAATGAGCATTTAACCGCTCCTTTCCGACATCAAAAATTGGAGAAAAATGAAAAAATATCGAATTTCTTTAAAAACCAATGTGAAAATTATTTTTCAAAACTAAATCATAGAAATTAATTAAATAGCACTAATAATCATAGTAATTATTATCACGCAATAGTATCATACATTTTCTAGAATTACATATAGAGATAATAAAATTTTGAAAAAGAAATCTTAAAATTTGATTTATAATACCTCATGCATAATGAATATTATTTTTTGGAATAATATTGTCCCTTGTTATCAAAAATGGAAGTTCTTTCCTAGCTTGAAGTTTGGTACGAATGTATCCTTCTCGTGCAGTTTCAACAGGAACTTTTATTGTAGTTTCGGTTATTAGTTTCACACAACGTTCCACAGCTTGCGTGTGACAGAGAAATTTCTCGAAAGTGAACTCTGTACGCTGTTCTTTGCACATTTCTTTCAATTGTTGGTCTTTTAGATGCATTGTAAGAGATGGCTCTGTTACAACACAATTTGCCCAATCCACTAAATCAACATAATCACCGGCTTCAAAATTGAGTTTAGGACGCTTACAAAATCGTACACCATCCGAGCTCTTCGTCTTCTTATTTCTAGAGTTCAGAATGCTCCTAACAGCTAATTCCCGAATGTATTTTCTTGAGTCAAACAACCCTGTCAACAGTAGTTGTTCGGGGTCAGTGATTTCAAACCACATTGGAGCATAAACTAACATAACATACTTTACTAGCATTGTAAGATTTTCTGATGGTGTTGGTGTGCCTATATACAAGCGTAACAAACGGTTTGCGGTTGTCAGCCATCACGCATGACTGAGTTTGCCTGGGTTACTGTCAGCCACGCTAGAAGGACAACTACCATCTTTTATGGCAAGACAGATTCTATACAAATGTTGTTGTTCAGTACTTAAATTTTTTATATCTTCTATGTCCAAAACCAGAAGATTGCAGTCAATTTTATCAAATTTGACCACCGGATTTTTTCTACAATCTCTAAGAAGTTGTCCGATAGTTCCAGAATATGAATGTGGCCCCTTTGTGCAACCGTCCAATTCCAGAATAAGATGCCTCAGTGGCAACTCATTAGTGTGCAGCAGACATATGTTCCACTGTAAAGGTCTTTTGAGATATGTCTCAAGTAAACAAACTACTCCACCTTTCCATCCCGTATTTACATTTGTTCCGTCGCATCCAATAACCGATAAGTTAAGCAAACTCATATTATACTTTTTTTGCAAAGCCTCTAATACCTTTCGAAATTTCTTTTGCACTTTCACCAACTGTTAGTGATAAATGACCGATGTACTTGCTACCTGGTTCTTCTATCAGTGCTACATGTGCTTCAGATGCTAATCTTTGATGACCAAATGTCTTTTGAAGACATTTGGCCATCAAAAAAGTCCAATGATGGACATTGGATACAAGAGAGGACCCCTTTAATTGCTTAACTCCCAGCTGTGGAGGTGTAGAATTACAGCATTTCCTGTCAGAGGGTTTCGTCTCTTAAGTAGGTCGTCAATTCGAGAGGAAGAAATGGCTTGAGAAAAAGAAGAATATTTGCGTTCAATTCATTGGTCAGTTTAAAGGACTTCAGAGGATTTACATTTTTTTAATACTCAAGGGCTCTATTTGTCAAACACATATAAAATAGTTATAAAATAATCTTAGGAATAATAGAAGCAGTTGAGCACCGTTTATTATCCAGGAGAAACCAATTGGAACCGAAGATTAAAAAATTAGCATCTTATGTAACTATTTTTTATTTGACTGTGTGCATTTTTAAAAATTGGCGTACAAATGTCGCATAAAATTGATTGAATTTTCACTGCTTTTTCTAAGTAACGTATTGCGTAACATTTCAGTATTTACTTATTTCGATACTACTTTAATTTTTTTTTTTCATTTTTCCCATGTTTTAGTCTTAAAGGAACGTAGCTAAATATTCTACGAAATGTATAAAAGTCTTTGTTGATTTCAACTAATTCTCTGACAGATATTCTAATGCTTGCTGAAACTAGCTTCAAACTTTTACTTTTGACCCGCCCCTCCCCCCTTTTTTTTGAGAAAAAAAAGTGCATTTTTGCCCTTTTTTTCAGTTTTTCAAGCTCAAATAGCGCCGGCTAAATATTAAACAAATTTAGCGAAATTTTTTATGGGTAATAACGGGCCCATATAGCAACTTTTCCGCACTATCCAAAAACAGATTTCCAAAAAAAAGTTTTTTCGGCCCACCCTAATGCCCAGCTAGCGATCTCCAGCGCCATTAGACGTTAAGAAAAACAAGTCCAAGTCAAGTCATCGGTGGAATTAAGAGCAATTTGTTTCTAACGATATTTCAATTGATTTACACTACATATCTCCCGTTTTGTTTATCATATACATGATACGAACACTTTTAAACTTAGAACTTGCATGAACAGGTATAATAAAAAATAGTAGGTAATCATAGAATGCACTTGAGTAGAAACGAATTTTATAATTAATTATAATTCTCAAAAATATATATAAATTCAAAATACAGATGTTTACGTATCGGGAGTTTGGTATCAACACCAGCTCAACCTACGATTTTTCAAAAGTTCTTTTTTTTCATAATTTGATACTTCTTGGGGGATAATATCAGGTTGCAAAGTGATGTGGAACGCATCCTGCTCTAACAGGCTCATAAATGACATTTAAAACCGCGTTTTTTTCAAAAAAAAAAAAAAAAGAGATCAAAATGCTTTTTTTTTTTCACTGCGCAATTTTAAAAGGTGGATTCAGCTGATTCAGATTATCCATGGACATTTTTTTCTAGAATCATCACTGGATTTAATTTAGCAATACTAGTTTCATTGAAATTTTATAAATATAGTTTAAGAGCCATTGTCTGTAAGAATCAGGCAGTTTAAAGCATTTGTGATTGTTGACATTTTTAATTTTTTTTATTTTCACATATGTTGTTCCTTATCATTAATGTAATGTAAATCCAAAATTTGAGCTTTATCTGACTCACCGTTTTTGAGAATTTCTTTTTTTTTTTTGTTTAGGGGGGCGTGGCACATTTTTGCTGGTTTTTCAAATTTGCAGATTTTAATGTGCTTGTTGCTTGAAGCGCCCTTATAATAACATGTATTTTTTAATTCTATATTACTATATGGTCTTGTTAGATACTGTTACAGCTGTCAAATCGGTGACACTACGAGGGCGGCGCCCACAAACTCCGTTTAAAAATGACCGAAAATGATTTTTTTTCTATATTCAAGGCCAATTTTCTCAAAGCGCCTTCATGATGACACCAACATTTTTAGATCATTTTCTAGCCACACTTACATACATCAAAAATATGTATCAAAATCGGTGTCACTATAAGGACGCCAGAAGATATTGGAACTTTTATTCAATAAATTTCACAAAAACACAAATATTTAAAATCTAATTACAACTGTCGCCCTCATAGCAGATATCTGATACTACATTAGGTTGATAACCAATATGTTTGTCTAACGTTTGCACAAAAAAAATCGGTGTCAGTCCTATTATTTTTGGAAATATAATCGTTCCAAGTTAGTATGTTATGGCGTTTTTTTTTATATTTATTTATTTAATATTTTCACACCCAGATTTTTTTTGAACATATTTATTTTTAATTTAATACAAAAGCAGTGTACCTTATAACATAAACAGCTTTGGGCAGAAAGAGAGTCTTTTTCTTGAATAGAAAATGCCCGTTTGCATATAGGTACCAGGTGGATCTATTGTGCATAACATGTCTAGACTATTATACCAATAATCGTCTTGATTTTTCCGGCCAAACAAATTTATTTATTCCAATTGTTCTTGATATGCATTTGATCTAAACTTGCAAATGGTCAACTTCTACTATTTTTCTGGGATACCATGTTTTCCCATGCTTTAGTGCTACAAAATTAGCAGTTTTCAATAAGAGATGACCGTCTTTCTGAAATTGGTTTGATTTGATTCTTAATGTTTTCTTCGTTTTGGTCTACGTTATTCTCAAATTCAGTTTCAGATTCTGAATGTTTGCTTTCTTCAATATTCTCATTTGATGTATTGAGAATGCATTCGTTTTTTTTGTTTCTTCCATCGAAAAAAAAGGATAGGATTTGTTTCATAGTACAATACTCTGAAGCAACGAACAGTTTTTTCCCCGTTACGAACTGCATTTCTCATCTAGTGTGCAACTTGACAGGGATGTTGTTTTTTCCCAGTATTTTCACCAATCGTAAATTGTTCTTATAAATACTCCTTCTGCTTTGAAGTGAACTTGAACTGAGCTCGTAAAGATAGGGCCCATCCAATTTCATTAAATTGAACTTTTGGCAATGCAGGGGTATTTATTAGTTGAAAATTTGAAGCATTTATATAAGATGTATGTAAGAGCTTCTCTCTATACATCTTTCGCATAAAATCCATTTCCAAGTTGAGTTCAAATGTATGTCAAAAACAATTGGAATAAATAGATTTGTTTGGCCGAAAGAACAAGATGAGTATTGGTATGATAATCTAGACATATTATGCACAATACATCCGCCTGTACCTATATCAAAACGGGCATTTTCTATTCAAGAAAAAAACGCTCTTACTGCCCAAAGCTGTTTATGTTAAAAGATACACATTTTTGTATTAAATTAAAAATAAATATGTTCAAAAAAACTATCTGGGGGTGAAAAGATTAAATAAATAAATGTAAAAAAACGCCATAATGTACTAACTTCGAACGATTATATTTCCAAAAATAATAGGAGTGACACCGATTTTTTTTTGTGCAAATGTTAGACAAACATGTTGGTTATCAACTTAATTTAGTATCAGATCTCTGCTATGAGGGCGACAGTTGTAGTTAGATTTTAAATATGTGTTTTTGTGAAATTTATCGAATAAAAGTTCCAATATCTTCTGGCTCCCTTATAGTGACACCGATTTTGATACATATTTTTGATGTATGTAAGTGTGGCTAGAAAATGATCTAAAAATGTTGGTGTTATCGTGAAGGAGCTTTGAGAAAATGGGTCTTGAATATAGAAAAAAAATCATTTTCGGTCATTTTTAAACGGAGTTTGTGGGCGCCGCCCTCGTAGTGTCACCAATTTGACAGCTGTAACAGTATCTAACAAGACCATATAGTAATATGGAATTAAAAAATCCATGTCGTTATAAGGGTGCTTCAAGCAACAAGTACATTAAAATCTGCAAATTTGAAAAACCAGCAAAAATGTGCCACGCCCCCTAAACAAAAAAAATTGTTTTCTCTAAAACGGTGAGTCAGACAAAGCTCAAATTTCGGATTTACATTACATTCATGATAAGAAACAACCTATGTGAAAATAAAGAAAATTAAAAATCCCCACAATCACAACCTGCCTGATCCTTACAGACAATGGCTCTTAAATATTTGCAATCCTTTCCTCATTCATGATTTGGCGTAATAAATTCCCTTTATTTCACTTACTTTTTTTCCTAAAAAAAACCGCATTCCTTAATTCTATGATTATTGCTCTATAAACTTGGCCAAATAGTTCTTTTTGTAATGTGAAAAAGATCATTTTCACTTACAAAACAGTTATAAACGAAAAAGAAAATTTTTGCACGTCTTACAGCATTGCAAATATAAAAGTACATGATTCATATCTAAAAAGAAGATGCTACTAAAGCTATATTTTTTCTTAATAAGCCTTTTGAAAAACTTCTGAATGAAAGGGTAGATTTCCTTTATAAAAATAACCCTTTAAGCCTTATCCTCATTTATTTAGAAGAAAATGCTACTCCTCTTGGCTCACGTACTCTCAGTTCTTTTTACTCGGCAGGGATTGATGCAACAATTGAAATAGCTCACACAGCGCCAGATGCAATCTTGTGGGGAAATTTAGGGACTAATGTCCAGATTTAAATAGACATTTTTTGGGTGTGTTGTCATAAGTCTGATGGGAAGTTTTGCTTTGTTTTTTTTTGTTTCATTTAAGCAACATGAATTATTTTCAAAGTAGACCGTTGAAAATTGGGCAACGCAGCTAGTAAATAACTATATTAAAAAATATATATTAAAGTTATTTAAACAAAATTAATATGTAACGATCGAAAATGTATTTTTTAGCAATCAAAAGAAAATATCTAAGGATATTGAACGAGGAAAACATTTACAAGCAAGAATAAGTATAGCCTAAAAAATAAAAAAAATGAACTAAATCAGAATGCATTTACCAAAAAAACAGGCTTTAAGAATTATTTCTTTTATAAGTAATTTTACGAATGACGAAGGAAATAAAATATAATTCTTTCCTGGAATTTTCCCAAAAATACATTCATACCGGAAGATTCCTTGATACTAATGAAAAGTTACAAGCTGGAAAAGTTTTGAAACGTATCAATAATCAGAAGAAACTAGTGTCAACTTTATCCTGAGGCACGGCATAAATAAAAATGTTAAAAACAAGTAAAACAATAAAAAAGTATATCTTCTAACTTTTCTTTCCTGGCGTAACTTGGTTTCCGTCGAAAGAGCAACATGGAAAAGAAAAAAAGATGAAAAAGGAAACTTTATCTTACATCTTTTGAATGAAAAAATCTAGACACATGAATATATAGGAGAAAAAATAGCATTAAAAATTCCTGCTTTAAAAGTCCATGTGCATTTTTTTGTGTTGGACTGTTGCCAAAAAAGATTTTAAAATAACAAGCGGTAAAGGAAGAGAAGGAGAAAAAAAAAGAAGAAAACATTCTCGCCTGTCTGTGATTACAAAAAGCTCAGGCTTCCAAAAATTGAATTTCAAATAAACAAGTAGCTAGGCAAAACAAGCAATTGAAAGTAGAAACAGAAAAGTTGGATTTGGACGCTTTTAGATTCCTGAACCTTTATTTGTGAATATATAACTGCATACGTTTGGAATAAAATTGCAAGTTCGTTAGAAGTAGGAACGATGCAGCTTTTTTGATTAATAATTGTGGCATCTTGCAGCTATCGCTATAGAAAAGGTTTAAGTAAGGATATTCAAGCGACGTAGTAGGAATAAAGCGAAGAAGATACTGCTACAAAGGGTAAAGTAGCAATTTTTCGTCACCCATAAACTTTTTGTCTTTAATTATAAAAGAATATACATAGAACCACCAACTAAGTCAGCACATAGAATTTTGGCTAAAGCACATTAAATGTAATTTGTTCCCCGTCCAAAAAGCGTTCCGAAAAAAAAAAAAATCTTTTATCAGAATTAAAAAAGGTTTTCCCGTTTTCGCCCCCTTCAAAAGAGGTAATAATGGGTTAAAAAAATTGTAATAATAAAAAATATAGATTGATAAATTGTATTAAAAAACATCACAGATTCTGCATACTTTTTACAAAATACTTATTTAAAAAATATAAAATAGATTTTTCTAGCCTTCAAACAAGTGTCAAAAACGATTTTTTTTTTTGTGCTTCACCGAAAGAATATTTTGTGTTTGCCACGAGGTGCATTGAGCGCAACGGAAATATATTTCTCCATGTTTTTGTCATAAAAACACTTTTTGCACAAAGCATACTCTGCATCAACGTTTTTACTCTAATCTTGGTAGAGGAAGAAAATAGAAACATTATATTTGCCAATATGGCGACTTCCTGCTCTACGTGAAGTGAACCTTAGCGTAGTAATTAAGTTTACAGCCCTCACCCCCCTCCCAAAAAAAAAAAAAAACGAATGTGCCAAATATAACTAAATAAACACATTTTGATAAATCCAAAAGAGCATTTACAAATCGTATTACGATAAATCAAGTTTTCAAAAATCGGAATAAGTGCTCTCAGACAGTAACACAGCGTACTAAATTTTTGAAACTTTGAAAAACAAATAGTGTTCTTAACCACAACCAGAAAAAACATCGTCGATGGTGACACCTAGTGCAAGACCAAAGAAACTTAGGAAGCCTAAAACTAGGCACGAGGAAGAAATATGTCTACTTTACTTTATAGAATGATATCTTTACATATATCCCTCTCATATATATATATATATATATATATATATATATATATATATATATATATATATATATATATATATATATATATATATATATATATATATATGTGTGTGTGTGTGTGTGTGTGTGTGTGTAACTCACGGAAATTATCAGTTGCTTTAAGCGTTCAGCACACAGTAATATTTCCCCTCAAAACATGGAGATGCTTAACAGTTACAGTTACCTTCAACACAATGCTTCTCAACAAAATCTAAGAAGAAATAAATTTAACAAAAAAAAACTTTTTCCGGATGAAAATATCATTTATTTCAGTAAGCGAACACGAAAACGGGAGTTTTTCAAAGAACTAAATGCAGCCATGAATGCAAAATTACGCGATTTAGAATTTATCGTTTGAGAACTAAAACACAGAACAAGAGATTGCAACAGACCATTTAGTCGTTATCACTACACCACGCAGTCGTTAATTGCTCTAATTAGACATGAGAGTGCATTTTTCATCCACAGTATTATTATTCAAGACACATTCTCTCACTTTTGCTTTTTACGCATTGTGTGACGGAAATTGTAAAGTTGCGTTTTTGTTTTCAGGTTTTAACTCGATTTTTATAAAACTTTTGCTATGAACTTATTTTTTCTTTATGACTATTAATTTAATTATCTTTTATTTGAAGAATTTTTAACGATAAAACATTTATTCACGACTAAGCTCATGAAATTCAAAAAGTAAAAAAAAAAAAAATCTCCATAGTATATTATAGTATTAAAGGTAGTGCATTTTATAAGGAAGTTTTCTCATCCTCAGTCATATTGTTTCATAAAAGATTTTAGACTTCAGCCAGGTCTTAAGACATTGTTAATTTAATTTTATAAAGCATGTCTTTTTCCATAAAGTGGAACCTCGATAACTCGACACCCTAAAGGAACATGAAAACATGTCCGCTTAAGCAGATGTCAACTTACTGAGGTTAAATTATTTTAATTCCTAAAGATTTTCTGTATCACCTACTTACTAATGTTAAGATTCACATTATAAAAATTAAATCCAGTTAATAAACTTCCTTTCCGTCTTTTTTTAAATACATAATAAAATCATTAATATTATTTGAATACCTTGTGAGGAATAAATCCATAATTTTTTTAAATAGGTTGTCAGTCATGTCTGTCAAAGATAAAAATTCCTGCTCACAACATGTGAACAGCACGTACAAAACATGTCATGGTGACTTCTTTCTCTGTAGGACTTCCATGGGTTCATTTATCCTACCTTTTCCTAGTCTTTTATAATTGCACTAACAGCACGAAATATTCCTTTGGATAAAGGATGGAATTCTCTAAAAGAGCTTACCAGAAAAGGATTGACTGACCAAGAAACCGAAGCGTTAAATTCTGAGAAGATGTAATTATGAAAGAACGTTGGTAGCAAAAATTGGGCTAGAATAGCAATTGGATGTCAACTTATAGGGGTTTCTGCAACTGTAACTCAAGCTAGAGAGGTTTTCTCCCACTGAAATCGACATTTGGCCGACTATGAGAAAAACAAATGTCGAGTTATCGGGGTAGTCGAGTTATACATTTGTCGAGTTAAAGTTTCACTGTATTCACATTTCTTTGTTCTAGAGTTGATTACTTCACGTTTCCGAAGCAAAAGTTAATCAGAAATAGGGTCAGTTGGCGAAAAAGGAAACATGAGGTAAATAAAAACAAACTCTATTACGCTACTTACGGTAATTTTTGAAACCAAATTGTTGATGAGTGACAACTAAATAACATACAAAAGAGGATCCGTGTGTTTCCAAACAAGTATGCAAGCGTCATTATTGTTCAAAGATGACAATGAAAACGTTGTTCTTTTAAGTTTGGTAATCTGACATTTCCATCTCTAACAGGACTATAAATACGAAGCAAATAAACTCAACTACATGCTATATACCGACAGTCCGATTGTCACATACAGAGACTGCTGTTTTATCTGTTGTTATGGACTCTTTAATCTGTAACAGGAAATAATCGAGCTAGAGGCAGATGTCATCTCATTGAAGCTGAGAGTGTTAAGTGTAGTTTTTGCTTAGTTCTGTTTTATGGGTTCCGACTTACTGCTGAATTCAATTAGTAATGCTTATTAATTAGAAAGTTAATAAAAACATTAATGAATGAATTTCACCTTCCCGGCTATTTTTGATGAGCAGTTTAGGTGTTTCCAATAATCCCGTAAATGTTGTTCTTTGGGGTAAATAGAAACCACTAGGTTTTCCATCCATCTTATTTTTTGTTTTCCTTTTTGTTTTTTGGAAGACTTAATTTTGATGTAAATTTTACTTTTGTGGGTATTTTACATACAATTCAGCGCACAACTTACTTTTGTGTGACTTTACTCTTTAAAAGATTTCAGATTATGATTGGAGGATCGGATCACATGCGACCTACAGACTACAGATTGGGTATTGTTGGTAGAGACCTTCTCAATAAATAAATTGTGTATGGTGCAATTATCTGCCTACATCCATTTAATGAGGATGTAAATAAGGGGTCTTCATTTAAACGATTGTCTCTGTGGTAAAATTAAACATCTTTGGGCAAATGTAAGCGCAATTTCATTTGCTAACAAACTAGCATAAATTCAATTTTTTTAGAGTCACTATCAGAGAGGGTAGACTAGGAGAGAATCCACAAAATGTTATGCCTCAATTCAGAAAGAGAATAAAATTTAGTTGAAACATTCAAATTATATTTCCCTTCATTTCTTAGATTTCTTAGTGTATGATATGTATAGGATAAGATCCTACACTATATTACACATTTCCTGGCTTACCGTATTTGTCACTTATTGAAATATTTTATTTTAAATTTAATTTAGAATGCAGTATATTTTTAGAATTATTAAAGCTAAATGAGGATTATTTGTTTAATAAAAGTAGTTTTTTTTACATATTTTTATTGAATCTTCTGAATAAATCTGATCAAAATTTTTTTTGGATACTGATGTCTGGAAACAACTGGTTTGTGTTTGATGATTTACTGAATAAGTTCAATGGCGAGCTATCTGAACCCGAAAGCACTAAGTTTTGACAGAGCTAAAACATTTAAGTCTAGAGTTCCCAAAAGCTCTGTCTAATATGCATAGAAAAGTTGAATGTGTAAAAATACCGGGTCACCAGAAATGCTGTGTTTTTTTTTTTTTTTAATTTTATAATACCGCCAGGGTGTGGACGAATTTCTTGGGTTTTTCTTTGGGATTATCGCGAGCCAATTTTTTGAGACTCTACTGTATAATGATGGAAAACAGATTCTTTGCCCTTTTTGTTTGCAACTGTTGAGAATGTCCGTATGTATTTGTTTCAGTTTATTATAAAAACGTTCCTCTTTGGGAAATTATTATTTTCGTCTTTCATGATAATTAAAATAGAATTATGATACAGTAGCAACGTGGGCTCGTCACTTTCAGTTTCAAATAAGAGAACAATTCTACCTTTTCGCATTGAACAAAGTAATTGCAGATACAGAGGTATCGCTGTTAATATATATTCCACAAAGTGAATGAGAGTTGTTAAATACGAAGCAAAAACATTTAATGGCACTACATTAGAGATGAATTAGGATTTACATTTCTAACAATAATGAACGCGGTATGCTGTAGACAAAATTTATAAGCAGCACTCATCTGAATCTTATTATAGTACTTTGCAGTCGACTTTAAACCTAACTTATGACACAGATCTTTTTGAAACTTACACTGGTCTCTTTAGAAAATTACAGAAATATGTTTTAAATATTCTAAAAATAACACGTAAATCCAACTTGCGAAATGTTTTAATTTTAACTGAACTGAATATAACAGAAAATGCAACGCTTCAAAAATTTTGATTCATTCGAATCAAATAACTTACTTTATCTTCTAAATAATCTGTAACGCTAAAGACACACTCAAGCCGCTCAGGGTTTAAGTCCGTTAATGACCCATGATCATTAATTCTACTATCAAAAGTAGGAACTTTCGCTGTAATGGCTAGTGGTTATAAAATAATCCCAGAACAAGGAAGTCATTAGGTATTCGACAACGTTAGATGATTATAGTTAATGCACCCTCCAATGTGAATTTTCAGTTTTGAAGTAAGATTTGTAAATTGTAAGAGAAAAAAAGATAACTTTGAGGGAAAATTATTAAGGTTAATTACTGCTAGATATAGATATGAGCTTTAATATGACTGAACGTATATGTAATAAGTGACTTAACTTTCAGACATTCAACCCAAATATTTGTAAGACGAGAATTTAGTAAAATTTTGGATTGCTCTATTATTTATAGCTTGTGTCGAAATTCGTTAGACGGTTATAAGTTTTCAAATGCTTGAAGTTCTTGACAGAATTTCATGCTTTTTTCTGTAAAAATATAGCCTTAAAATTTCGATAAAATTTGCATAATTATCATTGCTTTCATTTCGAGGAATAATTTTGACCCAAGTACACGGTTTTAGTTACGTTAAGTACTTCAAACATTTAGTACGATTGTGTGACAGGTACATTTGAATTTGTGTTTTGGCCATATTCTATCAAGCCGCATAAACATTGATTTATTTAACAGCAAAAAGAAAAAAAAAAACTCCTTGCACAAATAATATAAACGGGAACACCAACTTCTTTAACGTGTAACTACTTATAAATGCATACGCACAAGTTTCGCAGTTCACAAGGAACTCATTATTAAAGTATAAAATGAAAACCCGAATTGTTTCTAGGTTTTCTACTCCTTTTATTTCCGTTTTTATCCCCATCCATATACAGCATCTTGATGTTTATGACTAGCATTTTACGCGAAGCTGTTTTTTTTTTAACTGCTGCTCATTAAAGGCGCTTTCTTTTTTGTTTCAGAAGTTCTAAAAGAGCGTTCACAAAAGTCATACCCTTGGGACAAAAATCCTCACGAATTGAGATAAAAAAAATGGCGTCGCATATTTAAAAATGGGAATTGTGGAAAAAAATTTGAAAATAGAAATTATTCCGCGTCAAAGACAGTATTAAATATGGCTTCTTTGTAATGCTTTCTTTGATTCTATACACCACTTTTTAGATTTCTAAAAAACCTTTCGAATTGAAAAAAAAAATCAGTATCTAATAAAAGAAATTTTAGTTTTGAAAAGGAAGTAATACAAAAGAAACAAAATAATGCTTTTTTTTCCAGTATAAGTCATTTTTGTAGTTCAAGATTGGGATCGACAAAAACAATTTTTCTACCTTTAATTACTTTTATGATAATAGAATTCCATTTCAAATAATAAGTGCTTTTTGATATTAGATGTTTTCCTCATTTACTGGATGAAATTTAACACTTATGTCAAATTATACATCAAAATAAATAAATATGCGTAAAAAATATAATATCAAAAATCTGTTAAATGAGTATTTGTTATTTGTTAAACTTCGAAGCTAATAAGTCTTAAAATACGGTCTTTGGTCTCTGCTTCTTATTAGTTACGTTTAACATTTTCGCATTGAATCCCGAGTGCAATGCATTGAGGGCCTTGCAACATAATAAAAAAAAAAGAAAAACCTACCATGAAAGAAATAGCTCTTCCCTCTAAATGAATAATTCTGAGAACATGAACTGAATTCTCTGATCATTTTTCATGATGCATTTAAAAAATATGTTGAACTGACTCGTTTTTTGAACTCGATGTGTTGCATCTGAGCCCGTGAGTAATTGTGATCCTGGATTAACTTTGTGCTGACAGAAATCGATTCGTCATCATATATGCGTTTTTATTGCTGAGGGATTTTGCGCCGGAGTAAAGATTTTTCTGAATCCTTTTACAACCTATTGATAAAAGAGATCACGTCCGATAAAGATTACTTTAAAGGCAGTCAACATACAGGATGGTTCAAAGATTAAAAAAAAAAAGAGCACACACACACGATAGATAGTAAACGATCGTCCCCGAATAAAGACAGCATGCCAGAACTCGGAAGTCTTTTTAATTAATAAAGGTATTTACTGACATTAAATATACAAATTGCTCGAAGTATCTCCAGTCCTCGACCATAGTGTTACAAAGCAGGTTCCGAAACTGCTTGCGCAAACAAGACTGGTGCCATTGGGGTAGTGAAAATACTCATAGTGTAGTCTTATCACTGTGTGCACGAAATGTCCAGGACCAGACTTCTTCGGTCCTGCGAAATGTCACGGTGTGATGTGCCTTACCATCGGAGATGATAATAAGCACGACATTTATTGATGATCCGATAACAGAAGTGAAGTATATATAGTTGCTAGAGAGTCACTTTGGCACGTCTCAACATGACACGCCAGTGCTGGTTCATGCAGAGTAGAGCTCGCTCCTCAAAGAACTGCTGACTTCGTCACGAGACTCGAAACGTCGTTTGGTGAGCGTTTAATTGTATTATGTGGAAAGAAACTCATAAGGCAAATGATAGCGCTGCTCCCCTTACAGACCAGACCTACTGTGAGACTTCTTCTAATGGGGTCATCATCGTTTAAATCTTTAGGAAATCTCCCGATTCACTGTTGAACCTGAGATAGGTCATCAAAAGGGAGATTGATACTTTTTGGTCCTGACACACTTCAGCAAGTTAGGCAGAGTTTCAGATGCGACTTTAGAAGACTAGTACGAGCATGCAGACATTTCGAGCATCTTGCCTATTAAGTGTCATTTATATCTTCATTCAATAAAATAAGTTTCATGCTCTTGTAGTATGTCTTTATTCCACAATGATCGTTTACTTTTTTTCATGCTTTTTGGACCACCCTGCACAACATTAAATGCACATAAAAAAACATATTTGTATTTTAATTTTGGCATGACAAATACTAAAATTTTCATGGAAACATAAAATATTATTGAGAGCAAATTTATTATAACTTTAAATCTTATTAAAAATAATTTTAAACAAATAAATTTAGTTGTGAAAAGTAATAAAGTAAAAATAGATTACAGTAGAACTTCCATTAAAATATTCTTACCGTCATTGGCGACAACATTAAATCTTTTTCACATACGTAAAACAAAAAAGAATTGCATTTAGTAAATTGTACACATTTGATACATTTCGAAATTTCCATTGGATTCTAAAATCTTAAAAAGGCATTGAAAACATTCCATGACTTGAAAGTTTTAGCCGGTTTCTCTGTACTTCGAGGAATTAGCAGTTGACTACTTTGTTTTATGTTCCTTGTTTGAATTTTTAAGGAACACAACCATTTTTACAAGCTTTATAACGGATTTTGCTTAAAAACAAGATTCTTGTTGTATTAATGAATAATATTGTAATCTATAATAGCTTCCTGAAACGATTCATTAACATTTGCAACATAATTAAAGGAGAGGTTTAATGATATTCCAAGGTCTTTTTTCATGTAGTTAACAGCTTTCAGCGTTAAAAGTACTCTTTAAGCACTACTTTACAATAAATGCTTAGGGTAGCAGTAAAATTATCATTCTTTTCGGAAAAATATCATTATTGCAAAAAAACCAATGCAAAGAATGCCAATGTAAGAATTTAGTGTAATTTTAAAATTGCACAGATAATTTCTCAAAATGGTGCAAGTCTTTAGCTGCTTATAATTTTACTAATCTTAACATTGACGCTGTTTATTAATAACATTCTGGATTAGCAGTAAATAATGTAAGGCATTGTGATCTGTGATCCTTTTGTGTACTTTTCTTGTAAAATGGTTAAGAAACTATGAACCCCTGAAAGTTAGTTGATTGATGAGCTTCCATCAACTACTATTTTTCTTTGAAGAATCTAAAACTATCGTTTAAAAGATGACATCATAAGAATACACACACACCATTACCCCTTCTTTTCATGCTCAACTGCAACAAATCACGCGAAGAAAGTACTAAGTTCACCTTCTTCAAGCATACGAATCGCTTAGCTCATATCATTAGAAGAAAATCGCAACCCTACCATACGTGATGTCTGAGAACTAACTGCATTGCAAAGTTTCACTGATGGAAATGTACTTTTCTTCAGCATGAAACGAATCTGTTACTTATTACAAAGAGCACAATGAGACGCTCACGCCTATTTTTCGATAAAATGATACCAGTAATGGAGAAAGTATCTTTTACGGAATACAATGGGGATAAAATGATAAAAGAAAAAAAAACTGCAAGAGTTGTACTCGCACCAAGAAGATCCCATCCAGTAGAAAGTACTTAGAACGGAAGCACCCTCTTTCAATGATTTCGTGTGCACGAAAAATCTTTTGAGATATAATCGAAAGTTTACAGTTTAAATTGCCATTCGCATTATGTTTAAAGTCTATAATTACGACTGATCGCTTTCAGGATGGGGCTTCGTGCATCGTAACTATGTCCTTTCTAGTCTCTCGTTACTTTAAAATAATTTACAGCCACAAAAAAAAAATAATCTCAGATTTTTTTTTTGGCAAACAAGTTTGCTAATGTTTGCAAGGAGATAAAAGTACTCAATGAACTTTAGATTAACAGTGTAAAACTTCTTACTATATAATCGAGTCTTAAACAATTGAAAAGTTTTTTGACCTGTTCTGGATCATTTTATAAGTTTTCCATGAGATGTCTATGCACAGATTCTAGGAAGAGTCCGATTTGGTTTAAATGTGCAGCGTATTGCTCTGATTAAAGTAGATGTACATAACCGGCTGGTGGAAACTTGTGAAAAGCAATGAAATGATGCTAATTTAATCAAATACTTTGATAACAGTTTAATGGACATGGGTCCGTGGCCATGTCCGAATTGATTGTTCTACTTTTCACCAGCCAGATAATTCTACCTTGAATCAAATCAATACATTTAAACTAGCTTTTGGGCTCTTCCTAGAACCTGTGTAGAGACATCTCATGAAAAACTTATCATTCTATAGCTTAAATGAATCCATTTTACCAACACTCTGGTTTCAAATTACACTACATTCGCTTCAGTAATCGCAAACGTCTTTGATTGCAAGATCATGCAAGACATTTGTTGAACCGTCAAAAATTAAGGTGAATGATTACACAGTCACCATTTGACATCAAAATATTTCTCTTTTTTTTTTCTTTTTTTTTTTGCAATATTAAACTTAACAATTCGTAAAATACATCAAGACTGTTTATAAATATTCTTCATCTCTGATTTTTTATGTAATAATGTCTTATCCATGACATACATAAGTAGTTATTTTACAATAAAATGGTTTCTGAAAGAATAGAACTGAAATGTACCACTGACTGTCTGATTGAGATAAACAGAGAATGGTTATCGAATACGGCTTTATGTTGTGTCAAATTTTCATACGTTCATTAACTGCGGAAAAATATTAGGTAATTGTATGTTGTGTTTATTAATGCCATTTTTTTTTGAAACAAGCTACTGATTGAAGCTCCTCTGACATATTCTTTTCTTACTTCATCCTCTTTACTTCTTAACTATATGCAATAAACGCATATTACCAGCCCACTTAATGAAGCAGCCAATTGCCACGAAAAATATTCTAATAAGCGGGAAATTCCATTATGTGGGATCAAAATGACACTCATCGACGTTTTGAAGCATTGCAAGTTTCCTAAATTAAGCAGGATGTTCTATTAACCGACATTCCAAAAAGTGGGTTATATTTATCTACAAAATTGACTTGCATATATGAGTTAGATGAGTAGAAATTAATCAAAAAATATTCAACATCAAACAGATAATTTCGATAACATTTTTCATCAAACCCGATAAATGTTGAGATTCTGAACGAAAATTTGAGACACTAAAAAAAAAAAAAAAAAAAAAAAAAATCCTACGCATCCTTTAAAATGGAATTAGATTCTTGTTTATCTAAAAAAACGAATAAACATAAGAAACACATCTTTCTTTACTACCTACATAGATATATCGTCACCTCAAATCAGCAGTAGGATATCCAAGTGTTAATTTTGGGATTAGATGTCTTACTGTTGCTCTGAGATGAGTATATGTACTTTTGCTTTTAAAATTACACCAAGTACTTTAAATACTATTACCAATACAATTTACACGATTACACGTATGATTCTCGTTACTTATTCGTTTGCCTTTCATGAATTGTTTTAAAAGGACTAAATGGTTCTTCACAGCGATATTATTTTATTCTTGAGTCAAATGCAGAAAAAAATCTTATTTGAGGAACTTAAGTAAAGATTTTTCCAATAACAACATTCTTAGATAATATACGACAACATTATACGACCATACAGTATCATTACCTCATTTTAATGTATTTTAAGTCACACTTTTTGTTAAATTGTTGCATAAATATGTTCACAGAATCTGACCCAAAACAATATTTTTATAGCAGTTAGGAAAGATAATTTTATACGACGCAGAAGATATAATTCAAATTGAATACATCTTTATCATAACTTAAAGATTAACAAAATGATCTCATTACGTTGAAGTAATGGTAACAAGATATTCATTAAAATAACTTAAGAATCTGTAAGAGACGAGAACTGCATTCTTTGAACGTCCATCACTTTGTTCTTTTTATCTGCATTGAGATACCCTAGTCTATCAGTATTCATATCATGCAACAGTTCAGATTGGGACCGTTTCTTTGCAACTCGTTGCAGATTGCGTCTTTTTTAAGGGTGCGCCTCACGTTCTATGGCACTTAATCAAGGGGCTGCTGCTTTTTACAGGGGATGGATGGAACACTATGGAAAGGAATAGCAGAGTGAAAAACCGGAGGCATAATTCTTTGTCGCATTGTATATTCTCTACTACGAATACTGATTGAAGAAATGGAAGATATTTCAGCGTATAGTGTATGTGTAGTCTTTGGTGTTATTCCTTCTTAGCCAAATCCTTAAAAAAAAACCTTCTGGTATGTAACATCCGACCTTCTTACATTCAAAATAATGAATTATTTCGAAATAATTCACTCAACTCAAATGAATATCTTACGTCTTTAGTTTTTTAAATGATTCAGCAATAGCAAAAATATAAAACATTACATACCAGCCGCCAGGTTGGCTAGGTTAGCCACTTATGTCCAGATGGTAAATGTTTCAACAGCGGTATGCTTAAGCATAACTGTTTCCAATTGACAGTAAGCAATAAGCTCAATTCTCTTGTACCGCATACGGTAGAGAAATTCGTAGAGGAAACGGGGGGGGGGGGTGCACATGTGAACTAGTTTTTTCATTTCCTTATTTTTCCAGCAAAAATGTCCCCATGATTGAATAGTCTTTTTTTTTTTTTTTTTTTTGCGCTTTAGGCATTTTTGAGATTAAAATTAAAAAAAAAAATAAGAAGAAAACTTCATATGGTATTTTGAAACAATGTCTTCATTTGTTCATACGTGCAACCATAGGGACCACATGTAAACAAGCCTGGCCTGGGGCACATTTAAAAACGATTTTAAAAAGCAAGACAGACGTGATATTTCAATGAAAAACTCTTCTTTAATAAGAATCATACCTTATATACCGTTACATTGAGGGATTTGTATCCCATACCATGCATATATATATATATATATATATATATATATTAGGTGGTCGTGGTGGTATATATATTAGGGTGGTATAGGTTTTTTTTATATGGGAAAAAAAAATTCGGAATTCAACAAGTGACGCCCCCTACTTTTGTGACACTGTAATAAAAAGTAATCGGTGCAAAATTTGAACTCGATCGGTCAATAATAACACGTGCCCCTAGGACGTTGAACTTTAACACTTTTGATAATTTTCTCACAAATCTTCGAGTTTTTACTTCAGACCCCGTACATCGTTTCTCCTATGTTTGCAAAATATTTTTACAGTGAGGTAGCACTAAAATCAATCTTTTTAATTACTTTGCATCGTCTAAAGATTTTACATTGAAGAAGAATGAAATCTTGCTTTAGAAACTTTACGGTAATCGTACGCTTTTCTCAATGTATCTCAATCGTGTGCATTTTTTTTCTGATAGTCTTGGAGTGTCTGTAAAATACTAAATTGCTTTTGTGACTCAAATTTGATAAATTGATTGTGAAATTCTTCGATTAATTGTGCTCCTTTTTCAGTTGCATCATTCACAACTTTCAGCATTTTAACGATATCTCTTCCCTTTAAATAGCTTCCTTCATTTTGCCATGAATCAGGATCAAATAGGAAAACACCTTTTGGTGTTTGTAACTTATCAAACAGTTTTATTGACTTGCAATTGATTCTGTAAAGAGGAAGATCTTTACTAAGAAAGTATTCCAAATCATCTACTGTTATTTGAAATTTTTTATACAGTCATCATACACGTCTTCCTATTCAGCAAGCATTTTTTTGAAGTAGTCTTTTCCTATCTTCAAAGTTAATTCCTTCATTCAATACGGACAAAGCTACTAGATCATCCCTAAGTACCATAAGTGATTTATGAATTTTCAAAACACTGCTTCTGCTGCATGTTTGTCATCATTTTGTACGCTGTAATTATTTAATTATTTTAGACACTAGACTTTATATTAATTTAAAATGCCTATAAAGGGTTGCTGCGAAAAACTATATCTTCATACAACATTTAACTGTAAAACAGCATTTACGGGCAATCTCTTCATGTTAGGTCAATTTAAATTGTTTCCTAAATATATAAATATTCAAACAAAAAATTACTTTTGCCACCCATCTGGCTCACAGATAAGCTCCAGGTTGCCGAAAACATATCCCTGTAGGAGCGAGGACTTCACCATGAAATATTATTACACGTTATGAGAATTCTCTGTAATATTTCTTAATTCCGCTTTCTATGAACAGTAATATGTCATCAAATTCTTCTTTTAGAATTTAAGTGGTATGTGTAATTTTTGAATTTTGAAGCGTTTAAATAATGGAATATCGAGTCTAGAACTGAGAAAGGCAAGAACTTCTTTAAAGACACTCTGCAGTACGATTTCAAGTGCATGATGATAGCAATACAAATGCAACATATCACCGTTCAGCTTTTGTTCTAAAAAATTACATGCACAATTTATACGGCTGGTATTGTAAGCCGCTGTATAAAACACAACAGCTTGAACAGTTAGCAATAAAGAGCAATCATCTAAGATATCACACATATACAACTGAAGAAATATCTCAGAAATTCTGAGTAGCTGTTCAACATTGGAACCTGAAGCTATCATAGTAAGCCTATCGGGCATTTTTTTCCTGTTACATCTGGATGTAGCTTTGTATCCCAGGGAATAAATAAAAAACCTAAATTTAAATTCATGAAATCTGATTTTACCTCTCGAAGATTTTCTCTTGCTCTCTTAATGGATGTACGATTGATCATAAGGTTATTTGGATTTAAATTTACTGCATCTATATAGGCTGTTAATAAATGAGCAGCAACTTTGTCCCTAATATGGCATTTGTCTAACATTGATGAAATGCGAGCAGATCTCCATAGTTGTCAAGATTTTTTGCGTTGTGGTAAACCAGATATAGAAAAAAAGGTTCAACAGGTTAGGATAGATACCCATTTCGGTTTCTAAATCTTATGAAATGCAAGAGGAATTTGATGATAATAAATGACTATGTACTGAAATAGAAGACAGTTTAAAGTATAGATTTTTACATTATACCGATCTGGAATTTTTTTAAATTTATATTTTAGATATGGAAAATAGAGTTTATTTTTATGGTAGGGTAATCGAGGATTTTTCAAAATTTAAATTATGAGAATGTATAAACATTTAAGTATATAACTAAAGTATAGCGAATTAAAATATAATTTTCATTACTTATATTTATAGCATGGAAACCTAGTGACCCTATTTGCCACATCTATTACATACACAGAAAATTTTCTAAATCAACACACCCAAAGCCTGGAGGAGGCAATTTTTTGTTGTCAAAAATCATTCTTAAATGGCCTAGGCCATTCATTAATGGACTTTAGAATCCCTTGTGTACATCTTGGTGGAAAGAAATGTTCCCCTGCCGCTTGGTTTGAAACGAGCGCGAATAGCGGTAGGCCTGCCCCAAGGCCATTGGTGTACTTGTACCCTATGTAATATGTAAAATTTTACAGAATGAAAGTGAGAGAATGGTTGGTCTGGAAGTAGCAACATCTATTGATGTTCAAAATTACTTTAAATATGAAACCTAGGAATATTTTTACATAAAAATGAGAAAATCTGCAATCTTTTCTTCAAAACTCAAAAAAGGGGGCCCTAGGGGCACGTGTTAATATTCATGGATTGACTTAAAATTTTGAATGGATCATTTATTTGTATAATGGAACAAATTGAGGGGACGTCGTATAAAATATCTAGAATTTCAAAAATAAGGACCACCCTAATATAAATATATATATATATATATATATATATATATATATATATATATATATATATATATATATATATATATATATATATACAACTGGCATTTACAACTGAAAATGTTACTTCCCTCATTAGGCCTTTTAGTTTCTATGTTTTTTTTATATAACATAAATAAATTAACCCATTACTAGTAATACTAGCTTTCAAAATGCTATTATGATTTAATTTTTTTAAACACGCTTCATATAACTTTGTGTTGGATACATTAATAATTGTGTTTCAGTTTTTAATTAAAAGAGAAAAATAGAGCTTTTAAAAAATCTTTTACGCTGGAATGTAAGTTTCTTTAATCAGTAATTTCATTATGAGGGAGAAAAAAAAATCTAATTAGTAATATTTGTTTGCGTTTTACATACGTATTTCCTTTCTTTTTAGGTCAAGAAGTAGTTTTAATGACCAGAGAAAAAATGCCTATCTTCCACGTTTGATAACAGTGATGTAAAAGAAAATGCAGACTCACTATCACATTTATGAAAGGATTAAGAAAAAAAAAGATCCTCAGCAAGGCAAAAAAAAAAAAAAACAAGAAAAAAAAACACTTTGTTATGAAAGCGAGTGACGGAAAACACATTATGGAATCTTATAGAAGAGCTTACAGAATAGATCTATGAGAAAAATATAAATAAATCATTGCCAAAGGTAATGAGTTGCTATTTCAAATACATGAGGTTAGGAGTCGGTAAGAATTGGTGTAAATAAAGTTTTAGAATGTGTAAAATAAATTGATTATTTGCATTGGATTTTTTTGACTTTTAATTGTTTTCGAATATGAGCAGCAGCGATTGATTTGAATAGAAAATCTGCACTGTTTTAACTTTTGATGGTAAAACAGATTATAACGAAAGTTTTAATCATATATATTGCAACGATTGCTACACTCACGGAAGGATATACCGAAGAAATATGGAAACGTAGAATTCGCTTAGTGCAAGGTAATGAAAATCTTATTTACAAGTTTGTCAGAAACTTGTTAGTTCACTTGGTTGAGATTATTCTTGCAAATGCTTGAGATAACTATGGAAAAGCAGAAGCCATGATTATCTTTCACATATTTCTAGATACCTGCCAATTGCTACAGAAAATGTCTTGGGTTCCAATATGCAGTACTTTCTCGTTAACTCCATCGCACACAGATACCACTAAAAACTATGTAGGCACTTCTAACTTCCAGAAGGTGTTCTCGATTCCCTGTTGTATAAATTCAGAAGGGGCAAAAGCTGTTATATTTTAACCCAAGCTTTTCATCGCTGGTGCCATAATGTATTGTTTCACCAACCGATACTCCACATATTTTGTCATTATCTACTCTTTATATCTATTTCACCATGAATATAAAACTTGTCTTTGTCGAATGTTTTTTTAACTTAAGATTTTTGAGCAATATTGCATTCTTAGCGAAGACTTTCAATTATATATGTGTATTTTTTTAGATGATGTTGTATAAAAACTATTGTAATAGCAGAAGAATTTTGTCTTTACCCCTGTATAAAGAACAGCATCTATCACATGCTTGCAGCAAAGTTCAGTGGATTCCTGACATTGTAGCAGTAGACTAATAGATGCATAAATTCGAAGTTGAGGCTTAATTTATATAAGTATCCTTAATTCATAAGTGTCAAATTTCCTTGATAAATATTAAGTTTCATTTTTAACCATTTCAGTCATCATCGTCACCAGGATTTTTTTTTTCTCTTTTAGAGCGTTGTTTTTTCCTTTTGGTGCTTGGAACTACATATTCCTTAATAACTGCTCTTTTTAGTTAAAATGTAAAATAAAAGTTTACTAGTACACTTTTAGTTTTTAGAATGAATAGTTTTAATATTTTCATCGGAATCTAAGGGAGATTTAAAAAAGATCTTTGCTTTACAAATAATACTTTTTGCTACAACCAAAGCTATGATTGAGTTGTTGACGGAATCATGCAGACAAAGCATTACTTGTCTTTCACTACTCATTACAATCATTTCTTATAGCTACAGATGTATATTTAGAGAAAATGCTAGCTGCAATTGCGAGGTGTCTTTCACGTGTTAAAGTAACACTTGAATTTGCTACGCAAACTTAAACTTACTAAGAGAAAAAAAGAAAACTTTAAAGTCGATCCGGTGCAACCAAAGGTTAAAATTGACTTGTATTTCAATGACTTAAAACGAAAGAAAAAATTGCTTTTGATCATTAAACATCAAAAGTCGAGCATAATTTGAGAAAAAGAGCATTTAATGAACAAAAAATATTTTATCGTTTAATTTTACTAAACAAAAAAAAAAACAAAAAAAAAAAAAGGAAATATCAGCATTCAAATAGTTAAATATTTCGCAAATGAAAAGCAACCCGAGATGTTTCACCCATGTCCTAAAATAGAGAAATATCCTCCTTTCTTACATACAAATCTCAAAAATCTCATATCTTGAACTTTTTTTAATTTTTCTAATGGGGGCTTCGTTCTAACCCTATTAAGCCTTTTAGCAGACCTAGTGCGATCCCCTGATACAGTATTCAGTCTTTCATGTGCCACGATTAAGGGGCAGGATGTCAGTGGCACGGATAATTTAAATGCCCATTTTCTACCAGATGGAGGCACCTGGGCTCTCTTTTGATGCGAAATTGCACTAGGAATTTAATTTAGCCGAGGGATAATCTAAGCCAAACGAATACCCAAGGGATCTTTTACCTGCCGCATAATCATATGACATAATCATGGGCGCTGACGATTTACTGCATCTCGAAAATCCACCGACCTGGTCACCCCAGGTCAGAACCTAGGTCCACAGGCGCAGAAGGCCAGCGCCTAACCATCACGCCACCAGCCGGGCTCATAGCTTGAACTAAATACTTCAATACCGTTCAGTTTTATTGACTTGAAGCAAAATGCAACTAAAACGCCCTTGAAACATTTATAGCACTAGCGTTGCAAGAATTATTTTGTGTGGTTCTCTTCTTTTATAATTTAAAATTAAAAACAAAACATTAATCTTAATGTTCCTAAAAACCATTTCAAATTGCTATATGTTGATTAAAGACTAACAAATAGACCATCATGAGAAATTTTCTGTCCGACAAACAGATTTACCAATTTAGCCATTGTATGGCAAAATGCCTGTCAAATAAATACTATAATGCTTTAGAACAGGCTTCACAATGTCATTATGTTTGAGAATCTACATAAAGGAGATCCGAAAAAAGCAGTTTAATTTTTAAAGAGTCTAAAAAACATTCTTAAACACAGAACGTTTTCAGTTAACATATACATTACTTTCTCCATCTTACATCTAAGACTATTTTAATAAATATTTAATTCTTTGAAATAAGCTTCATACCAACACTGCTCGCAAGAATATAAATGAAGGAAATCCCAAAGGAACACAATTTTGTTTCAAAGATCTTGAAAAACATTCTTAATCCGCAGAGAAAGAAACGGAATATCCCTCCCACCCTCAGTGCAATACCCTAACTGCGATCATATTCAGTCCATGCCAATCACTATGCAACAAGCATCGCATTCCGATTAATTCATTCCGTGTGGCATGAGATTTCCCCCCATTTTTAAAAAACCATGGCACGCTTGCGAATACTTAATCAAAGACTGCGGATTTACAAAGATGGGAAAGTAAAATGCTCGATTATTTTAGGCATTTTTATTGCATATTCGTATGCGGGACTTTTGGGGTTTTGATTTGAGCTGTGAAGCACCGTTTTAACTTAGTACGTTCATGTTGTATTGTAGATTACCGCTTTTACTTATACTATACATGTAGAAGGGCTCATTTTGAGAAAAACAAAACAAATATGATATTTAATAGATTTTACTGCACAATGTTTTAAAAAGAAAAGCATTTTCTTCTGAAAAGTCATGACTGAGTTTCAACATATATTTTATAGAACTGATTGAGCTGATAGATTATACATGAAGACGGCGAATTTTGATACGATACGAAACAGTTTGAAAATGACTGAATTTAAAAAAAAAAAAAGAAGAAAGAAATATCACACCATTGATCATAAAACCAAAATTTTTCGAAGGGAAGAAGTAGAGAAGAAATATTTTCAAAAGAATATCAAACCACGAGAAACTGTGTATGACTGTAGGTTGTCAGTAATAACTTAAACTAGTTTTTATTCCGCTTCCAGCTTATTCTCTAAAGCTTAATCCTATTGAGGCCATTTGAAACAGAATAAAAAGTGGAGAGAGTGAAGCCTTCAATTCTAGAAGCCATAATTTAAAGTCATGTAATTTATTGGAAGTAAAGTGTTGGAAGAAATTAAGTTTCTTCGATTCGTTTCACGAAAAATGTGTCTCCCATTCTTCAAAGTTGAACCATGTGACTTGAGATCTTAGACTCAGCATTTCTTAAGTCAATGATTGGACTTACTCTCTCCAGTTACTAACTCCTGCTCTAAGATTGGGATTATTTTATATATTCTGATTGTTTAAGAGAACCTGCGGGAGACACCAATGCTTAAACAAAGCAGCTCTCGCTGTATAGAGACAGAAAGGGAAGAGCAGATGTAAAATTTCACTCCGGTTAAATGTGCCACTCATTTGTAGAAATTTATATTTTACTAGCCTAAAAATCTGTAAACACTAAATACAACACAAAAGTAAAAAAAAAAATAAACAAGTAAAATGTTATTTTTATTGAAAGGATGTTTAGTAGACTATAACAATCATATACAGCATGTCCTCATTTAACCTGAATTTTTGCAACCGTTATCCGTAGATACATATTTCCAATTGAAAACATGGTCAAACTAGGGTGAAGAGTTAGGATATCAAAAGTTTGAAGCGAAAAAAATATTCGGTGAAAAAATGCGAAATCTAACTTTTATATTGTCCCCAAGTCCCCTACATAGTATTTACAATTATTGAAATAAATTCAATTGAAAGACAACAATAACACAAAAAAAAATCTACTGCGACCAATATTCGCCGAGATATGAGACGCAACGTTTTCCGCCTTTTGCAACTTTACCCTTGCAGTTAATTGCACTTTTTAGGTTTTGGGGAGAAATATAGCGGATAGCAATTGTTTAAAATTATGTTTGTGCATAGTGTGTTTTTTTTTTTTTTAAATTGTACGAGATTTGGTAGCGTGATTTGACGTATCATGTCATAACATTTGCATTTATTTTTCAATATGAAAAATATGAATATGTATATATTTTTTTTTATTCGACCTCATGTCAATCTTCTGAAAGGACGATAGCGTCTAATCTAATCTACTGCACAATCCCTACTAATTTTGAACTACGATATTTTTTTAGTGAAAACGTACGAACCATTGACAGTTTGAAAAGCACTGTCAATAGTTCCGATTGTACAAATGCACAAATGCGTTTTTAAAATGTTTGTAAAGTTTTCAGCATTGGCAGTTGATAAACAGATTCTTTGAGGCAACCCCGTAAAAAGAAACCACATGGCGTGTGAAACAAACCGCATAACAGATTTGACGTTTGTTAAGTTCTCCGTCAAATTTTAAGCGAAAACAATCGATCAAGTTAGATGCAAGATGTGTGCGTATTTTATTTTAAAGTTCTGCATTAAATATACAATTTGTTGGCAATTTAATCTTCAAAATTTTGTGAAGAAATGAGAACTTAATCTTTCAAACAAATAATCGAACTTTTAGAAAGTCCCCCCCCCCCCCGCCCCTTTCTCGACTCCAATGAAATTGAAAATATTTACATCTTTTATGATAAGGAAAACAAATATTTATACAATTATTTCATAAATTTTCGGTAATTCACACATGTGCATATGTTACTCTGTTAATCATGCTATTTGTCACAAGAATTTCAATAGCTACCCGTTTCTTATGATATGAATACTTAATGAATGAAACTAAACTGGTAATGTTGACTGTGTCAATTTCAATTGGTTCTATCAGATTAAGCGATAAAATTGATTTGACATTTACAAATCAAAATCGCACAGATTATTATAAAGAATGCACAAAATAAAAACCATTAATAGTTGCAAAGTCGCCTGTTGAATAGTGTTGTTTCTGTTACATGTGAAAGCATCAATTGAAACTCATATAGTACGTAACACATAGAAAGATTTATATTTGAAAGAAAAAAAAACACGAAAAAAATGTCCCGAAATACTCGGAAACGTTTTTGATAATTGCAGAGAGAATTCCGAAACATTCAGTAACATTTTTAAAAATTATAAAAAAGGGATTCTGAAATACACTCAGAAACGTTTTTAGAAATTACGAAAAGAAAATTCCTAAATACTCAGAAGTGTTTTTGAAAATAGAAGAAAGAGGATTTCGAAATACTCAGAAACGTTTTTGAAAATTACAGAAAGATTGTTCCAAAATACTAGCAAACATTTTTGAAAACCATGAATCTCAGCTGCTGCATACATTCAGAATAGAGTTTAGTTCATGAACGAGAGCGAAGAACGTCAAAAAGAATGAATCCTCAAAATGAACGGATCCGTTCGTTCACTTAAAAAATGAACGACCTTTTTTTTGAACGGTGAGCAGTTTGGAACATTGTATTGATGCACTTGTGATAAAATTGCATTTATTTTAAAAAATTACATTCATCTTCAAATTCTTAACTCTCAATCAATCTCAAATTTCCTTTTTCTCACAGCAGTACAATATATTCATTCGAAACTTTTTACTTTCTGCTTTATTCATCTTTTTTTTTAATCCTTGCAGTTCATTTGCAATTTTCCAATGTATCCTTTAAGTAATGTTTTGTGTAAGTTGTTTGGGCTACCAACAAAATTTTTGTCCATTCCACTTTCTGTCCCACGCACCTGCTAAAATGCTTCTCATGCTCCCCTTGAACGCAGACTCGTCGCTTAGAGGGTTTTGGGAGGAGTGCGTCAATGGATCACCTTACTTTGAAAAACTAATGTTTTTACATATAAGTAGGGGTTGTTATCTGGTTTTCAGATAAATTTTCATTAAGTTCATACCCGCCCCCCCTCCTTCAAAAATTTCAAAATACCTGACCATCTTAAACTGAAATAGGACCTACTTCGTTGTCAATACGGGGAAAACAATAAAGAAGTCACGTGGTTTAAATATTTGTTAGAATCTTCTGTAGTGTCTGATGCATAGTGCAAAATATTTTCAATTCACTGGATTAAAATCTGGAATCATTCGTTAACTACAGCAAAATCTTTGCAGACTCCTGCAGGCAGTCATTTGCCTTTTACATTTTAACGAACTCCCATTGCAACATACCTTCCAGTTTGTTGATGGTACAACGTTAGACCCTAAATCTTACTCTGGTAAAATTGGAAAAAGCCTGTGCGGCTCTGAAAAGCTTCGTAAAGTTAGTTTTAAGTCAAGAATGCAAGTTGACCCGACGCAAACAACAGCAACAATATTTATTATTAATATAACATGCATGTTCTCCTTATCTTGCTAACCGCGAACTGTCTAGCTGTCTGAAAACAGCTAACAAATTTTTACGTTTTTACACTTCAACTATAAAACCACCAACTGAAATTCAAATCTTGGTCAAGTTTATTCTTAAATGTATTTACTGCATCCTGATTTACGGTGAAAACCAACCAATACTATTAGAGAATGAGCAAAGCGTGGGGATTTATTTATGCATCAAGATACTTACCAAAAATATATCAATGTAAGTCATCCCGTCAGTTCCATGAATAGGTACGCGGATTTTGATAAAGGCACAAGGAAGATCTTGTGTAGCGACAGAAAAACAAGCAATATAACTAATATATAAGATGTTATTCTTACTACAAGGAATGTTTTGCACACACTAGTGTTTAAATTCAACTATTCCTACGTTCGAAATGTTTAAACATAAACATCAATTTAATAAAAAATATCAGCAGAAAAGTAAAAGAAATTTCATTTCTTTATTAAGTTCAGCTCAAAAGACTCGTTCATGACTGGTAACAACAAAGTGAAAATTAGAGCCAAACAAACAGAAACGAACGTATCATTAAACTGTTACATTAACTTATTAGAGGCTCGAAACTATTCATTACTCGAAGCCGTAAAATTTCAAGACAAATCCTCCCCACTCATTTTTCATAATTAATGAAGGTTTTCTCCTGGGGGGCTCAAACAGCCAATCTCGTCCTCCATTCAAAGCGCATTATAAATGAAGAACCCTAAATTCCTTTTCGGGTCAAACGAGAGGAATTAGGAGAGTTGTGGAATCGTAATTAGCCGTTCTTCTTTCTCAAATGGAAGTCACGTTGAGTTTTCGATGGTGTGCCTATTGTGACCAATCGTGACCAACATGCGAGAGGGGACAAAACGCAAACACGGGGGAAATTAGTCCACAAAGCAAAGCTGAACAATATGAAATACTCATTGACGATTCATTTATGTACCATGAGCCTACTTTCCCGACAATCTAGGAGAGAAGAACTGCACTATAAAAAACTAAATTTATATTGAACCATACTTTGCACTCTGATAAATCGGTATATTATAGATGAATCGATTCAAGCTTCCCGCATATTCAATATTGTTTATCTAAGAAAAGCAAAAAGATGAAGTTCACTTATAAACACTTTTGCACGAAAGTCAATCCGTAATGAACATTTGATTGGGAAAAATTGCGGATATTCAAGCGAAATGGCTTTACCTAACACCGAGCTAAAGAGCGTAATATATTACTGAGACCATGAATATAAAAAACTGCAGTTTTGCAATGCTCAGGAGCCCTTTAGCCCTTACGGCTCTGCAAATTGGTACAAGTTTTTTTGAAACCCGGGGAAGGGGTGCTTTTTGATCCAAAGGGAGCTCATAATGCGTTTTCAATCTGTTTCTTTCTAACTGACGATTTAAATCTTTGCGAATCAAATAAGATTGTGAAGCAATCTTCGGGGGTTGGTGAGCGATAGCGAGCAGGGGGCAGAGCCCCTAGTTCTATTTACAAAAATAAAAAATAAACTGTGCAGGCGAAGGGAGTGCACTCGTGCACAATATTTTTTCATTTCTTCACTTTTCAAAAAAAAAAAAAACAATTTTTCCGAGCACAAGTGTCTCCGTAATTGAGTTTTTTCTTTGGATAATGAAATTTTTTTAAAGATTTTTTTAAAGCTTTTTTTAACCTTTTTTTAAATTTTTAAAAAAAAAATGACTCCAATTTTTTGCATGTGCCCCTACAGAGAGGCATATGAAAACAACCTGGTCAACCTTTTTCCTAGAAAGAAGTAAACTCTTCTCTCCAGGAAGGAGTATGTAGTGCTGCGCGACTAAAACAGTCAGCAAGATTGAGCCAAGAAGATATTATTTTCCATTAAAAATGTACAACACTCAGAACTAAAGGATATAATATTTATATATTGTACAAATTTTGATGATTAAGTCTAATTCCATATTGTGGAGCAACACCTTCTATTTTACAATTTCAAATCCTTGCTCCCAGCAGTTCTTCACCCAGTCACAAGTTTTTCAGAATAATATATTTTTTCAACAAGCTGCCATCGGAACATGAATCTAGTACTTTGGAAATATTTGGGGCAAAACGGACTCAAAACAAAATGTTTCTTGATTGCAACAGCTAATTCTTTCTAATTAAATTTCGCAGTCGTCCCGGTATTATCCCCAAAGGGCTAGTTAACCGTCATGGCGTAACTAATCCAACTCACTATCATGCCGCTTTCTCCAAGACGTCTCCTGGAGAGAGTTAATGAAGTGAGTTGGAAGTAGTTGCGATGCATTAACTGTAAAACTTGACTAATTAGCTACGCCATTTTCTTCGTCAGGACCAAATAAGCAGTCCAGCCTTCGTAAAGCGGATTTAAAAAGTATGAGTTATTATTTTTTTCAAACACGGGGAACTGCATTAGAACTATACAGGCTCTTTACTAATTAATTTCGTCACGTGTGAAGATATTCGTTTCTAAGTAACAATTAATTATCATGTTTGACCATACTAAAACAAATCTGTAATAAAAAGCGGATGTTTGTGATTTTTGTTTCTTAGTGTTGTTATAATATATCTCCTGCATGACATGATACAGATGTTTTTCCTAATATTGAAGGCTAATATAAAAATAAATAAACTGTAGCTGTAGATCATTCCACTGACTAAAAGTGGGAATTAAATCAAATGAATTTCAGGTTACCAGATTCCGCAAGAAAGAGCAGGAAAAAAAGACCTTTTGACTCCTTTTTCTAGTATGGAGAATTTTACAACAAGCTAAACTAAAATGCAATTGCGGAGATAAGAAAAATGTTCCACATACTCTGTGCACATTTTTCAATAGCTAAGAACATAAATGTGCAACCTGGATAATCTTGCGTACAACTAGTGTAACGTACCAATGGCTAAAAAAATCACAATATACAAGTGGACAACGGACGATACACTTTAGAACCTAGATGAGTGTATAACAAGCAAAATATCTTACTTTTCTCAAGCTCATATCACTTATTTAAGTGTTAAGAAAAATTTCCATTTGTAATTCTGCAAAACACCTAGGAATTTTAATACTAAAACTTTGCCCTTTTTTGCCATAGGGTAGACCGGGGCACGTTTAAGCGGATTTTTTTCAATGAATGTTCTAATTTTTACGTTTTAACTCAGGAAATTTTAGACATTTTGGCTTTATAAAGCAGTTAATAAAGTCATAATTTGTATATTCAGTTGTTGCTCAGCTTATGTTTTTAACCGTAAAAAAATGTTTTCTCAGTCCAAGTCAGTTGCGTAAACTTGCCCCGAATACGGGGAAAACTTGTGGGAATATTGGTTTGGTAGCATCATCAATCTGGTATGACTGTTGACTCTCCAGTTATAACTCGTTTTAGAAAAAGTGCATTGCGTAAACGTGCCCCGTTCTACCCTATTCATTTTTGCACAAAGGTAAACATTCTGTTATTACAGTATCTATGCATGGACATGCCTTTTAAGTATTTATTAACGGTCATTTTCTGGGTCATAAACATTTTCTTTAGCTTACACACAAGCTTTTGATGTACTAAAGACAATTTCAAAAACTTTACAAAAAATTTTAACTCATTAATGTTTTCTGTAATGTGTTTTTCCATGAGTTATTCAACATGCTATCTACGAACTTAATACATTTTCTGCTCCAAACTTATCTACAATATATACGTACTCGAAAACTTATACAGCTATTTTACAAAGACAAAATGCCATCTCAAGTTAACAGTATACAATAGCTCTTGAAAATTATCAATTTCCTAGACAGGAATTAATGAGCACTATATACAAACACAAACTCAAGATTCTCATTATAGATACTTCTTAACAGTAGAGATAGGTTCCGCTTATAGTACCTACAGATGACGCATATTTTGACATCAACTTTGTGCAGGCATTTTTCTAACTGGTTTGACATTTTATTATAAACTTCATATTCTCTACAAAAACATTAATAACTCGTCTTCGTACTTCTTGAAAAATATGTATTGCATGTATGCATAAATTACTTTATGCACCATAAAGTAATTATTTTCCTTATAGTCATTGTTAACTACTTTTAATGGCAAAATATAAAGCATTTCTTTCGCTTTATTTACAAACGCGGAATATTTCCTGGAAAAGTTCTTACATATCCAGAAACGATTCTTTCTATCTAAGTTTCCGTTCACTTCCATGGAGCAATTGGAATGAGATATTTGTTGTGCCATACTGTACTTCTACTTCCTCTAAAGTCTATAAATATATGCATGTCGTACATTTTCCTCTTGCTTTATACATCACCGTCTTCCTTTATATCCGGAAGCGTTTTCTGAACCTTCACTCTTTTGGCTGCATATGATAATATCAGACATGAATTTTCTATAACTCATTCTTTCACTGACATGAAAAATTTAGGCAGATTTCAAAAATAAATCAGCCACATGTCCTTCTTATTGAAAATATTTCGTCTTTTTTTCAGTGTTTCTGAATTAATGGTTTATCTGTATGTCTTCAAATTCTCGACAAATCTCATTTCACTTCACTTGTTACTATCATTTTATTCACTATTGCTTTTGGTGTGTTGTAAATAAAACTTTTGGAATTTTTTTTAAATATTCCGCTTCCTCCGTAGAGAATAAAAAAATTATCAAATAAAACAATTAAAAGTTATATATGCAAAACTATTCAGTACTTTTGTAACTCTATCTCTTTAGTTCAATTTGTAAGATGACTATCTTATACTTAACTTAAGTATGACTTGAGTATAAATTTTACCCTAAAACTTATGCAGAATATCGTAAATATATTATTTCTATATTCGTTATGCACTGAAAAGCAGTATAATATTGACACATAATAAGGTAAGTGTGACAAGTAATTCTCCCCCCCCCCCCAAGTCTCATAACTATTATCTCGCTCAGTTATGATTGAATTTGCTTCAAATGTCACATGACTAATGTCACTCATGACACGTAGAACTCTAAAAAGTAAGAAAAAAAACTCAGTTGGAAGTTAAAGTTTCAATCATGTTTTTATGCTGTTTTAACAAAGGAATTGTATTCGGGCTTATTAGAGACACGGGTTCTCAACTCTGAAAAATTAATATCAAAGTTAAAAAAATAAAATTCCTTATGGTCACTATAAAATATTAACCCCATAAACAACATTTTAAACCTAGAATTATCATGAAAACTTGATGTTTACTCGAATTTCAATGGAAAAGATCAATCTTCACATTTAGGGAATTGATAAGTCGATATTTTCGTCAGTTCGGCGAACAGTTCGTGTACAAAGGTGTGGCATGTGCAGCACAAGATCATATCCTCCACTCAATCCTTTAATAAGAACACCGGAATCCGAATAAGATCAATCATGGCCTCATCGGGCTACCGTCGACTTTTCTAGACTTATCAAATCACGGGAAAAAAAATCACGGTAAACAAAGACGATTTTACTTTTTGAATACGTCAACTACATAAATTAAATTTTCTAGAACAATCAACTTTTTTATACTAGTAAGCTATTACAGTAAACCGTGAAGAAACAAAATTAACTGCAACATAAGATAATGATTAACAAGCATCTGACTTCACTAAGTATTTTTGCTTGATGATAAAAAAATTGCTTGTTGATAACGCTTTATCATCATCTAGGCTTTCGGATGAAGACGAAATCGTGATCTCGCTTATTTTTGCAATCTTACATGGAAAAATATGGGGTTAGCCTTTTTGGCCTACATGGCCTTCTTTGGCGCACCCACCATATTGTTTTCCTATTTGAGCAAGAATAATGCAATTTAGTAACTTTAATTTGTATTTGCCGACAGAGTGGTGCAGTGGTTAGACATTGGCTCCTTACGCAACGAAAGTGCAGGTCCTAGCTCCTGTTGGTGGATTTTTAAAACACACAAAATCGACAGCGTTCATGTCGTGGCATGTAAAAGAGCGCTCAAATATTCCTTTGCCTTTAAATACTCCTGGCAAAACTCTACTCCAAATTTAGTTTCGCGATGTAAGACCCCAGGTTAATTCATCTGTTGGGGAATTTGGGTGTCAAATTTCATTGGTAAAGGGCATCCGCTAATTTGAAAGATTTGTTGTCGGTCTCTGGGAAATGAACAAGGTGAATGGTTAGTAGCCCTTATACAGCCCGTTAGAAACAACAACATCATCAACAACTTACATTGTACTCCAAATTCGTACCTTCAAATCATTGTATGCTTTCAGAAATTTGAAATCAGTTAAACTATCATTTATTTTGTATATAACTTAGTGTTTTATATCAAATGATCTAATTTTTTTTTACAAATTAACTCTTTCTTTATACGCAATACCGAAGACGAATCCAAACGATACTGTCGCAATGTGCTGCGATAGTAATGCTTCAAACAGGTAAATAAAAAAAGATGCACGATTTCTAGGAAAATTAAAATGAGCTCATTGAGCTTTGTTTCATAATGACTGATAAATTCAGGGGCGGATGCAGACTACCAATTTAGTGGGGGGGGGGGGAGAGATTTCCCTCCTCGAAATGAACCTACACTTTTGGATACGAAACATTTCTTAAAATGCTATTGTATCTATAAAAAGCATGAAATCGGTCGGAAATAAGGCTTCTAATGTGCATGCATGTTGAAAATTAATATCATTAAGTGAAAAGTTCTGGCCGTGCAAACCTTCCTGAAGAAACACAAAGTTTGAAGCAGCTGAAATGTACGACCTGTCATAAAAGCTGCATTAATGACAAAGTTGTTCAAAAAAATGTTTTGAACTTAGTAGAATAGAGCTATAAATATTAACTTTTATCTATAGTCATAAAACTCAAAAATAAATAATAACAACGCAGATGTGTGTTTTCTACAAGAGTCACGGCTCTCAAAAGCTTACTACATGTTCTTTAGTTAATAATATCGGGTCAATTCATGAGGCTCATGTGTGTGTGTTTTTTTTTTTTTACTTTTGAATTGCAGTTTATGGAAAATTACTTCAAACGAAACAATTCCTTTATAATTCCTTTACGCATAAAAATTTCTAATTCTTAGCATCACTTTAATCGCTAAGGAGTTTTTAAAATTATAAAATGTCCATTTTAATGCATATCGCATTCATTTATTTCATACTGATAATTTAAAGATAAATAAATAGCAATTAATTCATCAAGACAGATAGATAGAAAAAACATCTTTTTGTGTCAATGTGTGTATATGTATTACGTTTCTAGTTAAATTTAACATAAGTTATTTGAATGCAGCAGAAGCCGAAGTATTCATGTTCTATTCAAAAACATTAAATGTCCAACTTTGAGAAGAAAAACATCGATTATTTATCGAAACTGTCTGCAGAAAACATCTTTGAGAATATTCAGGCGTACCTTTGTTTGCTGATGCTGCTAGCATTAGATCGTAATACAGCTAAATCGAAAAATATATTTGAAAAATTACCCTTCCTTCGAAGCTTACTTAAGGAATCTCGCCATCCATTGACAGATACTGCGCAACTAAAAGAAGTAAACAAGTCCAAAAGAAGCATTTTTAGGCTTACTGTTTATTCGTGGAATGTTTCCATTGAATACACTCATTTTTCTTGAAACAATTCCCTCACATCCATGAGCTCTCCATCCATTTCGGTAGAGCGATCAAAATAAAATATTTCTTCTCTCCTCGTCTTATCATTTTTCTTGAATATAAATATATGTAGGGAGTATGATGTACATTCCTTTTTGTTTATGTCGCTACCTTTTTTTCTATATCGTGCACGGGGATATTGCTCAGTACCAGAACAGTTTTGGTTACGGTATGTTGCCTTGTGTTAAACCTTGCATGTAATTTTTCGCAAATAATTATGAGGAGAAAAAAATAGAAAAATTAACTGCAACTCTTCCTTAAATACTTCGTTGTATCCTTACGTTGTTTCCTTCGTGTCTTTAATATAGAAGAATAAATTTAATTTACATTATAGTGAGTAAAGTAACGTACAAATATAGAAAAATTTAGTTTGCATATAGATGCTTCGAAACTGCTGAAAATCACTTTCCTCAGGCCAAAAGAAAATGATTTCAATGCAAAAAAAAAAACATATTTTGTAGATTTACTTTTTTGTCCATGTACGTTTAGCTACTGTTAAAATAAGTATGGCCATATCTTTTACACTATACCATACAACAGTATAAAATTTTATAATAACTAAAGTGTCTTTTTTCGGCGAGTTTAAGTTAAATCCATAGATCAAACAAAACACAAAGCATAAAAAAAGGCTAAAAACATGTCATGCTAAGATTTAGAGAATGATTGCCGAACACAGACTAACTAGCAGGGGCCTGCACAGGAGGGGGGGGGGGCACATGTTGGCAGAGGCCCGAGCTTGAAAGGGATCGATATAACTGAAATATATGTAGAGATGTAGGGGCAAACAATATGGAGGGCCCCCTGTAAAAGTGCGACTGGCCCCAAAATTTCTGTGGACTGCCCTGCCAGCTAGGCTTTAGTCTTTGACCCGCAAATTTTTATGGGAAGCAAAAACAATTTCTAGTCTACTTTCTGAGAATAAGATTGAAAATTAAGGTTTTTGCCTTTATTTATTTACCTTTTCTCATGCGCTCCTGAAATCATCACTTCAGGTTCTTCGTTGCTACTTGTGCTGATAAGGTTTGAATACAGAGTGTCCCAAAAAAAAGTTTGGCTTGGGTCACCCATATCTTAATCAGGCACAGTGAATACTGTATATGAGGATCTAACTCGTCTCATATAATGCGAAGCTAACAGAGGCAAATACAAAGGGAAGGAAGCGGGAGACTAGCCAACTCCCCCTCGAAAAAAAAAAAAAAAAACTTTAAAAAATCCGTAAATAATTTATGAACAACATGTAATGGATTTCATGTCTTTTGAAAGTAAATATTTGAAATGTTTTTTTTTTTTCATCGCTTACGAAATTAAATTTTTCACATTTATGCACTATTAGGTGTCTTTTTTCCTGGCCGAATTGCTGCTGCTTTTTTTTTCTGACATCCAAGCATTTCGCACCAAAAGCCGTTGGTTCGTTCATGAGGTAGGGGAGGGGGTCAGTCAGTATCTGACCCTGAACATATGCAAGACAAAAGCTTACAAATTGACCTTAAGTCGTTGAGGCGTTGTTAATAAATTTTGCCAAATGTTAACTCCTTCTAGTGAATTTTCCTTTTAGTAACAGGACTTCAGACTGACAGCAGGTCAAATATGCCTGAAGCAACCTTAATTCAGAAACCTATACTTGTTTAAGAAGTGCACAAAATGGAATTAAAACTGCACATTTCTCGTATAACAGCAGCACTGATCTAAAAAACTAGAGATGATGGGAAAGAATTAATTTCATATTTCAATTCATCGTGCCAAAAATAGCTAAAATCAGTTCTAAAACTCTGGGCAGCAAATAAAGGAAATTTCTTGTTGCCGTTGTGTTACAAAACCGCTTAAAATATTCAAAACAAAAAAAAAGCGCTTAAAGAAGGATGATGATAAACAATTGCAACATTAAGTAGTTAAACTCAATACTACCGTATTACCTCGCATTATTCGGCATGCTGGAAAAAAGCGAGGTTGACCAGCATGCCGGGAAATTCGAATTTTCCAGCATGCTGAATAATTCGATGTTTATTCCGCAAAACAGAACAAAAATAAATTTCCCCATTCAGTTCCAATCAGAAAACAAACCACTGTAAGGAAAAAAATAAATATATCTCGAAAGTCACCTTCTTAAAAAAAAAAGTGTATTGCATATAATGTGTACTTGTTATTTTATGGTAGGTTAATATTAACGTATTTAATTATATGCCAATAAAGTAATCGATCCAGAAGAAATCATCGTTACTGCGATTTGTTCATAATTTCTTTAAATAAATTAATTTAGGTTCCTTTTAGAGAGGTAAGATTAATTTTTATTTATTGAATAGCTATTGTAAATTCTTTAGCACTGGTTTAGGGGCGGTAACTTACTGCTTAAATGGTTGCTAATGTAGTTTTAATTTATTTTTTATAAAATTATTCGTTATTAAACAATATTTTTCTTCCTAAAATAACAAATGGCATTGTTAGTAAATATTTTTACAAATTTGTTTATTAATACTAATAAATATGTATAGAACTTATGTTCATTTTTAAGCTTGAAGATATATATATTTTTATAGTAATATTTTTTTTTCCTAACCTCGATTTTTCCAGCATGCCGGAATGGACCAGGCAAGTGTTATTGAAAATCTGGTGACCTCCGAATTTCACGGCTTGCCGGATAATGCGGGGTAATACGGTAAAAATATCACGTAAATATTGCTTAGAATTGTAGCTCGTGTATGTCCTGTGAAACAGTAAACGTAAACTAACATATTCTTCATAATTTAGCATGTTTGAAAAAATAGCACTTTTGGTATTGAGAAATTAAAAACAGCATAAAACCATTATACTATCAATTGAATAAAACCCAGTGCAGTTAAAACTTTTCATTCATTTGTCTCTTTCAGTAAAGATTCCAGAAATAGATAACTGAGCAGAAACGGTGAACGTGGGAGAAATGATCTTGTCCTTCTGAGTAAATTTCTCATTCTATAATGGTTGTAATCTGCTTTTTATGTTCTCATAGGCCATTGGATGAATTAAGTCACGCTTCTGACTATTGACTATGACGTCACACTTTCCCACCATCCAGGTAATTATAGCCCTGGAAATAGTCATCACGTGATTCGCTTTGCTATCCATAAATAATGTCGATCGTTTGCCACGCTTGCGCATTATTTGCTGCTCGGCTGCTACTAAAACCTGAGGTTACAGTCGTGATTATATTATATTTTTATCGGTAATTTTGTTTTACGCTTTATATAAAGTATTCATTTCGTGCCTTGTTAAAGCGTGGTTTTTATTTTTTGAGGAAAAGGACACGAAATGTGTGAAGGTACGGAAGCTGCTCCATACTACTAATTTCGGAAATAACGGGGAAATGACTGTAGTTTTTTGACGTCTATAGTTGCATTTTTTTACGATTGAATGCATTTTTAAAGAAATATATAATAAAGTATGGAAAAATTTTATTCGCACTTTTTTTTTTGAAAAGTAATAAGTAAATGATGATTTGTTTTAATTAAACATTAATTTTGGGGAAACAACTTTTTCACTAACTCTGTTTAAAATTAACAGCATTAAGCAGTGCGTGTTTTATTTAAAAGTACATAGAATAAACATTGCTTAAAAGAAAAAATTGAATTAAAAGATAATTGATGTTTGCACCTTCACTGATTTAGGGTCAGGAGAAAGCAGTTGCTCCATTTACTTTAAAAAAAGCAGAACAGCGCGAAAGTGCTTTTAAAGTCAGTGTGTGAGCATATAAATTGAAAATGTTTTGGTAGAATGTTTTTATAAAATGCAATAGGTGTTGGGTTGTATTTTTTAACACCAGAAATACTGAAAATTGCCACAAACACTGTAGAGGCCTGTGTGGCCACTTTCTGTTTTCTGAGTGACTTCTTTTAAAATTTCTTTCTGAGTAACTCAACATATCCAATGCATTTTCTTGTGAGTAAACAAAAATGGAGTAAATTATAACAGTCAGTGATGTTATTGCTACTCGTCGAAATATAGATTCAGTTTATCTTTCGAAGAGCAATGGCTACCGCTTGGCTGGTGAGTAGAGATAAGTGTTTCGGAATTCTAACCGGCAGAAAAGATAGGAAGATAATGGTGAAACTATAGTGTACAGCATTTTTCACGGTTTTTAATACAAATTAACATAGGGACTATTGTAGCTCCTCCTAGTTTTTTTAGGTACAAGGTTCAATGTTTACACTTCCATGAAGCCAATGACTAAATGATTAAATAAGCTTTCAAATAAAATGAAAAATCAGAAAATTCTATTATATTTAGTTATTATTCGCATTTCTGGCAGGACTATTGTAGCTCCTCCTAGTTTTTCTAGATACAAGGTTCAATATTTACACTTCCATGAGGCCAATGACTAAAAGATTAAATAAGCTTTCAAATAGAAAGAAAAGTCAGAAAATTCTATTATATTTAGTTATTATTCGCATTTCTGAGAAATAAATTAACAAAAGGGCCACACAAGCCCCCTTCGTCTTTCTATGTTGAGCAGAAACTGGTCCCCGACTGCCATGCACAGTTCGACAAATATTTGAAGCGCGATTTTCATTTTGTTCTAGTTGTAACGTGTATTTTTATCTGATTCTTCTTGAGAATCCCTTTAAATCTTTGCAAAGCAATCTTCGGCGGATGGAGAGTGGCAGAGAGCAGGGAGTGGATCCCCTAGGTAAATAATTCAAAGAAAATTTTACTTGAGCACGTTGATAAAACCATGACAAAGGGGAAAAAAACATATTTTTTGTGAATTTATCGCTAAACATATTTTACGACAACAGTATATATCCCTTTTTCCAAACTTTTGGTATAACAGGACATGGTTTAAAAACTAACCCGGCGGCACATAAAAAATGATTAAGAGGAACATTTTTTGAAAGCGCATTCGTAATTGGTCTTTACCTGGTAAAACATGAAAATTCAAAGCTCTCCACTAATCCTCACTAACGATACAGTAATAGCGAACGAGAAATCTTCAAACGTTTTTATTTCCAGCCATTTCTAGAAACTGGAGCCAATTAGGGTGAAGTATAGCACGGCTTTCACATTTTAGAGGTACCAATATAAAAAATAAGAAAGTTTTAAAGTAGAATATATTTTATTTCGGAGAACATATTTCATTGATTTACGAGAAAAAAAGAATGAACGATGGAAGCATAAGAAGTTTTTCCCCTCAAAGGAACTGTCTTTGAAATTAGAAATTTTAGAGACATGATTAATTTATGAAACTCTTGAACAGCTTTTCGTTTTTTATTGAATTTTCTGCTTAATGATAAAATAGAAACGGTTTGGATTAAGCTTTCTCCTTTTTTTCTAATTGGACTTGTATGTTTACGTGTATTATATGAAGAAACATCATAATTTTGACTTTTATTTTAAAATATTTCAACATTGAAATTTTATTTGTTGCCAAATTAGAATAATAATGAATTTTACCTTTAAATAAGAAATGTGACATGTGCTTAATAATGACTAAAGAGGCTTGACACCTTAGATGTTTCTTAGATGAGCAAAAACTTCAAATTCTGGATTCTAGAATACAATGATTTCAAAACTGCAAGTGATTATCTTTATTATTATTATTATTTTGCTACTATTAAAATTTTAGCTTTCATTTGCATAAAGCTTTAGAACTCGAGTTCTAAGCGTCATTATAAAGTGTATTTATAGTAAAATTTTCTTTTCACTGGAATGTACAGAAAGCTTTTATTTTCATACATTTTCTGAAATAGAAAATATAATTATGACATCTAAACTAAGCTCTTAAAGAGATTTTTATTTTATTTTTTTTTGGTGCAATGAAGGTAAAGATTCTGCGTAAAATGGAAGTCATAGAATGAAAGAGACGTCAAGTAAGTAACCATTTGGCAAAAACTTAAAGATAATAAATTCTCGCCAAGTAAAACCTAATTTGGCGAAGGTGTTAACAGCCAAAATGTTAATTGCGAACTCAGATTTAGTCAACTTATTACTGATTTTGTATTCAAAATCATGTTATCATTAATATTTTAATTTAAAATATACTAAAAATAGCGAACAACAAAAAACTTTCATCATGTTAAGTTTTGAAGAAAAAAAAATCCAGTAAAACCATATTAATAAGGACTAATAGGGGATGTAGGTCGTCCGAGTTGATGAAAATACGGTTGAACAAAATAACTCATAAATGGAACCAAAGTTCATAAACTACTGAACACAGTAAAAATTATACTTCTCGAATTCAAGAGAATGAAATATAAAACAACATAAAGCCCAGTCCACGAAAAAGCCAACCGCTTGTCCTGCGCGAGACGGTTCGTGTATTTCATTAAAAAGTAATAATTTTAAAAGGTAATGATGACATTTTTGCTTAAGATGTCACACACAATTTTTGTAACTTGTTAAATGGAAAAAATTTGTTCATTAATACTTTAAGTAATATTTTTATTGACATATATAGGGCGTCACGTGCGGGACAAAATGACCGTTTTCCGTGGAATGGCATGTTAGAGAAAATTACAAAAATACATCACGAAAATACAAAATACGGCTTACAAAAATACATTGTTGCACTAACTCGCCTTGTATTTATACAGTATGTATTTAAACGACTGTCCGGATTAAGCGAAGTCAGGTAGGCGAACACCCTAAATATTTCTTTCTTCAATATTTATTGCACCTTTTAAAACTTTATACGATTATTAAATGTGACAAAAATGACACATTTTGACTACAAAATTTCCATAGATTTTTTTAATAAAAAAGCCATATTTTTAGCAAAAAACTATTATTTCCTAACCACCTTCAGTGCATTTTTAAAAAGTATTTTTTAAAACTTTTTGTGTCGATCTCTTCAATAGGATGCAAGAGATTGATATGCCCTCCAATATGGAAATAATTAACAAAAGCAGGTTTTACGGGTAAATGCTTGAAAATTTACTCCCAAAAAAACGTGCTTTTTGCCCTGTATGTTTAATAGATCATTATTTCAAAACCACAACAACTTCAAAAAATTTGTTTAAAAGTGTTATTGATGGTGTTTAAAGAATAAAATTATTTTTCACTTTTTAGAGCAATTTTGAAGTCGGTTCTATTTATTTTTCAATTTTTTTTTAAATATTATTTTTGAAATAGATTCAGTGGTCGTAAAATAGGAGTCATCATAACCTTGTTATAAAAATAAAAATTTTGATTGTAGAAATTTCTAAGCTTCTTGAAAAGGCGTATTTTATTACAAAGTACATAGAAACGAAGTTACGTCAGTAATTATCACCCTTACTTATTAGTTTTACCATTTTTGAGCAATATATTCTTAAGATGCTTATAATAAATGAATCTTTGTTCAAAATATGTACAGTTTTAACAAAGGCAGATATATTTTACGTTTTGAAAGATTAAATCCGTAAAAATGTCATTACCATCAAGTGCAAAAATAACAAAAATGTGAATGGTAAAGATAGATCGATGATAAAATGATAAAATGCATTGTTCAGTAAGTTACGCCCTATAGCCAGGGCTAAGGCAGAAATACATGAAATACACCGCCATACTCATAGCTGGCCATACCACATACCATTCATACATCATAGCTGGCGGCAGTGGCGTAACGAGAAAAAATCCTTGAGGGGTGTTAATTTTTTCTGAAGTTTAAAGTAAAGCTATGCCCTCAAGTTTATACGCACACACGTACATATATATATATATATATATATATATATATATATATATATATATATATATATGTATATACAGTGAAGCACCGTTTATACGTTTTTGAAGGGACTGTATGGAAAAACATATAATTGGTATAGGTTACTGAGTATTAGACTATGCAGGGACCGATTTGAAAAACACATAATTGATAAAAACGTACAAAAGAGAAACGTATAAACGGTGCTTCACTATATATATATATATATATATATATATATATATATATATATATATATATATATATATATATATATATATATATATATATATATATATATATATATATATAATTTTTTGGGGCTCATGGGGGGGGGTTCTAACCCCCCTATCCCTCCCCATGGCTACGCCACTGACTGGCGGTGTATTTCATGATAAAATGCATTGTTTAATATTTTAGATGCTTGATTTTTATAAGTGTATCGGAACTTTCGCATTTTCAGTATAATTGTTTCAAATTTTAGGTAATAAGTTTTAAAAAGTTAATCAATTGATTCATGTACCAAAAACAAGGAAATTTTTAAAAAAATACAAGCGAGAAATATCTTTTAAATTTACGGATTTAACCATCAAAATCTCTAAAATAGTTTGTGATTTTTTGCAGTTTAACAAAACTACATACCGTACCTTTAACAAAATGCCAAACTGTACTCCTATCGAAAAGTTGAAAAAATGAAATGTTTGGAGTGCAAAATAACATCTTTCTGGAAAATTGCCCATATGTGTTATGTCCGACGTAATTGATGAGAAACAAAATAGCTACTAAGAAGTTCATATTGGTGCTAAGGCAACTCGAAATATTACAGAGAAGAAAATATTTGAAAGTTTAGATAATGAAAAAGAATGAATATGAATTAAATTAGGAAAATATAAAAAAGATATGCAGCATTAACTGAACTTTTTCGAAGTTCTAGCGCAAATAGCGTGGAATGACCTATATTGATCTGTCTCTTTGTCTATATCTTGATGAAGAGAGAGAGGGAGACAGAGACACGTATGATGTAATAATAATAAACAGATATAACAATAATTTCTAATGCCCATTTTTCGTTTCTCAGTTTTCTCAAAAGGATGCTATATGACACATATTAGAAAAACTGAAATACAGACACCTAAATTATCCGCAGAAAACTTCAAATCTGGCATTGCGGTTGAAATATATCCCAATTTAAAGAAACAGAGTAAAAAAAATTCTCCCCGTGCAATTTAAAAAGAAACATCTAAAAGAAGAATAAAATCTCAACCTTCAATTACGAGTTGAGATGTCCATCTTTCTTTTTGTTGTTCGTTGTAGTATTTCAGCTGTTTTTACATTTAGAAATTTCGAGTTTTTGGACAAGAAAACATAAGAAGATTTTGCTAATTGGATTTATACTTGAGCTTGAACACATTGGCTCAATTTAGTTCGAGTGTTAGTCTCTCCCTCAATAAAAAAATAAATAAATAAAAAATAATCTAATAATCTTATAGAGCAACCATTGATTTTGCCTCTGTGGTAGAATTACACGAGCACTGTATGGCAGTTTTTTGTATTCTACGAAAGCTGCATGAAATTTTCTAGCGTTCTACGAGCGTTGTATGGCAGTTTATAGTTTTCAACGACGATGTATGCAAGTTTATAGTATTTCTACCAGCGATGTATGAAAGTTTATAAAACATTTTATGAGATGTGTGAAAGTTCATAGTGTTTGGCAATTTATAGTTTTCTATGTACACTTCATGGCAATTATATAGAATTGTACGCAAAGAGCAAACAAAAACCGCCGAAAAGCGTAAATTTTAAAAGTTTTTGAGCTATTTATGAAAGATCTCGTTCTCATGTAAGGAAAAATGGAGTACATTCAGCTTTTTTTGCGCAAAGTTTTAATTTGCAGAAGAATTATGTTCCATCGCACGTCTTATTTAACTGTTGGATTTCTTAAAGAACACCAATGTTTATGATTTTTATAGAGGTAAGTAATAATGAATGGTCTTAGCAGACGAATTCCAGGGAATCAAATGCTTATTTTATCTTTGAAGTACCTATCCTGAAGTTCGAGTGTTTTGTCAAGGATGTCGTTAAGAAAGAAAAAGAGTGCTTCGTTTTTCAACAAGAAAGAAAAAAAAACATCTGAGCTTTGTTCATGATTGTATTTTCCGAAATCAGTCATGTATACAAGTCCCCCCCCCACTTTCGTTCACAGAAAGTAAGAGATATATTTTAAAGACAATTTTCGGGCAATAAATGAGGAAATAAAACTCTGTCAAAAGACTCTCCGTGCATTTATGAAAATACATTAGTTACATACAATTTTATTTCGAAATAACGGGAATGAATTGTTTTACGTGAACCTCTAAAACGGATATTATTTAGTAGTTACGAGCGAAACATACAAATTATATGTTGCCCAGTTGCTGTCGCAAATATGCAGTCCCGTATTGGACAGAACACCACATTTCAATCACCATGACACCTGCTTTAACTCCCAAGGACTAATCCAACACATTGAATGCGAATGTTTAATCAATCACACTTATACAGGTCTAGCCCATTTAGAACTAGTTGCACTTGCATTGCAATATTATTTTGCATCTTAGATACAGCAGCACGACATTGCACATCGTTACACTAATAATGGAAGTTTAACGCATTAAAAGCTGTGTCAAAAGGGAAGAAGGTATTTCAGTGCATTGACTAAATACTCTAAAAACACTCATTTTCATGATGTTTTACTTTTCACGATTTTACAGTAAGTGAAGTTGTATTTCAGTGAAAGTGTTAAGTAAACTGTATAAAACCAGCCATTATAATGGGGGGCCTTAGGGGGCTCCAGCTTTCAGACTATGTAGAAAATTATAACAACATATTGGTTTTAAAGTGAAAAACCAACGTAAATAAAGTACAAATTTTTGAAGAAAATACAGCGTATAGGTATTTCAAGGCTACAATGGAGCCTCTTTATCAGTGCAAAAAGCTCACCCATGCAACCAAAAGTCGCGAGAGAACTGATGAGTTCGATTGAGTTCTCTCGCGACTTTTGGTTGCGTGGGTGAGCTTTTTGCACTGATGAAGAGGCTCCATTGTAGCCTTGAAATAGCTACATGCTGTATTTTCTTCAAAATGTGTGCTTTATTTACGTTGGTTTTCACTTTAATCACATTGTAGCACAAAGCTTATATGATTATTTTTCATTTATATTGGGTTTACTTTGTTTGTTACGATGTTTTAGATTTAAAATGTTATGTAGAGTGCACAATGTACATATAAAGTCACATAACAATGATTTTAAACATCAAAACAACATTTTTTGAGGAATCTAATACGTTGTTTATTTTGTTTAATCCCATCCTTCCATTAAACTTGAATTGTTTTAGGGCCCCCTATAAATGTGGCAGTTCTTCAAATTTTTAAGGAAGAAAGATTATAGATTGGGATAGAACAGTGCACTTCATGTAGCATGTTTTGAGACAGAAAATGCAATAAATTTTGAAAGCTAGCAATATCTAGACACATAGAAAAATAAATATAATTCTATAAGAAGAAAGCAAACTTTTAAATATAATCGACAACGTTCAAACCACTGCAAATGAGTGTTAGAGAAAAATTTATTCAGGATTAAACTGAAATAATAATAGTTAATGAAATCAAGCATTAATATAATTGAAGAAAAATCAAAAAGTGTCACTGCTTGCTGTCCTCAGGGATCTACCAAAATATTGAACACGCTTACTAGACGAGTGGTTTTAAATTAGTTTTTGAAGATAAACATACTAAATACTATCTTCAGCCCCTCTTAGCTAGTATAAAAAATATATGCCCTTTTGGGGAAAAACGACCATTTAAAAATATTTCTTACTTGGCGTCTGTTTGATTCTAAATTTAAACATTCAATTATCAGCAATCTGTAATGATCCGGATATGCAAAAATACCAACTCCGTATAACGTAATAAGACTGAAAAGATGTCACTAGCTTGAATAACAGTAAAACTAGGGTTCTTCATAAAAATGAACTACGTGTTATAAACTATGATTAATGAGACATTAAGTTGGTATCATCTAGTTCTAGTACATTCAAATAATTCTTTTGCACAAGAAAATATTGTTCAGACACAAGAAGAAAATATTGTACAGACACAAATAAAATATTGTTCTTATTTTGTGCTGCATGAGGTTTCCCCTGCTGATGTGAAATATTTTCACTCATATGGGATATTTAAAATACTAAATATTTGATATGTTCAGGATTTTTTTTTAAAGTTTTATCAATGATGCCCAAAGGTCCAGCGATGTCAGTTAAAGATTCCCAAAAGTTTAATTGCTCAAATTTAATCTTATTCGTATGCAAAACCAATCGAATACAGGTTGATCAGCCTTTAACAAGGTTGCCCAATGCAACCCTTATAAAACCATTGTAGGGGTGCTACACCCTACAATGATTTTATAAGGGTTGCATTGTAGGAGTTTAGCACCCCTCTTAAATGTTACAAAGAATACTCCCAAAAACAGTCCCCCCCTCAAAAAAAAAATTGAATTTCGTGGACACCCCTGGAAATAGCAATACAAAATTGCATCAGTGGCTACTAGGAGACAGCTCGTCGCTTTTAGGCTTTGTGGCGTAACAGGAATACAGAAGTATCATTTAGTTGTAGATTCTGAAGCACATGAAATGGTCTAAAATAACTGCTTCTTTCGCTAAAAAACTAAATGCAGATTCGAAATAAACACACTCGAGTTAGGAACGAAAAAGTGCCTGTCATAGTAAAGAAAGAACACCCCCCCCCCCCACCCCCAAAGTAATCATTTCGGTCATATTGAGTTCACACCTTGTCATATGAGAAAGAATTATTCTTAATTTTTTAGTTATCTGTTTATGTTTGAATAAATGGTCTGGATAATGACGTCTGTAGTGCCTATATTGTAAATAGATTCTGTGTATATGAAGGAACGTTTCAATAAATGATTCAAAACATATTAAAGCAGAAAAGTGCAAGAATATTACATACTCGTACTACGGTCTGGCAATAAACCTCGTTTTTAAAACAGGAAAACATTTGAGTTTCCAACGTTTTATCATTCATTCCTTCTTTACATAATTAAACACTGTTTCTTAATATTTTGAGTGTTTTTTCAATTTTTTTCTCCTCATAGGCCCCCTACATTTTCTACATTTATAGCAGGTCCCTCGTGCTAAATCATACAGTCGGCCATTTATTAGTTTTATCAATCCAATAGATATACCTATCTGCAAGAAGTTTTAGTCTTGCATCTTTCACTTCAAGTCTCATTATTTCAGTACATCTTATCCTCCCTTATGTTTGGGCCATGATTATGGACTTATTTGGAGTATCCTTTGAAGATATCAGCATTGATATTTAGTCTAAATGAGGCAACCTCAGAGACTTAACTAGCGATATGGCTGTGCTTAAATTATATCATGAAACGAATAAATACTAAACGTGTCAAACAACTTTTCATGTACTTCTTATAATTTCTTTTTTTTTTTTTTCAAAACATGCAAATTATTTACGATAGCTTTGATCCTTCGCACTGCAACATAATTGTTGCATTGCTACAGAACAACGCTACACCGTACTAGGGCAATATAAACCCGAAGTCATTCCTAGGCACAAGGCATAACAGAATGTCACGTGTTCCGCAATACAGATATCAATCTGCGTAGGAATCAGCTATGCTAATGAGTTTAATTAAATTGTCCACATTCAAAATGCAAGACTAGTTATTCGGCGATTAAATACGTGCCTAGGTACTCAAAGCATTTTTGGACAAATTTCAACGTTGTGAGACTATAAAGCAATGAAGATTTATTCGAACGGTGCTAACGTGACTTAGTACCCACCCCATTATATGTCTGTGAAGTAAAATACATTATGCATGTACTTTGAGAGATTGAAAGTCAATGGGTAGTATGGATGCTATTCATTTGAGGGAAGGGTATTTATTCTTATGCATTTAAAAAACAAGACGTTTACATTTTTATCAGATACTTTTTTAAATCTTATTTCTGAGTGCAATTGTGTCAATTGGCTTAAAGAAATAGCATTCTGTTTTTAAGTATGATTTCTTTAAACATGTATCAGACGATCGATAAATATTTCTGCAATAGTAAACAATTATCTCTCTATGTCCATGGGGGTCCGTTTAAATTAGAGCAACTTCCAAAACAAAGAGGAACTACTTGATATTGTCAGAAAATAATGTCTAGTATGGTCGTAAAAACAGAAGAAAGCACGTGAAAATTATTAATAAGTTCTGATGTTTGTTGAAGCCAAAATGGATCAGAAGTTACGTCAAAATTATAACTGTTTTCAGATGTTGCCCATGCATATTTATTTTTCTCTTTCTCTCTCTTGTTATACGGTATTCGTCATAGCAATCCACAAAATATTTTCGGTTCAATCCATCACTGCCAATAAAAAATGAGGACATATTGATTTTTAAATACATTTTCTTCCATTAAATCTTTGAGATTATATTAAAAAAAATCCCTAGCAAATCATTGCTTATTATTTCAGTACCAGAAACTTGTCCGTCGAAGTATGACTGTTGAAAATTGCTTATACATTTGAACAAAGCAGTTGCCTGTTGGGTAATATTTTGACAGTTAAAGTTTTAACCTAACTCCAATGGATGAACCCTAAACTTCAGCAGATAGCGTTAATTGTTGACCACTTTTTCGTTCTCCTAAAATTATAATCTTATCAGTAAAACAGTTAGGTTACCAGATCAAGTTTAGCCTTGTCAAAATAAAGCAGTTCCCTGCATGTTAAATATTGCCAGAAAATATCATCAAAATATCATGATGTTCCTCGAGTTTCATTGTTGATGACGTCAGCGTTACTCGATTAGTAAATTGACTATTATATATATGAGGATTACCTTTTAAAACTGTTTACAAATGCTGGTATGTATTCCTCTTTTATGTAGGACACGAATGCCATTGGGTTCATCCTTAAAATCCTCACTAGTTTTCTAGAAATAGTTTTGTGCAAACTTACTCAGATATTTGTCGAAGCTGCAGAGGATTTCCAGCGCTGTACGTAGCACTGTATAACCATAACTAGACTCAGCACTATATAGTTGTAACACAATGCGTTTTATTAGCAAATTCATAAACTAATATTCGCAGTTTTAACAGCAGGTTTACTCAAATGCTTCCTGAATACGAATGATTTAAAAGAGCTTGTAAGTTCTAATTGACACGCTTATGTGACATAATAATTCAAGCCTTGTTACCAAGCTACCTGATACGATTTTACCACTTCATGTTTGAGATCCGGTGTAAGTATAATGAGGTACAAGCATGTCATACAATCCAGATATCAAATGCCGTTCTGCTGTGAGCCATGCAAATGATCTTAATTACATTTTCGGCATTACACAGGCACTAGGAGTTAATTGGTGATTGAAAACGTGCCCCGTCGTTTACTACACGAGCACAGCTCAATTAGCGAGCTTGAAAGGATCTTGTTTGCGCTGTAGTTTTCAGAGCATTCATGCTTTTGATTATTATTTATGATCTCATACCGCATACACTAAGTGATGATTGAGCATTACTAACATTTTTGTAATTGAATTCAGTTTGCTTGTCGTGCTGTTGTAATATTCAGTTCATGCTAGCTTCAAATACTGGTATGGACGGAAATGGTACAGTCGAACATGCTTATAACGAGCGCAAAGGGTCCACGATATCTGCTCGTTATAACCTCGTGCTCGTAAAAAACGGGCTCGTGTAAAAATCATAAAAATTCAATCACACTTGCTTTGTTTGATTTTTATTTCTGTACAGTGCCAAAGAAGTTAGTTAATACGCTTTGAACTGTCTTGTAGGCACTTTCTTGCTGTACTGATTTTTTAGAAATGCTCATGGCAAAACACATCGTTATTTGCACCACTAAGTTTCAAAATAGTTTGATGTTTTTCTTCATATCAAAAGCCATTGACTATGTTAAGCGTGGATCAGCTCGAGGTTCTTCACATTTGTCGTTATTTTCATGATTTTCTTCATCTGCTTTAGTGAAAATAGCTCTACAATAACTTTGGAAGTATCTCAGAAGTGAGAATTGCGGCAGCAACTATTTAACAAATATTTTTTAAATGCTCCTCTACTCTAAAAATAAACGAGAAGTGCAGTCATAACTTGTTCTCTGGATTTCTGACTCGTCACTAACTTTCAGTTGACTTCAAAAAGTTAAAGTAATTTTTTCAAGAAAGGATAAACTGAGCTGGAAGTCAATACAAATTTTATGAATCATAAAATATTGCTTGCTTTAAGCAGGATTTGCTCGTTAAAAGCGAGTTATGCTCCCGCAGACTTACTAGTGTACCAACGAAATAATTTTGATTTCCTCGTTAAATCCGGGTTCTCGTTATATCAAGGATCTTTATAAACAAGTTCGGCTGTAGTCTTTTTACGTCTTTAAGTTTAGATTTAATTTACCTTGTAAAACGAAAGTTTGAAATATTTCTTATCGTCATTTCCATATCAGGTTTTGCATACAGTGCTGAAAATCCTCTATAGCTGCACCAAATGAGTGGGAAGATTTGTAATTGCAGAAAAATATTTCAAGAGGACTAGTGAGGATTTTATGGCTGAATTCAATGGCATCAGTGTCTTATATGAAAGAGGAACTGAGATTGTGATAAATTTTATAGTTTCGTTGCAAGCCGATTCATGATTTTATAACTTGATTCATTTGACCAATAGATTATTCATTGTATTAAGTTTTTTTTGAATTCATCAATGTGAGGTGATCTGCACTTGCAGAACAGTTAATTAAGAGCAATATTCTGTTTCAGCTTAGCAAATGAACCCACTACAAAGGGTTCGCACATGTAGTTCTCAAAGATGGTAAAAAATAATACTTTTATTTTAGGATGCGGTTTTCTTATTTAAATTTAAGAAAGCTGGTAGTTATTTTCACATGATCTTGTGTTATAGAACCAGACGAATTTAGTGTTTGGCGAGAAATCAGAGAGATAATTGAAGTAAAAGTTAGCAGAAATATTTACAAGAATCCTTATTTTTTTTTTTTTTTTTTGCTTAAGCCCACTTACAAATCGACGTTATCAATATTCATGACATTATCAATATTTTTGTCTAGCGTTTTAACAGAGACTGTGCAATGCGTAGTGTGATTTTTTTTTATTTCCTAGAGAAGTCGTTTTACTTTATTTGAAAGGAATTCGGGTAGTTTGGTAATAGTTAATACAAATGCTTATTCGAATAATTTATTTGCATGTGGAAAGTGTTTGGTTAAACGTTATCGTAAATATTTGAAACTTTACGTCCACTAATGAACGCTAGCTAACGTAATTCTACTCTTCAAGCAAGGTCTGAAGCTGAGGTAATAATAGTTTCAATAGTTTTCATTTTGTTAAAACTTTGATCAAACTCATAGTTATGACTTTTCTGATGACTACCGATGAATTGACTAATTTTTCTGACGGTTTTAGGGGCGATAGTTTCTATGCAACCGATTGGTATTTCGACATTTACATGACAAAATAGCCCTGCTTAGAAAAGTGGCTTGTACTGGAATAGTAGACAAGACTCTAATTTAAAATGTTAATCTGCTAACTAGTAAGGGATAGTCTCTGTTAGAGATGATCACTTTTAGAGGAATGTTGGTTTTTGCAACTTACTTCCCATTTCATCATTTTCGTTTGATTCAAAACGCCGAATATCAAAGGAAAACTGCGTGTTTTTCTTTCTTTCTCCTCCTTTTGCAGACGCATTTGTAATCATATTTTTTTGAATTCTTTGAACATTAGACCCTTTTGCAAAACTTATCCATTCTACCTGCTAACAAGAGAAAATGCTTGTTCCCTAGAAATAGTACAAAAATTCAGAACTAGTACATTAATACAATCAAAACACTAAGTTTAATGTTTCTATGAAACATCACTTACCTTGTTGAATACAGTGACGTAAGTTATCATCGTAATCATAACAGTGTGCAGAGTTTTTACAACTTAGAGCACCATTACATACTGGAGAATAGAAGTGACTATCGCCAGAACATGGTTGCTCCAAGTGCTTATTTGCGTTAAATTATAAAGTATGCAACGGCAATTTCAAGTTATCCGAGATATGGGGTAAAGGCATTGGACATTTTTCTTTTGCCAGTTTCGTATTTAGAATGATGGAGGCATAAACCTAGCACTGGTGGCCCCATGGACCCCTAATATGAACGTCAATGGCATTTAAGGAAACTAGGTGCATATTAAAAAATGTAAGCAAAAACTATTAGATGGAAAAATATGTATTTATTGTGTTTTTATAAAGCTATAAAGTTTGGGTATGTTTCTCAGAATAAATTTTTTAATTATATGCATTTTATGTAATTCAAACTGTTAAATATGAAATTATATTTCAAACTGTCTTATATAATACTATATATAAAACATATTTTTATTTATATGTAATATTATATTTCAAACTATAATTCAAACGCTATATTTCAAACTGTTAAATATGAAATCCTAACATTTATTTCGTAAATGTCACTTAAATGTTGCTGTTTTAGTAAAAATGCGAACGAAATCGAAAGAAAAGTATCATTATATGATTAAAAAAGTACTACTTTTGTGATACATAGTAAATAACATGAATCTTTAAAAATATGCAAATAGCCAAATGAAATGCAAAGAATATACAATGTTAATTATAATTCGGTAAAATGGGAAATATCACAATGAAATTACGCCATCTCGCTTCATTTAATACAAAAATTTCTTCGTTTAGCTTCAGCTTAGTTCTTGCGTCAATTTCTCTTTAGAAATAACGGTCCTAATTGAAAAATGCTTGTTCACTGCGGTTGCATATCACAATTTTAAATACATGTCCTACGCATTTCAAAGATAATAACTCACGTGTGCTAATGACGGAAGAAACAAATCTTTTTTCTCCTAAGCATCGCTCATTTGTTCTTATTTTAATGTTTCTTCTTTCTGCTTGCAGTTAAAACGTAACTGAAATATGACTGCAAAACATGAGATACTTGACGACTCTCTAATTCATTAGTATCTTGGAAAATTATGCAAATAAGCTTAATTAAATCCTTTCAGTATGTTTATCTGGGAGAGTATTATGTCGAGTAAAGTGTAATAACTAAATTTTGAAAACTCAGATTTTAAATTGAGCTTTCATATTTGGCAGTAGTCTGTTTACTGAGATTAAATTTCGATTTTCGTTTTAAGAGTTGCATAATATGAAAAAAAGAAGTTTCGTACAACAGTAACTTCAACTTGTAATGTAGGTTTAAAATTTTTAACAATTTTGAAGATCTTGAGCCGTGACTTCGCTTTCCGTGACTTCGTCTGATTCATTGATCTCCTCACAAGAGGAAATTATTTTCTCAAATAGGTGAGTTAAACCTCTAAAGCTGGTTTAAAGTTGTTAATTAGGAAGATCTGATGACCAAATTTCGCTGAAATCAGTGTGATTTCATTGACTTTGCTGAAGAGAAAAGTAGTTTCTTAAAGAGTTAGTTCAGTATGTAATATTAGTTTGAAATTTACACAAGTCGAAGATCTGGTGGCCTTATTTATCTTCATTCAACTAATTTCATTTAATTACGTTCAAGGGAAAGGTAGTTTCTCAAACGAGTAAATTAAGCATGTAATGTCGGTTCAAAATTTGTTAAAGTAGTAGATCTGGAGATCTTTCTCTTTACTCAATTCAATCCACTTATCTACGTTCAAAGGAAAAGTTTCTGAAAAGGGTGAATTCAGTATCTAATGACAGTTTAAAATTTGTTGAAGTTCAAGATCTGAAGTGAAAATTTATCTTTACTCAGTCCCATCCTTTTTTCTATGCTCAAGAAATAGTTGCTCAAACGGGGAAATTTAACATGCAATGTCGGTTTAAAATTTGCTTAAATAGGAGATCTGGAACCCTGTTTTCTCTTCACTTAATTCAATTCACCTATATATATGCTCAAGGGAAAAGTTTCTGCAAAGGGTGAATTCAGTATTTAATGTCAGTGTAAATTGTACTATAGTCGAAAATTTGGAGCTCTAATTTCTCTTTACTCAATCCGATCCATTTCTCTATGCTCAAGGAAAATGTTTCTTAAAAGTGTAATTTTAGAATGTTATTGCTAATGTCAAAGTTTAGGATCCCTATTTTCATTTCACTCAGTTCGATTCACACATATCCATTTAAACGAGCTTCTTAGTTGAGTCGGCGAACAAGTGAATGAGACTGAATGAAGCGAGGTTAGAAGGACCCTGATCTTAGTAAGGAGGCTGTGAGTCTAGTAAAGCTTTAAAGTGATTCATTTACACAAAATTGAAGCAGTCGTTACTAGTCAACAGAAAACATCCAAAGTTTCTCTTTTTCATTCTAATGGGGCTGCGTTAGGCTATTTAGCCTTTAGCAGACCTAGTATCCAGTCTTTCACGTGTCACCATTTAGACACTGATGTCAATGACACGGATAATTTTGACGCCCAGTTTCTACCAGATACTTGGGCTCTCTTTGATGCGAAACTGCACACGGGATTTAAATTTGCAGAGGGAATTCAATGCTAAACGAATACCTAATGGATCTTTTAAATGTCGCATAATCATGTGACATTAGCCCTGACGGTTTTCTGCAGACTTCTTAACTTCCAAACTTAGGACACAGAAAATTATAATATCAGCTTTGTCCGTCGTTGTTTGAGTCCCTCTTCCGTCTGTAACTAATTTATTTCAGAGTGCTACCAATATCATACTATAAAGGGCTGTGGAATCAATATATTTGTTGGATAAATTTTGAGTTAACTTGAGCAAAAGCATCGGTTCAATTTAAAGAGCATGATATGTTTGTTAATCATGCGTTAGTAACAGCTATCTTCATTAGATTTCTGAAATAAATGAGAGGTAAATCTGAAAGTAACTGGCGAAACTAGAGACGTACCGAGTACTCGGTAACTACTCGGTACTCGGCCTACTCGGCCAATATGCCGAGTACTCGGTACTCGGCCGAATTTTGATCAGATACTCGGCCAATACCGAGTAGTTGCAAAAAATTGCATGTATTAAAATTTACAAAAAAACTCAAGCATATATAATTTTCTGCAAACATTTACAATTCAAATTTAAATTTTGAGAATAATGAAGTTTGAAATACTTCAATGGAGTAAATCTTGGCTCGAATGTCTCGAAAGTTAATAAAACTTTTTTGTTAAAAATTGTGCAAATATGGAATTTTTGCTACAAACTAAAATTAGTTATAAGATATATAAAAGTACCTTAGCTTTAAAAATAAAAGGAAATAAAACAACGTTAGAAGCACAGTGCAGGATCACTGCAGACACGTGTTTTGGCGTTACGAGGAATTTCTTTTTCAATGCATAAAATGTGAGCTCGTTGATTTAAAGGCATCCGGCAAAAGTCGAATTTTTTGTCGTATGCCTTTACATTCTTTAGTTCACATGTTATGCCCTGAAAAGACGATCCCTGTAACACAGAAAAACGTGTCTGCAGTGTTCCAGCACATTTGTTTTTTTTGCTTTTAAAAATTATTTATGTTTAGCGAACTAGACCTATAATGAATAAATTTGTATAATTTGTTTTAATTCCAATTTGATAAGTCATACCTTTTATTTATTCATTTTTAGTTTAAAAAATATTATTTTTTCAAAATTTTGTAGTTAAATTTCAACAGGAATTTAGTTTAAAAACTATTATATGGACAAGGAGGTCTATACTACTATTTCAATAAGTTCAAAATTCATTGGTGTGTGTCGGTAGTCCTTCTTTCAACATAATTGGTATTGGGAAACTCGGCCGAGTAGTGAAAGGCCGAGTTACTCGGTAACTCGGTACTCGGCCGAGTAGTAAAAGGCCGAGTACTCGGTACTCGGCTACTCGGCCAAAGTGCTACTCGGTACGTCTCTAGGCGAAACACCACTTTATAAAGGCTTAAGAAACGTTCCTGGAAAGTAATGGTCAGCTGATGTGTCTCATTTCTGTCAGTAACATATCTTGCAAAAAACCAAGAATGTTTTCCGCTAAAAATCAGTAACCTTCCTAAAAAAAATACCTGAACCTTTTTGAAGAATATGGAGATCTCACCGGTTAAAGCCAGTCTAGAAGAGCCTTCAAGGAAAATTAAGTAGGTTTAATTCAATTGAACTTCCAGAGTTACTAAAACAATTCCAAAAGAATCAATGCAACCATGAACAAAACACTAAGTCAGAATTACAAGTAAGAATCAAGCATCGCCCTTGCCTGAAATTCTTGGCTTGCAAAGTTGCAGCTATCCAGAGACTTATTCGTTCTCATTTGGAGCTTTGTCAAGCTGAACTGGACGGGTCGTACTCAAACTAAAGACGCTTAATCAGTTAATCTTAAAACTGGAAGCAAAAAATATTAAAACTATATAAAATTGAAGCAGTTGAGGAAATTCTTTTGCAAAGATACTTGAGTTTACGGGGAAATAGGGGAAAACCCGTGAAATCCCGCAACTTTCCATGGAAATAATCAGTAATGTTTTAAATTTTTTTTATAGTGCATCGAAGTGGTTAAAGGATTCATTTAATTGCGGTAATGATGCATTACTAAATTAAGACAATCAAAGATATATTTATCTGTACATTAAGATATATAGATACCTCATTTATTACCAAATTGAAAACATCACTTCTCAATCAGTGCACTAACTCTTTTAAGAACCAAAAAAATATCACACTAAATACTTGGAGGGACTTTGCCATTAATCATTACGAGGAGGTTATCTTTTTAAAAAGTTCTGGCTTAAGAAAAAGTTGAAATTCCCGCACAAAAGACTTGAATTAAAAATAAGTTTATTATTACGACTGTCTGTATCTCCGTTTCCGGTTACCGCGAAAACAGTTTGTATACATGGAAATCCTTCCTCCCCTTTTTCTGTTAGATTAACTTTTATACTTGAATAACGAAAGATTCGCTTCGTTTGTTCCTCAGATAAATGTGAGGAGAGAGGGGTTCGGAAAAGAATAAAAGCATTAAAACTCTTCGTTCTTGTTCCAAACACAATATCTCAACTCCGTTTTTATTCGTTTTGTTGCATAGAAGATATACACATAAAATACCACAAAAGCTATTTCCATGTTGCACTCCCCACCATCTTTGTGTACATTCTATTTATTTTGAAGCCCCCGAAAAGGAATGACCCTTTTCTGCCTGTACTTGGCTCCGCGCTCCGTACACACAGCAACCAATATTCAACTATTGGAGCATACATGCTTCTTATTTGTTCTGTTTTAGGTGGCATCGAAAGTTTCCAATGTTACGAAAAGCACTCACGGTATTGAGGTTTTTCCATTTTGGATTTTTCAATAACTTTTTTTCTTCTCGAAGAGTATTTTTCGTTGAATTCTTTTTTCCGAAATACGACTTTTTTTTCTGCAGAATGATATCTTTTGGTGATTTTTGATTTCTAAAAAGGATTTTTTTTGTCGACAAAATTGATTTTGGAACATTTAAGAGGAAGAGGCTAAGGATTGCAAAATGGGTTGTTAGAATTTTTAATAGACATTCGGGATATTTTCTCAGTAGATACTTAAATCTTCAGAATCTTTTAAAGATTTGTAACGCATCAAAATGTATGTATAAAAATTATTATTAATAAGAATGTTTTCGAAATAAATGCCTCATGACATTTTTGTTTTTTAGGTTTCCTTAGAAAACGAGCATAACCTAATGCAATGTTTATAGGGCTCTCGTTTGCTTTTAGATGCATATATCTTTTCAGCAGCCCCTAATGTAAATGTACATAGCAGGGTAAGCGGTTTTCTCTAAATGTTGTTCATATGCAAGTACCAAAGAAAACATGCCAGTTATCAGAAAAACAGGGCGAAAAGAAAAAAATATATCGAACTAGAAAATACTGTTGAACAATGATTAAGCATGAATGTGCATTGTGCTGAAACCTTAACTGATCAACAATTAAGTTGTCATAAAAAGTAAAAAAATACGTATGTGCAATAAGTATAACCTACAATCTGTTAAGATACTAAACTTCCACAAAATCTTACAGCACATTAAAAATTTAAGCACCAGAAAAAAAACCCCATTTGATATGCTTTGGTAAAAGAAATATTTGGGAAGTCCTTAGATATTTTAAAAGATTTGTTTAAATAGAATGACAATGACTACAAAACATTATGAACGAGATGAACTCGCTTGCATATGAAAAGACTTTAGAGAAGAATAACGATGCAATCGCAATTAAATTTTTCACTGCTGATGTTAACCGTTGTAAATCGGTCGATTTCTAATTTAGTGCACTAAAAACACAGGCACAGTGAAAGCGCAGGTACATAAATTGACCAGGTGTTAAAACAGTGTTTGAGAATAATTCGTAATCATTTCGTGATGTCTAATGAGAGCGTCATTCACACTCAGGATACATGGAATAAGCATCACATGCATGAAATAAAATGAATCTGGATAGGCAAAAGAAATGAGTTTGTTTTTAAATTAATAGATACATCTATATTGGTCAAGATCGAGAGCTAGAAATAGATAAATAGATTCAAACAGGTGGATAATACATTTAGATACATGGAAAATAGTAATTTTTATTCCGTCATCACTTGTACTTAAGCTGTCCCGATGACGTGAAAAGATGAATCTTGTAAAAAGAGAAATTTCCCTAAAAGTGAACATTTTGCTTTTTTGTCATCTAATTTACAAAAAAAAAAAAAAAAATTGCTAAGAAGTTTCTCTAAGTTAACGTCAACACTTATAAAAACCTTCATAAAGGTTCTTACTAAAAGAAAGGTAGCAAAAAATGTTACATAACGAATATCAGTTTACAAACACAAACCTTTTGTATATGGTGAATTTCAGCGGTAACGGAAGGACAGTTTTTACAAAAAAAATTGATAGATGTCTGTCTGTGAGCCTATCAAAATACATTTTTTTTTCAAACTCTGATGCATAGACTTTTATACATATCATAGTAAGTTGCTAAAAAAGCCAAAGCCAAGAATTTTTCGTTAGTAACTTTTTTTTTAAATCAAATTTAAAAAACTGTAACGGAAGGACATTTTTGAGACAAGATTTTTACACAATAATGCTCTCCCCAAAAGTTCAGCCAAACTGTAGAAGGGAAAATTGTATAAAAATTAGAGCATAGATGGGAGTGTTCAGTCATTACAGTTTCACCTCTAGTTATAGTTATTCTAAGCACATAAATTATATGCATTTGTTAAGGGTAATGGAAGGACAGTAAAGGAAGGACAAGAAGTAGAAAGCAATTAAACTTGTTAAATTTCAACCAAAAAACATTAATTCATTTAATGCAGCAGTCTGAAACAATGATATCTAATGAATGAGCCATCTGCTACAATTCTGAATTCTTTAAATACTCAGTAATTTTATCATAATCCATAAAACATTTATCTTCTTTCTCAGGAAATACAAAGATCATTCACACATTATTATGCATTCTCAATCAAGCTATTTCTATTCCTTTATCTTCTATATGAAGTACCTGTCCAATATTGCTATTTGTTAGTTTCTTTTCCTTCCATCCAACTAACAAAACTTGTCCAAACTTTAATAAATCATTTGGTATATTCTTTATTTATTTGGTGTTTTTGATTCAGCTGTGTTTCTTCATTTTTAACATTATTTATAACTGTCCTCAGTCTGTTGACTTTGAAGTGAAATCTCCTTCGATTTGTTGAAGTACTTCCTATATTCAATAACATAACTTGTTACAGGACTCAAATAGTGCATATTTTGTGTGTCAGGATGAGAATGGATATTACTCCATGTTTGTGAAAGTTGATATTTGAATTTACTGATATCTTCGTAGTAACGTTCGTTAACGTTCGTATTTACGTTTAACAGCTAAGCCAGTGCTCTCAACAGTCCTTTCCTGTGACTTGTGACAACAAATCTGAAAGCAGTTCCTATATTGTATTGTTCCAATATAAATTTCAAGTTTGTGAGCAAATGTTTCTGCTTGAATTGGCTTGTCATTTCACAAACATGTCAAACCAAAATGTTTTTCACATGCTTAGGAACTTTTAAGCATAGTTCTCATAATTTTCATCACATAAAATAGGAATGAAATCACGAAACATTTTTTTTTTTGAAATTTAAATAAAAGTTTATTTTTTGAATAAAAGCACTAATAATTTTTGTTCAAATATTACTTATATACGTCTTAAATGTGACTACCAACTTTCTACAATAGTTTGTTTTCTAGTAGCATTCTTAAATATTACCGTGTATCAGCTTATAGATAAATGCCTTTTCGTTACCGTGTTTTTTTTTTTGTCCTTCCGTTACCATTAAAAACCATATAAACTAAATATCTACTGAAATTTTAACTATGCCTCCTTGACAAGGAACGCAATTCTTCTTTGCATCAGAAAACATTAATTTCTATACGTCATAGGTTCTTGGTGAACTAATTGAGATGTAGTATTTCGGTAACGGAAGGACATCAAATTGTCACCTTAGTAATGACCATTTTTCATGGTTGAAATAAAAGAAATTTAAAATTTCTCGACAAAAAGTTTAACTAGACATTCAAAAGATAAAAGTTAACCTAAATATTATTCACTGATAGTAAGTTTATTCAAATTACAATGTGTAATAAAACAGAGATTTTTTGTTCTGTAAAAACATAAAGAGAAAATTTGATTTTGCACTTTATTTTCTGAGTCATCAAACTATTTGGGAAAAAACAGGTTAAGATTCAAGAACTTCATTTATTTCTGAAGAGAATGGTATATGGCAAGTGACAGAAGATTAATTTTTAAAATTCAAGTGTCATGTCTCCTTTTTCCTGGAATTCACCATATGCCTAAATTTCCATTGTTAAGCAATATCTTCGCTTGTGGCCGCGCAAGCGCTCGTTTCTCATTTGAACCTGGTCGTTTTAATACAGTTGATTTCGACAAAATCTTAAACGAACTTAACATTATTCTTTGAAAATAATATGAGTTTATTTGCATAATCAAATTAGTACTAATTTCAAACTGCATTAATTAATACATTAAACATTAATTTTGAATCATTGATTTAAAACGAGCTGATATGTGCTTCCCATGTTTTTCTTTTACTCCAATTTAATGTCATTTCCCCATTACTAGAAATTTTAATGTGATTCAATAGTTTACTCTCTAAATATCACCAACAGTAGCCGAATTGACACAGATTAAAAAAAAAAAATCGTCAAATTTGTCACCCAGTTGGCGACAAAATTTGGCGAACAAAAGACTGGCGATATATCGCCAAGTGTCCAACAAATTATAACACCACTTGAGTTTACATCGAAATTAACAATGATTTCCCCACAAAAATAGGCAAAAGACCCCTTTAGAAACACCCTAATGCAACCAAAAGGGAGGTGCACAACTAGATCCTGCTGAGAGTCTACGTATCAAATTTCAACATTCCAGGACTTACCGTTCTTGAGTTATGCGACATACATACGCACATCCGCATATAAGCACATATATAAATACGTACATACAGACGTCACGAGTACATTCGTTGTAATGAATTCGGGAATCGTCAATATGGATATTTCGTGTGTCTATACGTTCTTAGGCACTTATCCAAGTGTGGTCGAGTTGAAAAAAAAAACTCAATATTCAATCGGGAGTGAGTAAAATGGAAAATAAGATCGATTTTTGAGTGAATTTTTTTTTGCGAATACAATACTTCCTTTTTTGTAAAAGGACGTAAAAAGTCAATTATCACAGCATATACATCCCAAATATTTTTCAGAAATAATTCAATGATTATAGCGGGTACATAAAAATCAAGACCAGCTTAAAAAGGTTAATATTAAATCAAAAGAGCAAAATATTTTTTAGATAAAAACTAAAATGACAAAAGAAAAAAAAATAAATGAATACAAATAAAGAAAGAGCGATTGAAAGTTAGAAAATAACATTCATAGGGAGAAAGAGGGAACAATAACGAAAATAATTCAGTCTGACATACAATAAAAGAAATTTTACGCTTTAACCTGCTAACAATCAAGTTTACTTCTAGCATAAGAAAATAATTTCGAAGCATTATCTCTAACTTGTTAGTGGATATTTAGGATAAATGATAAATATTGAGGATATATGACATAACTTTTGGCAGATATTATTTTCAAAAGAAAAATAATTATGAAACTGAATTTCGAAAGCATTTTTAGTAAATGATTTGAAACTTGAAATAAAATCGTAAATGCTCATATAATTAGAAAATGCCATGACAGACAGAAACAATAAACAATTAGAAAACACTTTCAAAATATGGTAAAAATAATTGTTATTGGTGTTTTAGAACTGCATTAAAAATGTGGCAGTCTGATACAAAGTGAAGGATATTTTGATAAGAAACAAAAAACAATTATGAAACAAATTTCACATGATACATAAATCAATAAAGTTGAGCTATTGCTGGAAGGAAAGTATCAATTCTGGTTCTGAGTCAAAAGAAAAGCAATTTCGAAGTGAAATTTCTAATAACTTTAAACAAAAATTGTGTACAGTAAATAAATGTAAAAAAGCAAGTCTGATATAACGTGACAAGTATTGTTATGAGAAGAAAAGAAAAGCAATTAGGAGACCCAGTTTCATATATTTTTCTGCGGCAACTTCGTGTACCTTTTCCTCGCGATCATAATATGTCCATAATTAGCTGCAAGATCATTTTCCACAACACAAAGTGATCCCAAATCCTTGGAGCTATAAAGGGTATCTGCGTCGAAAATTTCTTTAATTATAAACGAAGGATAAGCTTGCCAAAATTAATATCGAGTTAATTACGGTTTAAGACATTAATGAGTTTTTTCATCTTCCGTTTTTAATGGATACCGCACGAGTTTGCGTTTGACTTCCAGCTGTGACCACTAGAAAAGAGATCGATCTGGGCGTTCAAAGCCTTATGTTATGAGAAACACAACATACATCACATTAAGCTCGAATTAGACAGGCAGGGTGGTAAATTAGTAAGAATTTTTGTTATTTATGTGCAGTAAGTTTTCTTTGTCAATTTTAGTTCAATGTATTCGAGTGTATATTTCTTTTTTGCTTAAAGTTAGCAGAGATATTAATCTAAGATTTTTTTAAAGAGAAAATACATACAGCAAATTGCTTGAAATAAACCTTGAAATTTCTTTTCAAACGTTTTCTCTTTTTCTACGATTTTTTTTCCTTGCATACAATGTCGTTCATTGTATGCAATGCATTAATAGCAAAAAATGCTAAAATTGTATGCATCATATGCACATATTCATCAATAATAGCGAATCATCTGATCCATTGCTTCATACTTCTTCTTTTGTTTTGAGAAAATAGGCATTTTTTGGCGATATGTTAGTTAATGAATTAATTTTTATGATTATATTTTAAAGTCCTGTAAAAATTTTGGTTTGAACACTGATATTTTAAATAACCGTAAATAAGTAAACAAATATACAAAAGTTTTGTAACATTTCATGTCGGTGATATTTTTTGTGTTGAACTAGTACAAGTGAACTAGTACTAGTACACAGTGCTTCTGGGTCTATTTCCTCGCAGACTTGCAGCGAGAATCAAGCTCCTAAATATGAACTGATACTTGTTGTTTCGCGCTTTCTTTGTCTTTAGAAAAAAAAATGGTTTAAAGAGATCGCATTGAAAGCAAGCCACATGAATAATCTCTATTCGAACAGTTTAACCTGACTGAAAAATTTAGAACAAAAGTGAGTCGTTAACAGAGTGTTTCCTTATTAAGGTTCCTTATTAATAAATTGAGACATTTTTCTTGAACGAAATGTAAAACACAGTATGTGTTTTTGCTTAGTAAGCTTTCGTTTGAAATGGTCTTTTTATACAAGTAATCCTCATATATACAATAATTCACTGATCAAATAACTCTGACGTCGTCAAGAATGAAACTCGCGCAACGGCATGATAATTTGATAATATTTTGATAGTGTTTGACATGCAGAGAAATGCTTTATCGTGATAAGGCTGAACTGGATATGGTAACTTAACTGTTTTACAGGCAATACTGCAATTTTAGGAGAAGGAAGAAACGAAAAAGGGGTCAACAATGAACGCTATCTACTGAAGTATAGGGTTAATCTACTGGAGTTATGGTTAAAATTTCAATGATCAAAATATCACCAAACAAGTAATTGCTTTTTTCAAATGTTGAAGCAATTTTCACCCGTCATACATTGACGGGCGGTTTTCTAATTAAAAAAAAAGTAATAAGTACAAATTTGTGCTTAATATATTTATCACATTTAAATAAGGCATGAAGTTAAACTCATAGCATTCTGGTTTATTTCAGACTTATTGTTATTTATTTAGGATAAAAAGACGGTCCATAAAAATACAGTATTGAAAAATATATATACAAACGAATTCATTTACTTATACTCTAGGAAACATTAAAAGAAAACAAAGTAAAAACACACGATATCTTTTATCAAACTACAAATGCATGTTAAACACATGATCAATAAACAAAAAATATGAACAAAATATTTGCTACTTCGTTTTTGCAAAATCCTTGTAAATTCCACTACTGCGATTCATCGATTTCTTTCCATAAATCAAAACAGAAGATGGAACTATATTGCAAACGCACTTCAGTCTTGAAAAACAACAGCGAAACTAAATAGAAAATTACCTTTTGCTATGTTTCCATTAATCATGTAATTACTTACCAGGGGAAACGCTGTAGGGTTAACGATTGTTTCACTCTATGTTTTTCCATCCCAAAAAACGAAGAGAAAACTAACGTTAATAGCAAAAAATGCTAAAAAGACCGATGCAAACTTTTGTTTCTAATTATTCGACAAGGTTGCTACATTTAATAAAGGAAAAATATGAAATTAGCATTTTTATTCGGAGCTCTTTAATGCATTGTTCGTCATTTAAATAATACAACCATTAAGTAAAGTACACGGGGATCTCCGCGCTGTCTTTACATTCATGCAAACCCATAAAGATAGAGCCCAACAAGTAATTATTAACAAGTAATTATTATTAGAATATCCGCAAGCAAGATGGGGAAAATATAGAACATTCATTGTTTTTTTGAAATTAGTGCTTAAATATTGCTTATAAGGGGTTGATACGGAATCGGGAAGCTTTTTCTTTCTTTGACTTGATTTGTTTTATAAACATTAAAAAAGCAGCTAGTTATGGTGCATTAATGGCAGAAGATTATATAAACGCACTTAAAGTTGTATTAATAAATTTGGTCCAACAAATGCGATAAAAGTGCAGAGCTAGTATAAAAGCTAGCATGTGGTAAATAGGAAGTATTAAATCACCTTTAACTGTCTAATGGGGTTAAATTCAATGAAATGTCAAAAAAAAAAAAAAAACAGTTTTACCGAAATAAGTTTTATTGATAAGATTTGTTTATTAAAGGCACGATTATTTTAATTGACGCTATTTCTACGCATTATGAATTGAGTTATTTATAAAACTATTTCTTGGACTTATTTTACCATGCACGAGCGAGACACGATTTTGGAACCACATATCACCAACGAAGCTTAAGATACACAAATGCAAGTTGTACGATGCTGCGTAAAAATCTTTTACGCTCTATGACTAACCGTTTTCTAACTATGAGGGAAATATGTATGCATTCGCAAACGCATGCACAAAGATATATATCAGAACAAGACTCCTCAAAATGGACTAAGGGGTAACGATAATGGATTTCCTTGGATATGTATGTGCATCAATACATGCAGACATAGTGAAAAAAAAAAGTAAAAACTCATTCATTGGTGGAGGAAACAGAAATCAATTTTTAACTTGAGTACGATTTTTTTTCGTGAACATATTTTATATTAATAGGCAAGACGGGTTTTCTTTCCGTATACCAGTTTCTCCTTTGTTTGTCAATCGACTTTCTTTATTCTTTTTTGTTCAGTAACTATTGCCAAGTTTTAGTGTCATCAATAAAAGTTTTTGAAATCAAAAGCGAATTAACAAAAATATTAACTAAAAACGCATTTTTGCTCTAAATGGCTCTTTCTACGTGAAGGGATGGTCTGTCTTTTTCGAAAATGATGCAGTTGGGAAAGTCTTGAAAAATGCCCCAACCGCAGTTTTTCCCATGGCGCCCAAGATGCAGTAACCTAATCATAATTATTTTTTGAATGCACAATTTTGTGAAATTGTTTCACTTCGACCGTAAAGATTATTTAGTCAATGCCCTCGACATATGAATTTTGCAAAATACCGAAATTTGTACTTCAGAAAAAGATAAATTTAGACAAGTAGAAGACAGACATTTCTTTTAATTTGTTGTAAAAGCTGGCCGACACACACATGCAATCAGCGCACTTCGTTTAGAAGAGTATATCTCAATGAGTACATGCTGGAATTCACTTGAGAACTGCAAACAACCACTAAATAGATAATGCCGAACACTGAGCTTAGTTACACCCCTTGCTAAGAAGAGTCAAAGGAAAAATAAATGGAAGTGGGGAAAACATTGTGAAAAGAAAGAGAAGTCGCCAAAAGAGAATAATTGTGTTAACAAGGTTGTTTGTTAGGTTCATTCATACGGGGTGCATTTAGAATAGTTTCTAACGAGAATTATTTTTAAAGGAAAGGTCCTATGAAATGTAGAAAAAATATATCGAGAGTGTGTATTCAACATCATTTAATACACAAAATTCATCCGTTGAAGCATTTTCGTGTTTAGGATTTTTTAAATATTAAAATGATGAATAGCTTGCATACATATTTTTCCATCCTAATTTCAACAAAAGAGGTAGGAAAAACTTAGCAATTTATCTCTTTCCATTGATCTAGCCATATCATATGATTTGTGTATAAGTAGAGCTACAAGCTTTACAATAATCCAAATAAACACTAAATAACATCTGAAATGAACGAAGATGTGACTTCGTATTCATTTCCAACAGAAGTTTTGCTTGGAAAAATAAGAATGCTGTTGTGGTAAATTAATATGCGAACGAATAAATCTCGTGGTAATTTATTTTGAACTGATTCAATCCCATATTTGAGCCAGCTTAAACAAAGTTTTATTTACTACCTCGTATTTGCTCAGCGTATATTGGATGTACGGAACTGCAGCTATTTCTTGTTGTTGTAGAAACATTGCTTTTAGGTAATAGTATTGCGCAAGAACAGGATTACTACAAATGATTCACTTGTTTTCCAAATGCTATACATCCAAAATTATTGCCCGTACAACAGTAATAAATATGTAAGAATAACAAAATTCTCATCAAGAATTGGGAAAGAATTAACCAGATGGTAATACAAGTACAGTAGGTACAGTGGCTCCCAAAAGTGTTCGTACACCTACGACTTTCAATGAAATAAGCCCTTATCCATTGGTTAGAATTAATATTTCGGAACAGGTATTTTATTATTAGATCTATGATCTATTTTTAACAAAACTACATGAAAAGTTTTAATAAAACATTAAAACTTAATTTTTTAAAATTCAAAAACCAAAAAGTGCCGGAAATTTTATCTCACAAAAGTCTTCGTACACTTTGAAAAAATGTCAAAAAATTAGTAAATAATATAACTTTTTACTAAGTTATTATTTAGTAGAATATCATGCAGTAACAACAACAGCTTTTAAACGTCTGGGAATAGATTTCATTGTTTTTTCTTTCTTTTTTTGTGTAATTTCTGAGTAAGTGTTCAGCCGCACTACGAGTCTTACTGTTTCTAGTTCGCTTTTCGTTTCAATGGTGTATTTTCGTAATCTTGCCACCAAATATCTCCAAATATGTTCTATTAAGTTTAAATCTGGTGATTGAGGAGATATTTCTAAGCTTAAGGACAAATTTTGAGGCACCAAACGCGAACGTGTGCTTCTTATCGTTATCTTGATAAAAAACAAAGTTGTTTCCGATTACCAAATTTTGGGCTAATAGTTTAAAATTGTTTTTTAAAATATTTAAATGAACAGCATAATTCATTATCTCACCAAAAAATTCCAAATTTCTAAGTCCTGACGCTGAGATGCACCCTCACACAAAAACACCTTCGCCGTCCTGATTAACTGATCCAACTAATTTCTTAAGATTAAATTCCTCATTTTTTTCTTTCATTTACAATTGTACAATAATTTAACCCAAAATGTCATCTATTATTTAGACGTTGTTCCAAAACGTTTTGAGCTTATTTACCATTGATTTTACGACGGAAAGCGTAAGCTCACTGTTTTTCGCACGAGCAAGAAACTTTCTGCGGGAAGAGGTCCCATTTAATTCAGCTAATCAGAAACCTTGGCGAAAAATTTTAGGTAAAAATGAAACGTAAATTTTTCATTTAATTCTGCAAAACCTTTTTCAGTTCTGAAATGTGCATTTTTCATGTTTTTGTTAACCCCTGATCACGCTTTGTCAACTTTGCCAGTTAACCTTTTCGTATCTTATTTTCGATCCGATTCTTGTCTTAAAAGCATTTTTTCAAGCACTTCACTATAGAATGGTATAAATTAAACAGTTTAGAGACATTTCAAACCAATTTACGGCCACTGTGACAAAAAAAAAAAAAAAATCAAATTTCGAATCGTGTTTGTTGTTTTCTACGCATACCTGCCATTTTAGAATAATAAGCAGAATATTAAGGAATAAATAGACAAAAATTTAAGGCAAATGACTTTAGAGTATCATTATAATGCAAAAATAATAAAAAAACCACATATGATAATTTTAATTATGAATTTATTCAAAAATATTTCAGCGTACGATGACTTTTGTGGCGTATCTTTTCTGTCTCTTCGTTTTTTGACAAATTTCAAAAATAAAATCTGGCAATATTTAAAAAAAAAAAACTACTGGGTTTTATTCCGAATGACATAGGAATGGTGTGAAAAAAAAATTGGACTTCATATTCAAATTCAGTTTTCCGTTATTTTGGTTTTACTACAAAATTTCAAGGTGTACGAACACTTTTGGGAGCCACTGTATGTGTTGGTAACAAACCTACTAAAGGTTAATTCTTTTGCATAACTCATTAAATCTTTTATTTGTTTGCAAAAAAGTTCAATTATTTTTTGTCAAGCCGTTTTTCACACTGCAACTGTTTCACTTCCCCGAAACTGTTTTGAGGGGAAAAACAGAAACGTCTTTGACCATCCATTAATAAACACACGAGTATAGTTGTTTAACTTGAGTTTTTCAATAATAATTAGTTATTGACTAGTACTTAATAACTACTTAAAGTTCTTTCATAAAATTAGAAAAGCGTCTACAGGAATAAAATTGATTTCTAGTTTAAATATTACTTCTAGTTTCCCAGCTATTGTAGCAGCTTTGGATTCTCCCTTGATTCTAATCTGCGTCATATATTGAATTAGCAAGAAATAATTTTTCGCAATTTACTTTGACAATTGCAGCTGTCCCATTCCTTCCGCAGTCCCATGTTTCCCAACTGTCCCATGGGTAAAAAATTAACTTTTGCATCGGAATAGTAAATGTACAAGTTCTGTATAATAAGTAATGAGACTCATTTTTACTTTCTTCTAAATCTAATATATAGAAAAATGTATTGGATTCGTGCAAATTTTCGAGTTTCGAATTTTGACGGATTCGAACGTTTTGAGGTGTGCTGAGTCCATTTCGACCATTTTTGGAAAATGTCTGTGTATGTGTGTCCGTCCGTGTCTGTGTGTGTCACGTATGTGAGTGATCAGTTTTTTGTGACCGCTCTACAGCAAAAATTACCGCATGAAAATGAACGAAATTTGGTACACATATGTGCCCCTATGTGAACTTGCGCCCATTGCTTTTTGGCGCGAATACCTCCAAGGGGGAGTGGAGCAGTAGCATGTATTTTAAGTTATGCTGCCTGCTATTCCCCTGGAAATAACTGGCGGAATAAAACAAAATTTGATCCATATGTTGCCATTAACAGGTACATGTACTGATTCAATTTTGGTGCCAATAGCTCAAACAGGGATTGAGCTATAAAACGTTTTTTGACGTCAATTGTGACTGCTGCATCTCAAGAAATAATGAACGGAATCAAACAAAAATTTATGTAATTTATGTTTATTTATTAACAAATATCTCTTAGAGGGAATAAGAGCTGAGTTTATTTTGGCGTCAGTAGCTGAAAAGGGGGGTGCCTCAATCGAACGTTCTTTGTTTCCAATTGTGAGTGCCATATCTCAAGAAGTAATGCTACGTTCTGGATGAAATTTGGAATAAATGTCAATTCATATGTAAATAGGCGTTGGTTCAGTTTTGGTGCCAATCGCTCCACGGGGGGCTGATTTTTTGTGTGAATAAAAATAGTTTTATAGTTGTAACAATAAGAAAGATAAATCGTTATAAACTATCGTCTGCGTAATTCGCGTGATTTTAATTGTTGGAAAATGACAAGAAAATCGCGATGATTTAAACTTTTTAACTGATGTTGGCTTGTGTTTGTTAACAAATAAATGTTTGTAATTATTTTAAGCAAGGCTTTTATAATAATTTTCAATTGTCATTCTTTGCTCTGCTGTTGAGATAAATCGGGAATCGGGATCGTCGTTAAGTTTTGGCTTGCGTAATTTTGTACCTCGTCAAGCATAGGGAGGGATCATAACTATACGAAAGATATAGAAGAAAGTTTCGTGATGGCCACAACATACTAGTTTTTTGATACGACTGTACCTCTCAAGAGGGCAGAAACTGGTTAGGTCGGTAATGGAGTTTCTGGTGGGACTCACTCCGGTCCGCAGTCACCTGGGAGTCTTTAATCGGGGAGCATCGTAGTTACAGTGTTATGTACCTCTGTTGCAAACGTTGGTTCCAGCTGAAAAATGCAGAGAATGTTTGAGCAGCGTTAGGTGATTAAGTTTTATGAGGAACTTGGTAAATCGGCCTCAGAGGGTTTAGAAATGTGAAAGCAAGGGTTCGGAGATAATTGTCCGAAAAATGCGTGGTGTTTCGTTATCGCAAGTGTTTAAAAAATGGCCGGGAAAGCGTCGAGGATGAGTTTCAAGCAGGGTGTTCGTTAACTAGCAGAACGTACTCAAATGTGGAACGTGTGCATGTTGTGCTGAATTCGGACCACCGGTTAAATGTGAGAATGATTGCAGATGAAGTTGAACTTGATAAAAGGACAGTTCACAGCATCATCGCTGAAAACTTGAGAAATGCTTGAAACAATTGCTTCATCCTTAAAGACTTCCTGGTCAAAAATGGTATCTCTACACTTACCCAGTACGTCTACAGCCACGTTTTAGCTCCAGCCGACTTCTTTCTACTCTCGAAGATGACAACATCACTAAAAGTGATCCTCATGGAACTCTGGAGGTCATAAAAGCGTTGGTACAAGATTTTCAAAGGACATTCTGGAAGCAGATCACAAAGCAGCCTTCGAAGCTTAGAAGACCCACTCGGATAAGTGTGTGCTAGGTCAAGGGTCTTATTTTAAAGAATTTTAAGTGTGAGTATCAATATCTGCAATAAATTCTTAGAACATGTCTCAGTCTCATTACTTTTTATACAAACCCTGTATGTTACATTCCCTTGACAAAATCCCTAAACGACATACATTATCATCAACGTTTGGATTTAGTTAAATGTTACGATTTACAGAAAGAACGTTTTTTTTTTTTTTTTGAGCAATCACGATTGCTTATTGTTCTCATTTGATAGTCCTTGGCGTTGTGGTTCCTTTTTCAGCTTGGACCAGGGCTGCAGCACCACCGTCCACCGGCCCGCGGCGCGGCTGGTCCTGAGCACTGTCCACCGGAATTCACTTTTACTGGGCGGTGGCATCCATGTCCTACACACGCAAGCTCATACACACTCGCCTACGTGCGCACGCCATTACACACCTACACCCACCTACGTGCACACACGTAAACCTACACACACACACAACTTTACACACGTAGCCACCCAGGAGGAGGGACATGCTTGGAGGGGGAGCCATTTCTAGAAACAAAAACTTTAACCAGTAGGGTCTTGTCAACTCGTGATTGCGAAAAACATAATTTGAATTCAAGATGACAAAATTCAAATTAAATTTTTTTTTTTCTTTCTTTCTTTTTTTTTTTTTTTTTTTTTTTTTTGCTCATAAAAAAACCATTACAAGATTTCTTCTTAAGAAGTATACAAAGCAGTACATAAAGTTAGAGAGAACATATTTTTAAATGAGCTGAAAGAACGTAACTCAAAAAACTGAATGTTCTTCTACATATATTTGCATATAAATAAGCATTTTATATTTTCTGCTGAGAAACTAAATTTTCCAAATATTTTTGCTAAAAATTACTTTCTTCCCAGAGACACTAAAGGCAGAAAATTATCCTTTGAGCCATGCAAAATGGAAGAAAAAAGTATCAAAGTTGATTTTAAGTTACATAATATTAAACTTTTTAAAAGTCATTTTATTTTTATTTTACGGCCATCTATTTCTTTTGGAATTAAATCTAAGATTTTTTGCGATGAAAGTTTATATTCTAAAAAGCCATTTAAACATTCAAACAGCAAAGAAATCTAAACTAATAAGAAAAAAAAACAGTAAAATATGCAGTATTTCTCAAAAATCAACAAAGATTACGCAAATAGTGAAATACGTTTTTGCGTTGGAAAACGTTTTGATAGGTTTTTTTGTCGCAATATGTTAAGATCTTAGATTAGTAAACATGATATAAACTTGCACAAGAATAGAAAAAAAAATAAGTGTTTATTGTCATTCCCCTCATTTTCTTTTATCAAAAGAGAACACATAAGCTGATAACAAAAGAAAGATAGCTTCTAATGTTTAGAATTTGAAACAACCTGCACAGAAAGAAGCAAACAAATAGCACAGTTAAAAGAAGACAATTAATAAAAATTAAGATTTTTACATAATGCAACGTATAATAAAAAGCAAGAAAGAAATTAGGAAATTATACGTATATTATTCTGATACCAATACGTAAATTAATAGTACGACTTTTGCGAAATTAACCCTTTGAGTTTGCCTAGGGGTATCAAGGTGAACAAGATATCGTCGCTTGAAAAAAATAGTGACACAAACTCAAAAAATACCGAAAATGAGATTTTTAATTGATAATACTTTTAAAAAATGGACTTTTATCTTTACTAATAATAAAGCTGAAAGTCTCTCTGTCTGGATGTCCGGAGGATGTCTGGATGTCTGTAGGATGTATGGATCTGTGGGACGCGCATAGCGCCTAGACAGTTCAGTCGGTTTTCATGAAATTTGGCACAAAGTTAGTTTGTGGCATGGGGGTGCGCACCTCGAAGCGATTTTTCTTATGTGGTTATTTTTCTATTCCAATTTTAAGAAAAAAATATCATAAGATGGACGAGCAAATTACGAAATTATCATAACGTTGAGCCGTAACATGGGCACAAGCTAATTGGCAAGATACGATATTATCATAACGTGGAACTGTAACATGGGTACAAGCCAATTGGCGAGAAAATTCACTATACATTATTTGTAAATATACAGGCAAACCAAAAGACCTTTTAATTTTTCTATTACTGGCAAAGCCGTGCGGGTACCACTAGTATGGAATAAAGACACAAGTTGCAGATAGCAAAGTTGTCGGTAGATGGTAACGTTGATTAAAATCAAATTTGACCTAAATTTGATTAAAATTTCTAGGAACCCTAAAATGCTAGCACAAAAACTGCATGAAATAAACAAATAGAATATTATGAAAAAATTTTAAGGGGCGTTAGAATAATTAGGCAATGTTATGAATGAAACAACAATAAATGACAAATCGTATCAATTCAAAAAATGGTCTCCTGAAAAAGTTGCTGTTTTGAGTTGAGTCACTATTTTTTTCAAGCTACGATACGTGGGATCTCAGTTGTGATAATTACTGTCAGTGTTTTATTAGAAAGGTTCAATTTACCTCTTGTATTCTGATTCAGCTAGTTTTGTAACAAAGGTCCTTACTTGGAACATCGAAACTTTTGGTATATTTCCAAGCTGCTATGCGAAACTAAATTTGTCCGGATCATTTATTGAAATTTTCACTTCTTTTGGCAAGATGTATATGAATTTTAAACATGCAATGGAAATTACTCCTATGTACGACAACATAACTAAATGTGCGACAACTTAAATAGATCTATGACGGTATAAACTAGATCGACGACAACATAAACAAGATTATAGTTCTTTTCTTTTTTAAAGGAACGGGAAGCCTAGTGGTTAATACATCGGACTCGGAATATGAGTATCTAAACTTTTGGGCCCGAAATTCCAGCGTGTCAGCAATTAACACGGACGCACAAAGACTCTGGATAACATTTTGCCACTTCTTTTCAGTCTTAATTAGGAAAGTAGAGATGACAGGTCCCGCCATCTTTCGATGGTTAAAGCCTTTGATCGTCGGATTTAAAAGTTCGACCTTTTGATGCAATGGTACCACCTCCTTTTATGAAAAATGTTTTTTCTTGGCACAAAGAAAACAATCAGTAATCTGTTTTAGCAACAACATCTAGTAATCCAAACAGAAAAAATAGAAAAGGAAGCACTACGAATACTTAAACGTTCAGTTTTGTTTAAAGCATTTGTTTCTCCCGTAGACGACACGCTAACTAAAGCCATAGCCATAGATCATCAGCTTAGTTTCCCCCATATAAGATAAAATAGCACCATCAGGGTGTTATTTTTTTTTTTTTTTTTTTTGGAAGGGTCAGCTGATTTTTTTCATGGCGTATGTTCCTTCACACTCAAACTAATTTTAAAGAACCGATTGCTTAAAGTCCAAATATACCTCGAATTTGATTACATAAAGATGTCTTTTAAATTTCCCGTTTTTTTTCTTCTTGGCAATATGCACGACTCTTTTGTCAGTAAAATCAATTCCGGCTACATAATTGTGTATTTAAACATGGTCCCACTAGATGGCCCTAACGCATAACGGGCCTTGACAATTTGCGACTTTTCTGTGTTAAACAAATGCAACTATATTCGCTCATGCGTCCACCAATCAATGCCAATGTTCCAAAGTTTGTTAATTTTGATCGAACGTCGACCATTTTGAACGCAAAAGGCGCTGAGCGGAACCCCTGCATCCAACAATCAATCGCAACGCAACAGAAACAGAGACTCCCTGTATCACCCTTTTTGTTGCCATCAGTTTCAGCGATTGTCTGGTCTATAAGAATTAAGTGGGGCCGTGGTCAAGCCTTTCAAAACAATATAACCACCTCTTTTTTACAAAAAAAAAAGATTTTTCTTGGCACAAAGGAAACAATCAGCAATCTTTTTTAGCAACACCACCTAGTAATCCACACAGAAAAAACAGAAAAAGAAGCAATATGAATGCTTAAAGAATGGAGCTTTGTTTAAAGCACTTGTTTCTCCCATACACGACGCGCTAACTAACGTCACAGTCATAGACCATGAGCTAAGTTTCCCCCATATGAGACAAAATCGCCCCATCAGTTTTTTTTTGGAAGGATCAGCTGATTTTTTTCATGGCGTATGCCCTTCACACTCAAGCTAATTTTAAAGAGTCGATTGCTTGAAGTCCTAGCGTACCTCGAATTTGATTACATAAAGATGCCTTTTAAATTTTACTTTTTTTTCTTTCTTGATCTCTTGTCTGTAAAGTCAATTCCGGCTACATCATTGAAAAATTAACATACATATTTTTTGAAAGTTTATTTAAATTATCTAAAACTTAATCACTTATTTTGAGGCTAGTATTGTATGAAGTCTTCTAAAAATCATCAGGACATCAAAGCAGAAGCAAGAAACAAAACGTACTCTAATACGATGAAATCATTGAAGTCAGAATCTAACTTATATTTTGAAATCCACATCTGAGTTTATGTGTACAATTCATACAATGTCAGGAAACATCTTCGTGCAATACGTGACTGAAATCCAGACGACATAGAACACAATTCGCAGATGAAAAAGAAACGGCAAAGAACTTCACGTTTTTGAAGTAAAACGAAAAAGCACACTAAGCAGGAATGCAAACGTTCCAAGTCACAATCACCGAGGTGCCATTGTGAAAAATCTGCCCAATTCTTCTCTCTTCACTTTATGATCTATATACCTGCAATTTTGCCATTTCCATTATTCCGGCGTAAAAAATGCCTGAGGCACCGTTTCCGGATAGGCCATAAAATATCTTGTCCGGTTTCTGCTTCTCCGGAAAAGCCTCAGCAATCAGGTTAAGTGCATTGTATGCGATCCTTTCTTTGCCTTCCGAGCAAATAACAGGAGACTGGGTAGTCAGTTAACAATGACGTTGTTTATTTTTAGTGGCTAGTAAAAATTTCGAACTTTAGTGTTGGAGGCTGGTTTTATACCGAAACAGAGCGGCGCGATTGATTCCGGTCATTTTATGGCATTTTTATCCTCTCTTTTGTTTTTCAGATCTGGTATCAGTAAAGAGGAAGGTTAAAAAAATTGAACTTTTAAAATACTTTAAATTTAAATTAATGACAAATATGTTATACACATTTACAAATAAATGAGATGTTCAGTTATAGCAAACGCAAAAAAATAAAATAAAAATAAAAATGAAAATAAAAAAAGAAATCCCAAAAGACCTGTGATCATCTTCCCCCAATCAACTTTAATTTGAATTCTGAAACTTTGAATTAAAATTATGTTTTTCGCAGTTACGAGTTGCGACAAGAACCTACTCATTAGAGTTATTGTTTATACAAACGCCCCCCCCCCCAAGCATATCCCTCCTCCTGGTTGGTTATGTGTGTAAAGTTGAGTGTGTGTGTGTAGGCTTAAGTGTATGCACGTAGGTGTGTATGTGTGTAAAGGCGCGCGCGTGTGTGAGTGTGAATATGTATGATCGCGCTTGTGTAGGACATGGACGCCACCGTCCAGCAGAAGTGGATTCTGAGGGACAGTGCTCAGAACCAGAGGAGCCGTGCCGGTGGGCGGTGGTGCTGTAGAGGCCCCTGGTCCAAGCTGAACAAGGAACCACAACATCAAGGACGGTCAAGTGAGAACAATAAGCAATCGTAATTGCTCAAAACGTCCCCAAAATACGTTTTTTTTTTCTTTAACTTTAAACAACCATTTACATTATTAATTCATCAATTCATTTAAAACACATATGAGGCTTTATAACTGCTGCACGGATCAACATTAAATGACTCCACGAATGCCAATATGTTATTGTTCGGCTATTTGTTTGAGAAGAAGAAAAAATAACTAAATACTTTAACCTTTAACTGCTTAATTAACGGGGAGGGAGTGGAGGTTGAGTAAGTTAACATTTTCGAATTCTTTTATCATTCTGTACTACTTGCATGCTCTTAAATTGGTTTTAAACAAACACTAGATTTCCTAAGAAATAATAAGTTACTGTCTTTCCTTTACTAATAATAAAGCTGAAAGTCTCTCTGTCTGGATTTCTGTGACGTGCACAGTGCCGAGACCGTTCTGCCGATTTTCATGAAATTTGGCACAAAGTTAATTTGTAGCAAGAGGGTTTTGCACCTCGATGAATGAAATGTTCAATTTCTCAAAAGCGCAGTTTTGCACTGTTGCTTGTATGTTGGAAACACGACTATTATTTAAAATCAACAAAAACTTACGTTCATTTTTGAGAACTTTAGTTGATCACAAGATTTTCTTACCTGGAAAAAAAAAGATAAACAATAAATATGGTGGAAAGTTTACGTTATTCAAAACGTGTATAACTTTAAATCAGAATTCTTAAGTCTTAATGCACAGTCTTAATAAATAGTCGTGAATTATATCAAGAAAACATAAACTTTCTTAAATAAAAATGCTTGCTCAATCTGATTGCACGTGTGTATTTTATATTTGCACATTGTTGGGGAAATTTAAAACTGGCATTTAATTTATATATATTTAAATGTAAGGAACCAGTTTGCAATGTGTTGTAAATTATAAACTTTGAAAAACTTTTTTTTTAAGTTCATGCTTCAAATTTTGATACATACAGCTTTTCTTTATTTGAATTTAAAGCTAAAGTTTTGAACTACACGAATAAAGTAAAAATACATACAATAAAATTCATAACCGTACATATATCAAATAATAGGCGTGACAAATTCGTGAAAATTTTGCTCAACCAATCTTGGGTTGTTCTGGATGTATGAAATACTGCTGAGTCTTGTTGAAAAACATAGACTCCTACGTGTTACAGTAGTGATCCAGGGATTGAAAACTCTGTTTGATTATCAATTTTATTAAACCACCCAAATATTTTTTTTTTTTTGAATTCAATTACATCATTAAATTCAGATTAAAAAGAACAATACAGCAGGTGAAAATATTTTGAAAATGAAGTATATTGTGCTTAAAATGTGACAAAATACATTTGGTTTTGCTTCAAAAATGTAAGTCCTGTGGAATACCCGTGGTGGGAATACCCGCGAATATAAAAACCCGTGGAATAGCCCAACCGAGCTGATTGACAAGATCACGATAAAGAGCAATCTTAAATCATTGAATAGCAAATTTTTCTCCCAAGCTCATGCTTTCTAATCTATCACGGTTTGCTTACTCCATTTCTGTTTGTTACGTGTAGTAAGTTTGGATTTTACTCTTCGTAACGTTTGATTCAGTGTCAATACCTGTACGAGCTACCCAAAGAAAATGAAAGATACATAAAAGCGCTTCTCTCATAAACACCTAGATAATATATTTACAAAAGACATAATAAATCCTCGACATTGCAGCCACATCCTTTTTCCATTACGAAATCGCTATCACGATTTGGGGAAATTGATCCGGTTATTATCATTAACTATCGGCCCATACAACGTTCCCAATCTTAAGTTCCTAAATCATTTTATTGATGTTTAGGCATGGGAACGCTCAACAGAGGGAGTCAATAAAGATGATGTCTATTGTATTGTTGTCTATGAGGAGTAATAATGTTCACATATGGGATAAGGGATCGGTTCATGCTGAACATGTCTTTTAAAATCGGGCAATTTCTGCTATTTAAACACTGATAAAGAAACATATTACAAAAGAAGACGCTGTCTTCGTAGATAAATACAACAACAAAAAAAAAGTTTATTTTTGCCACAAAATAACATTAATTGTGGTTAAAGTAGCAATTGAAAGCTTAATCTGAACTACAATCGCAATTCTAGTTGCGAATGTAAATCCTACATGTATATAACTCCAACGGTATATAATACAGTATACAACTCCCACAGTATATAATTTCCACATTATATAACTTCTTCAGTATATAACAGTTTATAACTCTCACAGTATCTAAACCCCACAGGTACAACACCCCCAGTAATTGGCAGATCACCAGTGATTGGCACTTCCAACTAAAATGTCCTGAAATAAGATTCGTATCCAATCTTTTAAAAAAAGAAGGCTATATACCAACTGGATGTATATTTACTATAAAGATTATAACTTCAATTCATGTTAATAAATGGTAGCAGTGCATAGGAAAAAGAAATAATTGTTTCTTCAGCCAAATCAGCCATTTTTGATGCAAAAGCATCTTCTCTGACTTAAGGGAAGCGTGCGCACCAATCCATTAAAATCTGTCTTAAAATATATTTTAGATTTTCGTTGTCAAAAGTTTTGCTTAGTTGAAAGGTGTTACTTTGAGTGGGTAGAAATATATTTTTGTGCCTTTTTGAGTTTTTGAAAATAAGGATGGATGCCATTTAGTGGTGCTTCAGTTTTACTAGTCTCCAGTAATTGGCACATGTGCCTATAAACATTAATGTGTTGAGCAATATGTCACTAGTTTGATTTCGGATACTTTTGCAGCAACTAGATTGTGTGGGTTCAACTATTGATTTGAGTCCTACAGAATACATTGTTAAATTTTTAAAAGAAAAAAAAAGATATTTTTATTTGGCCATCAGTCAGATATAGCGACTGTAGAGAATCGATTCATTTTTTGGTCCTTTAGAATCATCGGATCAATGATCCTTTTTCTTATGATGATAAAACTTGTATATAATCTAAAAGTGAAAAATAAAGTGATTTTCCAGTTCTATTAACATGTGCCAATTACTGGATCACAATGTACATACACTGGGATATCAGGTGCCAATTACTGGTGATTTTGGTATTTTTTTATAGATATATATTTATAAAAATATCAATTCAAATATTTTTAAATTTAGTGAACTAAATAGATGCACAGATGTGCAACACTTAATACAAAAATATTTACAAGTGAATATTTTTTTTTTCTAAGCAATGAAAACAGAGGTATGTTTTAGGACAGACTTTTAATGTGTCAATTGCTGGGATCGTTACCCTATAAATTTCAGTGTAGAGAACTGGTAAAAAAAATACACATAAAATGCAACATGTTCAACACACTAAAGGAGTTCAGAAATAGTAAGGAAATAAATGAATCATTAACAGATATTACGTATGAAAATTAATTTATGTATACAATTACATCACCAGACCGTCCTTATTTAGCAAAGATTCATGATAGTAATTAAATTTTTTATTCGAGGAGTTGATGAGATATTATTTCTATACATAAAAAAAAAAAGTTACGTCAAAGAAATTGTAAAGGGATGTCTGTGGTGGGCCTGGGTCCAGGACACCTCATAGCAATTACAGCCTTGAAATTTTGTGCATAATTACTTTGAGCCCTGGAAATTTGCACCTGCGGTTTTGTATTTCAAATTTCGAATTACTTTTTTTTAATAATTATTTTTTAAGCTAAAATTGCAAATAAATTGCCTATTAAAGAGGTGAAAGGTTTCCAACACCCCTTAACATTCCATGATGTTCGAAATATATCTTTTTCTGCACCAAACACAGCTTGTACATCTTTTTCAAAGAATTAGAACAGCACATATAAGGCTTTCTATTTCAACGGAAAATCCTAGGCTCAACTCAATTCAATAAGGCCTTATCTAAAGAGCAAAATATATTACTAGAGACCACGAATATGAAAGAGACTTTTCAAGGGTACAAAACTGCAGTGTTGCAATGCTCAGGAGCCCTTTAGCACCTTTAGCTCTGCAAGTTAGAACAAGTTAGTTTGAAACCGGGAAAGGGCATATTTTTAATCTGACTGTTTCAAATCGACGATTTAAATCTTTGCAAATCAAATAAGATTGCGAAGCAATCTTCGGGGGTTGGTGAGCGTCGGCAAGCAGGGGGCGGAATCCCCTAGAATATATATAAAAAAGGAATATTAGAAATCTAGGTAGGAAACCAATAACTTTACGCCCGATATAGCACCACACTCTCTAAGCCATGAGCTTGAATGCTTTTTAATATTTACTTATCTGACTTACGGATAAAATTAAATAAAGATATTTCCTTTCACTATGTCTATTTCACTTGTGGTATTAGTTACTAATAAAACAATGTACAAAGCAGTAAAGATATTTTTAAGACTGCAAGACTGTCAGCAATGCAGTGTACTCTTAAGATGTGGAAAATGATGCTATAAAAATGTGTAATTTGAAATAGTAATGAAAAATAATGAATCATTTTATTTTTAACTCAAAAATTAAAAATGACTGTAATTACATTTTGGCTACAACTCACTTAATTAAGTTACTTCTTTCATTACTCTTTGATTTATTAAGTAGCACCTTGGTATAATTTTTATAAAGATAATTTAACAACAGCTCGTTGGGATGCCCGCGATGCCTCTTTCGTTAACGTATTTCTATTATTAAAAATTAAGCCAAATACTTAATTTGTTTATTTTAAAATTTTAATTAACTTCGCTACGCGTTTGATATTGTTTGACTAAAAAAAACGATCATCAGCTTAAGTTTATTTTGATTAAAAGTCCTTTAATTTAGAGAAAAGATAAGGGAATAACTTTTTCATAGGATTACGAGGAGTAGAGCGGTTTTTAATTGGGAAATATTTCATTTTTATTTAGTGAAGTACACTGAAAAGGCAGATAAATTAATGTCGTCGAGTCCAACAAGTTTTTTTTTTTTTCGTAAATAACGATCATTTGTTTGCAAGCGAAAGGACTAATTACTTTTGTGTAATCTCTGGAAAACAGCTTAGTATACTAGTTACTAAGTAAAGTTGTAATAAGAATTAAGAATCCTGAAAGTGCAAACTTAATTGCAATATATATATATATATATATATATATATATATATATATATATATATATATATATATATATATATATATATATATATATGTGTGTGTGTGTGTGTGTGTGTGTGTGTGTGTACATATGTATATCTATGTATACATATAGAGAGCGTTGTAGTTATTTTTTTTTAAATGGTGTATGCAAGTGATTATTAAAAAGTGGTCAAATCTCATTACAATGGGTTCGATATGGCACCCTTTCACAGTAGTGATGTGACCATTCGATTGCATAATGCTACAGTTGTGAAAGCTAGTTATATCGAGCCAGTGGGTTAGATGTGAGCAGTGGGATTTGACATCTGTTCAGCAAGTACACTTTCATACACCAATTTAAAAACATTTGATTACAGCGCTCTCTGATGTCAAATTTTCGAACTATTTTGAAAACCGGTGTATGAAAAATTCCGGATCCGCTGGTGCAACATACTACTTGTTTCACCTTTCTAATTCACACGGTTTTGCTGTTATGTCATTTCAAAGAAGGGGAGCTCTTTCTCAAACACCCTGCATATTGCATGGGTGTCTCCCGGGGCAAGAAAGTCTATGGTGTCAACGGTCCTCCCTTATGCTTTATATCTTTTCGAAAAAGACAACATTTTTTTGACACCCGAACGCTTCATTATTTTGATTACAGTTAGTCCTTTTCCTAACAAACGCGGCTTTTTTCAGCACAGTTCCCGTCTAATACGATGGGCTAATTACGGAAACCCTTGTGTAACGATGTTTCGGGCAAACACGATACTAAATTTTAACATTTCTTGCTCGTCACTAGTCCAAATAACTAATTTAAACTAACTATTTACAGCTCATTTAAAAATAAACTCAGTACGAACAAAAACGAAACTATCTGAAAATCATAACAGAAAAGAATAATCTGCGGAGACTTCACATAAAAAATATTGATACATTAAAATAACTATGGGTGATTAAATTTGTTCTATAAAAAGGGATCGGGCGGCAGACACTTCTTTTCACTATACTGGAGCCTGAAGTCAGTTGCCGCGAAGAAGAGACAATCAAGCAGAGCTAATTTACTGCCTACATATAAGTAGAAATGTGACATGTAATATCTCAAAAAAAGCTCTTCAAAAATTATTTACTCTCTCTTGTGGTTTCTTTCAGGTTTTCTTTTTTTTCTTTTTCAAGCAGTCATTTTCACTACTCAAATGCAATGAACCTTATGACAGATTAAAAAATATTGTCACAGATTGGGGGAAGAGGGGGTGACGATTCGCAGGACCCACCTCCCCTTTCTTTGTATCCACCATTTCATGTAATGCCCCCCAAAAAATGAATTAAAAAATATATTTACTTTTTCTCGTGGTTTTGACATTTTTTAAATATTTTTTCAAACAAGCATTCAAAATGTTCCCCACGGTTTAGGGGGAGGTGCAATGACCCCATTACCTCCCCCCCCCCTTGTATCCACCTCTGCATACGGGTAACCTGTATAGTTGTTACTACTATTTTTTTTTCTTTTTGTAGAATTGTTCGGCTTTTCAAGATATATCTTTTGTTTTATAACCCTTCAAAGAGGTTCTCATTACTTTTTCACTTTTTAAAATACTATATAAACATTGCACATCAGCAACCTTTTTTTTTCGTTATTAATTCATACACATTAAGAATATGTCAATATCAGGAAGGTTTTTTAACTGAGACGTAGCTTTCAATCTCGTTTGGGTTTTGTTTTTTTTCCTTCCGGATAAGTTGGATTTTCGCAAACCAACCTAATGCTATTTTGGATTAATTTCACGGATATTTACCTCTTTGAAAAATACGAAAAGTGAAAGAAAATCACAATCCAAGAATTATTCAACCGTGGGCAAGCAAAGGGCTGTAACTGCAAATATTTCAATTTTTTTTTTCTTTTTGCATTTTTGTCATCTATTGTACGTTAGCTTTACTGTAGAAGTTTGCTTATTTGGTTTCCGCTGATAAAAAAGCGCGAAAAAATGTAAACGTATAATTCCAACATTTACCAATCGTTAGCATTAAATCCAAAACACGTTTCTTCAATTATCTCAAAACCTCATTTCGCAAATACAGCCGTTTACCTGCCCACGGCAGTATTATTATTGCTATATCACTTTCATCTGTTTTTAGAAGATAATTTTTAAATACTCGGCTTCGAATTACAAGAATCATTACAATAACTAATTAAATTAAACAATTGCTTTGGAAAATAACAGAACATAGCTTTCGATTCATAACATTGAACATAACATTAGGCAAAACTCATGAGCTTCGATGGCACTAAATTGTCCCCGGGATGTAGATTGGGCTGCACTGTTCTAGAAAAAAGCTAACAACAGAAAAATGTTTACACTGAAAGCAGTGGTAGTAAAGTAAACGTTTCTTCCCTTTCGATTAGGCAATTATTAAAATTTCGTTACTTACCAAATGAAAAAGTAAACATAGTTTTTTTTAAATCCATTTTGTGAAAATAGTTTTTTTGATAAAATTAATTGGAAGTTGTTGAAGACAGGGTAATTATATTTTAAAGCATAGAATGTACGGATTATTATATTTTCTGAGAATTACTCAAACATATTTTATGGAAGAAAGCATAACGCATTGAAACGTAGAAACATCTTTGGAAGCTCATGTTGAAAAGCAAAAAGAAAATCCAGCGAAATTCTAAGTATAACGAAAAAAAAAAATCACCTCGCATGAATCTGGGTTTTAAAGTACAAAATCCATTAAATTATGGCACATAAAACGGATAAATGCATCTAGCAACTTGACAATTACACGTGAAAAGAACAAAATAACCTACAATCGAAAACGCCATCCTACTCTTTACCACTCAATTCGAAATCGAACTCCAGAAGATTACATCGCAGAAAATGGGGAGAAAACTTTTAAAACTTTAATAACCATCAGATCCTCTAGAATCAGCTTTTCAGCGAAATTATCCGGCCAAGATGATTACAACCAAAACCGAGAAGTTCAGGTTGTAGGAAGGGCGGGGGAGGGGGGGGGGGCTGGAAATCACACACGCAGCCGAAAACTTTGCTCTCAAATAGCTCCCCCCGGGCGCTTTTGGTTTCCAGATCCCCGTAATTAAACGAGCCCGCTTCCGAGGCGGAAAGGAGAGACAACAAAGTTCCGAATCTGGATTTTATTTCTGAGATATTTGCAATAGGACCTAAGCTTTAGGGCGATACAGAGGAGATTGGAAAACCGAAGACCTTTATTCTGCTGCTTGGAAAATGCAACAGCCGCTATCTTATTCTCTCGAGCAATAAAATATATTCAAAGAACCCGATCCATTATTACTCGATGTGATTTCAAAACATTTGCCGACGTTTGACGTACGTAAATGCTAAAGAAGGGACGACTTCGTTTCATCTTTTCATTTTCCGTCACACACACACACACACATATATATATATATATATATATATATATATATATATATATATATATATATATATATATATATATATATATATATATATATATATATATATATATATATATATATATATATTTATTAGAGTGGTTCTTAATTATGTGGGACATTTTTTTTTTCGGAATTGAACAAGTGATGCCCCCTAGTTTTGTGACGCTATAATAAAAAGTAACGTATGCAAAATTTGAACTCGGTTGGTCAATAATAACACGTGCCCCTAGGGCGTTGAAATTTAATACTTTTAATAATTTTCCCACAAATCTTCGAGTTTTTACTTCAGACCCAGTACGTCATTTCTCTTAGTTTTTCAAAATATTTTTACAGTACGGTAGCACTAAATTTAATCTTTTTAATTACTATATATCATCTAAAGATTTTACATTGAATAGGAATGAAATAATGCATTAGAAACTTTTCCTTAATCGTAGACTTTTCGCAATGTTTCTCAATCGTGTGTATTTATTTTCTATGGCCTTGGACTGTCTGTGAAATTTATTGCTTTTGTGACTTATGTTTGGTAAATTGGTTGTGAAATTCTTCGATTAATATTGTGCTTCTCTTTCAGTTGTATCATTCACAAATTTAGCATTTTAACGATGTCTTTCCCTTCAAAATCGCTTCCTTCATTTTGTCATGAATCAGAATCAAATAGGAAAAAAATCTTTTAGTATTTGTAACTTATGAAACAGTTTTATTTACTTGTAATTGATTCTATAAAGAGGAAGATCTTTTCTAAGAAAGTATTCCAAATCATCTCCTGTTATCTAAAATTTTTCATATGATCTTCAAACACATCTTCTTTACCAGAAAGCATTTTTTGGAGTAGTCTTTTCCTATCTTTCTAAGTTAATTCCTTCATTCAATACGGACAAAGCTACTAGTTGATCCTCTAAATAACGTAAGTGATTTATGAATTTTCCAACCGCTGCTTCTGCTGAATGTTTGTCATCGTTTTGTACGCTGCAAGTTTTTTTTTAGGCTCATTATAGTATTTAAAGGAGCTTTGATTGGGTTGCAGTGAAAAACCATATCTTCATGCAGCATTTAACTGTAAAACAGCATTTTAGGGCTTTCTCTTCATGTAAGGCCAATTTAAATTGGGGCTAAATATATAAATTTTCAAACAATAAATTCCTTTTATCACCCATCTGGGTCAGGGATAAGTACCAGGAATGTCGAAAACATATCCCTCTTGGAGGGACTTCACCAGGATATATTATTATAAGTTATGAGAATTCTCTCTGTGATCTTTCTCAATTCTGCTCGTATTTTAAAATTTGAGTGGTATGTATACTTGATTGAAATATTATAAGTTCTGAATGATAGAGATCTTTACCTAAAATTTTTAACTGCCTAAATAATAGAACATCGAGTCTAGAACTAAGAAAGGCAGGAACTTCTGTAAGGACACGCTCTACAGTACGATTTCAAGTGCATGATCATGGCAATCCGAATGTAATATATCACCGTTTACTTTTTGATCCAAAAAATTGCATGCACATTTTATACGGCCGGTATTGAGAGCCACTGTATTAAACACTACAGCTTGAACAGTTAACAATAAAGCAGTCATCAAGTATATCATATACAACTGAAGAAATATCTCAAGAATTCCGAATAGCTGTTCAATATTGGGAACTGAAGTCATTACGGTAAGCCTATCGGCGTTATTTTTGCAGTTTCATCTGGATGTAACTTTGTATCCCACTGAATAACAACAAAATCTAAATTTAAATCTCAAGGTCATTTTTATTTCAATGCACTGCATCTACATAGGCTGTTAATAAATGAACAGCATATTTATCCCTAATATGGCATTTGTCTAACAGTAATGAAAGATATCAATAGTTGTCAAGCTTTTTTGAGTTGTAGTAGAATAGATGTAGAAAAAAGGCTCAACTGGTTAAGATAGATACCCATTTCCGTTTCTAAATCTGGTGAATCACAAGAATTTGTTGACAACAAAGGACTATGTACTGAAATAAAAGAAAATTATTTCGAAGTATAGATTTTTACTTTATTCCTATCTGGATTTTTTTAAATAAAAATACAATATATTTTCATGTTTGAGTAATCGAGGATTTTTAAAATTTATATTTTAATAAATAAAATTGCTTAAACATTTAAGTATACCTGTAACTAAAGAACGACAACTATTTAAACGAATTAAAATATAGTTGCCATTGCATTTATAGCATTGAAACCTAGCGATCCTATTTGCCACACCTATTACATACACAGGAAGTTTTGTAAATCAACACAGCCAGAGCCTAAAGGAGGCAATTTGTTGTTGGCAAAGATCATTCATTAATGGCCTTTAGAACCACTTTTGTACATCTTGGTGGAAAGAAATGTTCCCCTGCCGCATGGTTTGGAACGAGTGCAGAAAAGCGGTATGCCTGACCCAAGGCCATAGGTGGACATGTATCCACTGTAACATGTAACATTTTTCAGAAAGAAAGTGAATGAATAGTCGATCCGGTAGCAGCATCATCTACTGAGGTTACAAATTATTTTAGATATAAAGCGTAAAAATATTTTTACATAAAATTGAGAAAATCCGCATTTTTTTTTCTTCGAAATTCAAAAAAGTGGGCATTAGGGGCACGAGTTAATGTTAATGGATTGACTTAAAATTTTGCAATGATAAATTACTTGTATAATGCAAAAAATTGAGGGTGCGTCGCGTAAAATATCTACAACTTCAAAAATAAGGACCACCCTAATATATATATATATACATTATTCCTCAAAGGTGTTTTTTTTTCCTTGTGGGAATGCATTTACTTCCTGAATACGTCACCAAACTTTACTGGTAAAGCATCATTTTAAAGATTATCCTCCCGCTTTCAGTGCAAACTAAGCAGCTTACATTTTGCCAATTTTTGAAAAATTTATACTTCTAAAAAATCAGAAGGATTTCTTCAGTTAAAACCCAAACTTCCGTTTATTTCTCTAAAAGGGAGAGTCTGAAAGCTCTGTCGGTAGAGCGTTAGGCGTGGCTTTCATCCGAAAGGTCCAAGGATCGAGTCCCTGTTTGAATGGTCTGCCTTTATAGCAGTTTTAAGTAATATATTTTGAATGTACCACCTATAAGGTGGTAAAATTAATGCATCCGGAATGCTTTTCACCTTCTTTTAAATCAAGCAGTTTGTGTAGAACACCTGTAACTCAATATGCCCATCAATATTACCCCCAAATAAAGCCGATTATGGCCTTATTTGGCAACAGCCTACTTTTTGAGGTTAACAAATTAAAGGCATTACAGCTGCATTCTCTTACAAGTGTACTTGGATTTCAAATGAGGCAGTGAGAAGCAAAGGAATGTAAGTGGACATTTTCAAGTTTTGAGTAAAACGTGTATAAGATTACGTCCTAGGTAGGCTTTCATTGATTTTTTTTCTAAATCACGCTGCACAGCAACATCTACCAGGGCTACTAGTACTATCTCTTGCACCAAGACAGAGGAGGGGTTCACCTGCCATTTGTTCAGGTTATCTCCAAATTTTTAGTTTTACTACTTGCATCCTTTTGCTTCTCACCACCTCAAATGTAGAATTCCTCCTACTCTTTCGATGAATCTAAAAGTGAAAAAAAAATCTTATTTATGAGTAAAAGGAAATCGAAGCCACCGCTGCAGGATATTACTAACCCGAAATAAGAAAGTAAAATACGTTTACAAAATCGAAGAAAAGTTCCTGAAAATAACATCTGCTGCGTACTATAGAGAGAATAATAAATTGACTTGATTCAGTATTTCAACAAATCTTGCGAAATTCAATGTAAGCAAGAGCGTTATATTCTGATTCTGCAAATAAGACCTAAAAAGACTGGGTTTTCGAACATAAATCAGACATTTATATACATTATTGAATAAAAACTGAAAATAATTGTGCAGCTCTGCACACTTTAATTTGGTGATTTTTTTTTTTTTTTTTGTAAAACTGTTCAACTTATGTATTTAAAGAGCATTATGTATTCTAGTGAGAAAAAAAGTCAAGTTCGAACGGTAGCTGTAATATTTAGGGTGTGAGGTAAAACATGCATGGAGGCAAGAGTGCATCCATGAAAACATGTTGGTCACAAATGAATGTACAACTTACTGTTAAATATTTCTTGAAATATAGAGTAAGAAGCATAATTCATAGAAGATTAGAGTATTTTTATTATTTGAAGAGAATGAGAATACAAATAAATAAATAAAACCAAAAGGAGGCAATTTTATAGTTATAAAAATTTGAAAAGTCAGTTTATACCTAAAACAATCATAAAATGTATACAGGCCCTTTAAAACCTTTCGAAAATTCTTATGTTTTTAACAGAACGTATTATAAAATCAAATAGGCATGTCTAATACGTATACGAGCATTAGAGCTTTACACTCCAAAAAATTATAAGACCAGTACCAAAAGTTAAACTACCAAATCTTCGAAACATTAAAACATTTTAGGAGACGAATATGAAAGGTGCAATGTAATTTAAATGATATGATGTAACTATTTACGCAAGATACAATGGGAGAAATGTTAGTAGCATAATGTTTGCAATATTAGTAACCTGAGTTACATGATAAGAGTTATGCGACAATTTAAGAAAGATAATTAACAGAAAAAATCTTTACAAGGTCATGTCTTAAAAAATCTTTGAGTGAGATCACTTAAACAGTTACTGATGCGAAAATAACCCCACTGACTCGTTTTTAAAAAGAACAAAACAGAGATATAGTGTTATAAAGTTGGGGAATGTGTGAGACAAGGGGAAAATAGTTAAGATAATTTTTTTCTAAATACGTTATCTAACCTGATTATTGAATAACAAATTGGATCTAATATCTGAACAAACTGGAAATTAGTTTTGAAAAGTACAATACATACATAAAAGTCAGTATATTTGTAATTTAATTTGTATTGAAATATTATTTTTCATTGTTCATTGATGTATGGAGTCATTGTAAACGGGATTGGATTGCTAGGGATGGCCTGCATCTGAGCTCTACGGGGGTCAAAATGGTTAGTGGATTAATTTTAAGGGCTTCGGAGTCAAAAAACTAAGTTGGAATGGGGGGCATGGTTCAAGCATCAGGTATCGAGAAAATGAAATTTTTTTGGGTATTGCTAGAAATGGAAATAAAGTGACTAACAAAAGTAGTAATGTTAACAATTGTAATTTAGGAAATTTCAGGGTGTTAAATAAAAGCAACTTAGGCATGCTTAAAGTTTTCTATACCAATCCTCGCAGTATTAGGAACAAGATGGATGAATTGAAAAGCATAGTTATGGATGAGAAGTTGGATGTTATTGGAATTACAGAGACATGGGCTACCGAATCTGATGCAGACTTATTACATATTGCTGGGTATAATTTGTTCAGACAGGATAGAGTAGGTAAAAGAGGTGGTGGGGTTTTATTTTATGTTAGAGACAATTTTATTTGCAATGAATTGGTCATAAATGATAAGCCTACTGATATTGATATGGTTTGGCTGGAGTTGATGAGCAGTAAGGGCAAAAAGCTACGCTTTGGAAACATTTATAGGCCACCTAATTCAAACCAGGGACAAGATGAACAGATGTACCGTATTATTAGTGACATGTCCAGCAAGGGATCCGTTATCATATTGGGGGATTTCAATTTTCCGGGTATTGATTGGAATAATTTTTATTCTGGTAATGGCAAAGAAGAGGAATTTTTAAAAGTAATTGGTGACTGTTTCTTAGATCAAGTTGTAACTCAGGGAACTCGAGAGGAGGCCATTTTGGATCTAGTTTTTTGTGACATAGGTAGTTTTGTTCAGGGGTTGAGTGTAGGGGAGCATATTGGAGATAGTGATCATAACAGCATTAGGTTCCGGGTTAAATTTGAAGTGTGCAAAGATGATAATTTTAGGTTTGTGCCTAATTTCAGAAACACCGATTTTGTTGCACTTAGGCAGAGCTTGAAAGAGGTTTTTTCGTCAGGGTTGGAAAATAGCGACGTAGATCAGCAGTGGACGGAATTTAAGGATAAACTTGCTAATACCGTTGGGGACTATGTTCCATTTAGGAGAAAAGGTGTTAGTACCAATATTTGGCCTATGTGGTTCTCCAGGAAGACTAAAGAAGCTCTTAATTATAAGGAAGCCACTTTTCGTAAGTTTAAAGAAACTGGTCAGAGTGCGGAGAGGCTCCAGTATGGTAAGGCAAGGCGAAATTTTAAGTATTTGGTACGGATTCAGAAAAGGGAATTGGAGCAAAGGCTGGCAGATGACATTGATGGGAACCCTAAGAGGTTTTTTGCTTACGCTAATTCTGGGAAAGCTCGAAACAGTCAAATTGGGCCTTTGGTTGATGAGTATGGAAATTTAATCCAAAACGATAGGGATATTGCAAATGTTCTAAATAACTTTTTTTCCAGTGTGTTTAACGATAACTGTATCTCAACAGTTGACACTAACAAGACACAAGCTATTATACAGCTTGAGGATTTTGTATTTTCCAGGGAGGAGGTTTTATTTCATTTGAAAAAGATTAAAGCAACTAAAGCTCCGGGACCAGATAATATCTATCCAAAAATTTTAGTTGAATGTGCAGAGAAATTAGTGGATGTTATTTTGAACATTTTCAATGCTTCTTATAACTCGGGGACGGTGCCAGAGGACTGGAAGCTGGCTAACATAACGCCACTCTTCAAGAAGGGGTCTAAAGGTATTGCTGGGAATTATAGACCTGTAAGTTTGACTTCGGTGATTTGTAAGATTTTTGAAACTTTGATCAAAATTAAGATCACGATGTTCTTAGAGACTAATAGTCTGTTGACTAGTTTGCAGTATGGTTTCAGGAAAGGTAAATCCTGTACTACTAATTTATTGCATTTCTACGACAAGTTACCTCAGCTTTAGATAACAAAAAATGTGTGGATGTTGTTTATATTGATTTTCAAAAAGCTTTTGACAAGGTACTGCATGTTGCTCTTCTCAGCAAGTTAGCTGACATTGGAATAGGAGGAAAAACTTTACTTTGGGTTAGAAATTGGCTTACTGGTAGGAAGCAAAGAGTAGTTGTGAGAGGAAATCATTCTAATTGGAGTGATGTTTTAAGTGGGGTTCCTCAGGGATCAGTTTTAGGGCCTCTTTTGTTTATTATATTTATGAATGACATCAATGAAAATATTTCTGGAAGCATGAATTGTTTTGCTGACGATGTAAAAGTTATGGGGATTGTCGAAAATGACGAACAAGTAAAACAGCTGCAAGAGGATTTAGATCATATTACTAAGTGGGCAGATAAATGGGGTATGGCAGTTAATGTAGGGAAATGTCAAGTGCTACACTTAGGTCATGGAAATAAGCGTATGAGATATCGTTTATAGGGTTCAGTCATAAATCAGGCAGAAAATGTTATGGATCTGGGTGTCTTTATAAATCAGGACTTCAAGTTTAGTCAACAGTGCAGTATTGCTAGTAACAAAGCCAACAAAATGCTTGGGTTCATCAATGGATCTATTTCAAACAAATCTAAGAAAGTTCTTCTGCCTTTATATAGGAGTTTAGTAAGACCTCATTTGGAGTATGCTGTTCAGTTTTGGTCTCCTTATCTGAAGAAAGATATTTTTGTATTGGAAAGGGTTCAAAGAAGGGTAACTAAATTAGTAAGGGGACTCTCAGATTTAGATTATGATACCAGACTTAATAGGCTTAACATGTATAGCCTGGAGCAAAGGAGAGTCAGAGGGGACATGATTCAGTTATTTAAATTTATCAAAATGAAAGATGTAAATGGATTAAATTTTTGCGGGGAAAGCAGGACAAGGGGTCATTGTTTTAAGCTATTTAAATCTCAGGCTAACTTGGAAATCAGGAAAAACTACTACTTTAGCAGGGTCGTGGGCACTTGGAATAGCTTACCGGAAGAGGCGGTAATGAGCAAGGGAGTGGATAGCTTTAAGAGGGCCATTGATCTTCATTGGGGACTAATTAATTGACTAGGACCAGCCTAGCTGGGCCCAGAGCCTGTTGCTGGTCGTCACATTTGTATTTGTATTTGTATTTTTGGCAATAAATGTGTACCTTCAAAATTTTTTTTTTCTTTTGTTTTCTCTTTTGTATGGAACATTGAAAACTTAAGTATCTTTCTTTTGAAATGTTTTCAGTTTGTTTATTGTTTTTTTTTTTTCATCAAATGAGTAAATTAATGAAATGGTTGTGATTTATTAAATGAATGAATTAGTAAACGAAATCATTTCCCTTTCCCCATTTACTTTGCCCCACGCACTGATAAAGTGTAATGGAAATTAAAAATCAAAAAGTGCCTAATATTAACTAAAAAAGTACTTCACTGCAGATCAGTAGTTCTGAACTAATACTTAAAAAGCTAATTACAAAAACTTAATTAATTTATTATAGCAAAACATACTTTAGATAAGCCACAAACTATGTTACAATCTGTGTCTCAAGTTTTGAAAATGACAACCGCTATTCTTTTCCTTGATCTTTAAAACAACTTATTTTTTAACTGGATTACTTATAAGTTTAAAAACATATTGCAAGTTATAATATTGCAAGACACGGGAGGCTGCAACTTAAAATTATTATTTTATTTGCAACACTAATTCACTTTACCCTAAATTCCCCTGCTTTGCAATAAAAATGAACAATTTTTTTACTCAATATTTGCTTTTCAGTTTAATTTATTTTGATATTTGTTTTTTGGCATAATCTAAAGTAAATTTTCTGTTATTTAATACATTAAAATAGGCTTTAAAAGAAAACTTATGTTTACAAATCTCGGTAAAAAAGGAAACTGAAAGGGGGGAAAAAAATCTCTAAGCATCTATTTTGAAGAAAGGGCGAAAAGGAATACACTAAGCCTTGAGTGATAATTTCGATCGGTATGAAATAAGATATTTACAAATACAAACAATATTTTTTACATTAATCTACTTTTGAAAGAAAAAAGACAATTAGTCATGGAAAACATAGTTTTAATGGAAATGTTCAACAATAAAAGTTCACATCATCATAAGAGGACTTTATCATTACTTACAAACAATCTTTACAGCGATCTGATGAGAAAAAAAAAGCGTTGTGATTTTTCCTCCCACAGATATAAATATCGATATCGCTTTCACATAATATATTACATCTGTCTCAACTTCCCATTAACATGCTTATTATTTTATTAAAATTCGAACCTGAGACGTAGACAAACATTGAATTTCATCATTAAACATATTTAAGTAGTCACTATAATTTATCTAAATCTAGTATTTGTCACTGAAAATCTAAAAATGGATATTAGTTTTTAGAAACCAATCTTTAAAAAAAATATTCAAAAAAAAAACCTTTCAGAAATTATCCTGGAATATTTTTGAAGAATTCAGTAGTATTCTTAGTTAAAGTCGGTTATGTGTCTAGCACCTTCAGAGAAGTCTAACGTCGGTTTAATATGATAGCTTGGCACCTTTCTGATTTTTCAAGAAAGCGCTCAAAACATTAACGCAATCATTGGCAAAACTAAGACAGACTCTCAAGCAGGTAGCTCGAATGTTACTCGTCTGCAGTTCTCCCAAAGCTTTGTGATTCAGATATTGTTTCGTTCTCAATCGAAGCATAGTCTATCTAGACGGACAGTAATCGAGCTGAAACCGATAACCTTAATGAATACATTCAGTTAATCTTGATACTGATGGGAAATTTTTTTTTCACTACGGTGAGAAATGCGCTTTTCTGTAATTTGTATGAACTCAGGGAACGTTTTGACAAAGATAGTTGATTTTCTCATTCAGTGAATAAAAAACTGTGAAATTCCAAAACAATCTCCGGAAATAATAAGTAACGTTCAAGTATTGTATAATTAATATTTAATTTGCAATAAAAAATTATAAAAACTTTCCTATCTCTTAAGTTGGACCAAATTACACTTAGGTATGAAATTTGATATAAATCGGTTGAGTAGTTTTGGAGTTTACCCCAAATATACATCGTGACACGAGATTTTTATGTATATAGATATATAAATCAAACAAAAAGGTGAAATGCTTTGTGAAATCAAAGCATTTGATAGCTCAAACACAAATCGGTTTTCAATAATGAACATAAAAAAAGGTCGAACTTTCAAACTAGTATATTTGTTAGAAAATTTTCACTCTGTCAACTTCCGCTAAGGAAAAAAAAGAACTTTTCCGATAAACTAACACAGATAAATTTTAAAAGAAGAAAAAATCAGATTCTCCGTCCACAAAATGTAACTTTGCTGAGCGAATATTTCATAAATAAATGATTTCTCGAAAAAAAAATCCATGTACATGATTGGCGGTTGAAAGGATAAAAGGATATGTATTTTTAAAAGTAATTAAGCCATTGCCGTATTTTTCTGCTCTCAAATACTTGCAATTCGAATCGATGGGAAAATCAAGAAAAACTTTTATATAATTAGTTCTTTCAATGAAACAATTATGCCATTCACTTAGTTTTGATTTGTCTTGTATTATCTTCAATTCTTTATTGCATTTGCATCTGCGAATTACACAATCAAAAGAAGAATTTTGTTTTCAGAATTATGTAGTTGTTTCTATTTTAGCCAGTAATTTAGATATTTATTCTTTTTCAACAGCTATATGCATACTTGATCATTCTTTGTTTACCTTCTTTTAGAAAACATGTTACTTTTGGTGATAAAAAAAAATTAAAAAAGAAAATTATATTAATTTGAACTTTTGGCATCTTGAATTCAAATTATGTTTTTCACAATCACGAGCGTGTGTAGGCACATGTGTGTGTTTGTGTAGGCGCATGTGTGAGTTTGTGTAGGCGTTCGTGTGTGTTTGTGTAGGCGTTCGTGTGTGTTTGTGTAGGCGTTCGTGTGTGTTTGTGTAGGCGTTCGTGTGTGTTTGTGTAGGCGTTCGTGTGTGTTTGTGTAGGCGTTCGTGTGTGTTTGTGTAGGCGTTCGTGTGTGTTTGTGTAGGCACATGTGTGTGTTTGTGCAGGCGTATGTGTGTGGGTGCGTGTGTGTGTAAGTGTATGTATGCATGTGTGTGAGTGAGTGTTGTGTACGCGCGTGTGCGTGTAGGCGTTCGTGTGTGTGTGTGTGTATGTAGGCGTGTGTGTGTGTGTGTATGTAGGCATGTGTGTTTGTGTCTGTGTGCAGGCATGAGTGTGTGTAGGAGTGTGTGAAGTCGTGTGTTTGTATGTGTGTGAGCGTGCGTGTGTGTAGGACATGTACGCCTCCGACCAGGAGAAGCGGATAGCTCAGGACCGGGGGACAGCATGCAAAGGTGGTGGTGGTGCTGCAAAGGCCCCTGGTCCAAGCTGAAAAAGGAACCGTAACATCAAGAACGGTCAAGTGAGAACAATAAGCAATCTTGATTGCTCATAAAAACTAACTACTTCTTTTTTGATTTCTTAGAAATTGATATTTGTCATAGCAAAAGAATTACCATATTTATGATTATTTTTTAAAAATCTTTACACCTTGGAATTTTTAAATTAATAAATAGATCAAACTATGCAACATAAACGTTGTCGGATTCGGGTCAATTCCATGTCCGAGAAACTAAAACGAAACAAAATACCATCTGAAAGATCTTCTAACCAACAACTAACAACTGTCAAACATTAACTTCGAAAAAAATAATCAACAACGTTTTAACGCACAAAATTAGCAGATTACTGCGCGCATGTGTTTCGGATTTTCAGAGAACCCCTTTTTCAATGCAAAGTAATGAGGTTTTGGATGTAAAGACATCCGGATGTCTTGTATATGACACGTGCATTCGAGGAAATGTAGCTGGGGTAAAGTGAAATAGTTCATTTCGTTTACTTATTCATTTACTTATTAAATAATTTACGCATTCATTTTTCAAATATTGAATTTATCTTCCTTCATTTAAAAATTCCTTTATTAAAAAATTCCTTAATTTATTTTCTTATTCATTCACTGTTTTATTCAATCACTTGCCAATTTTCTCATATTAATTAATTAATTAAATTTATTTATTTATTTATTTATTGTTTTATTATACATTCATTCTTTTATCTTATCATTCGTTCGATCAAACACATTTCTAATAATTAAATCGAAAGTATTTCACTAGATTTTTTTATGAGGTAATGGGGTAATGCAAAAGATAAAAGAGATTTTTTTTTAAGGTACAAATTGACTGCCAAGAATATAATGTTTCAATGCATGTTTTATTAGGAAATATGTTTTTTTTTCTTTTTGTAATGTATTCTAATTTTCAAAACAAAAACACAATTTGTTCATTTTGAAAATGTTGAGTTATATCAACTATTTCACTTTGACCCACATTCCCCTATTTGAAAATACTAATTCAGGGCGAAAAATATAGAATTTAAAATAATCGTTAGGAACATTCGGCTTAAAAGAAAAAAGTTAAACAATGTAAAAAAAAACATCCTCTAAGAACTCATAAAGACACGGGAATTCATATTTAATGTGAAGAAGGAATAGTATAAATATTTCGTCACATAACCACACCAAGAGAAAGAAAAAGGAGAAAAAAAGAAAGAGAAGAAAAGAAAATCAGTAGTGTCGTTTTCGAAAATACCATTAAACTTTCGTTGTTAGTCGGATCGAAAGTTCTTCCAGCACGAAGCAAAATAAAGAAAAAGTACTAACAATAAATCCATCAATAAAATATTCGCAGAATTGTCCTTCGCACGCTTGTATCATTATTTAAAATAATCTATCGAACAGCGTCATTGAAAATGATCGTGGACAATAACGATAACCGTCATCGTAAACAGATATTTGGTTTCAGTCTTCTAATGATACGATGTAAACGATGCCGATTACGCATATCGATGATACACGCATCTTTAAAATGACATTTTTAAGCCTCCGAATGTAATAAGATAACACGGGCTGAAAAATTTAAATGGCCGAGCTGCTATTTATTTCTAAAACTTGATTAATGACCTGATAATAACAAGATATCTTTAAGAAAAAGGTAGAATTATGAGGATATAATTTTCCAGGAGTTTCCCCCTTTTTTTTTAAAATTTCTTAATACTTTTTTTTCCTTTTCTTACTTTCTTTCTTTTTTTTGAGAAAGAAAAAAACAATATAATGAAGTATAATTTTGCTACCCTATATTCATTTATCAAAATTAACAACCAACTTGGAAATTTGATCACCAGTTCGGAATAAAGAAAAGTATAAATTTTCAAACTAATTAAATTTGCCCCAATTTATTCACTTTCTGTTTTACTTGACTTCCCAAGTGAAGATAAAATTAATTTCTTTTCTTTTTCATCGTCTTTCTTAAGTCTGCGTTCGGTGATTCACTAAGGAAAATGACGAGAATTTCAATTTTTAATTCAACTAAAATTAATAAACAAAATCAGTGTTACAGTGTATAAATTAGAATTGTTTAAAAAGAATCACTACATTGAAAATCTTATATATGTGCCCAATCATATATAAACTATGTAAAACAAAAACTATAATCCATATGAATCATAAATCTTAAACACCAGTAACAAGCACTATAGTCGGTGGAGTTTGTGCAAAAACATTTCACTTCCGGATACCAGTATGAAATTTTGTACAGCACTTATGTTCATATAAGGGAGCAAAAAAACGCCGGGAGGCAATTGATTTGAGGTCAAAACCCCCCTTTGGTGACGTCATCAAAATGGCCGCCATGTATCGGTTAGTACGTTGATTTAACTGCTTAGAACTACATAATTTTGTAAAATTCAAATACATTATTTGAAAGCCGTTTAAAAAAGCTCTTCAACAGTGCTTAGTTTTATTTTCTACTAGCGGTGCCCGCACCGCTTTGCTCGCAGTAAAAGAATTAAAAGGTCATTTGATTCGCCTGTATATTTACACACAATGGATGATGAATTTTTCGCCAATTTGCTATGTTAATTTGCTCGGCCATTTTATGATTCCTTCCTTCCTCAGTTGCAAGACAGCCCTGGGTGGGCCCTGGCATTCTCAACAATTTTTTTTTTTTGTGTTACGGTTCCATGTTATGATAATTTGGTAACTTACTCGTCCACGTTATGATAATTTGCTCGGTAAAATGTTCTTAAAATTGAAATAGAAAAAGAATAAAAACGAATTTTTGAAAAATCGCTTCGAGGTGCACACCCCCATGCTACAAACTAATTCTGTGCCAAATTTCGTGAAAATAGGCCGAACGGGTTAGGCGCTATGCGCGTCACGGAGAGACATCCGGACAGACATTCCCGACAGATATCCAGACAAACTTTGAGTTTTATTATTAGTAAAAAAGACAAATAGTTTAATAATTATTACAAAATCAACGTGAAAATTGATAGGAAAACAATGACTTTCTTGTATTCGCCGATATTGGAGTCAATTTTTACTGTTATACCTCTATTATAAAATAACCTTTCCAGTTTCATTAAATTTAAATTTATACTTCATGTTTTAACACCTTTTGTCAGTATTTTACCTGTATGCTGAATGGAAGGGAGGTTAAAATGCAGAAATAATCAAAGTCCCCGCTCCAAATGGATCGAGGACTGAAGTATTAATGCTAGCGTATAATAAAACAATTTTGTTAAACATGCTTACATTTTAAACATTTAAGAGAAATAGATGAAAATTACACGTATTAATACAAAGAAAATGTACCAGTTATAACGAAAACTGTAATAGGCTTTTTTTAAGGAACGTTTTACGTATTGCACTGACCCTCACAACTACAAAGAAGTGTACAATTCAGACCTGATCTGACGCATCGACAGCGTGTAGACATCTCTTTGCACTTGCATGATATAAGTTCCTGTTATTTCTCAACTTTTACTTCGGGGTGCGCATACCAAAGAAGTTTAAACTCTTCACCAATTTTTTTCCATCCCCATTGACATGGATCCAAGAGCTGAAAACTTTTCTGAAGACATTTTGTCCATAGTGAACACTGCAACATTGCTCTCTTAAGGTGATGTAGAAGAGGATAGTTGCTAGATGATGGAATACATTCAATTGGTCTGTTTTGCTGGGTGAAGAAAAATCTCCTAGCCGCATTTACGGTTTCCACTGAACTTGATGAATGATACGTCAGGGCGACGAAGAGCTGAATAAGTAGGAAATGCTTATTGTCTTCATTGATGCTTTCGAGTACTTTAGTATAGTACAAAAAAAAACTTTGTCAACATCTCTAAACGCCATCCACATTTTCCATGCAGTACCTAGTTTTACCAATGCTGGCAAAACTCGACACCGGATCAACTCATGTAAAGGCATGGAAAAAAGACAGAAGATCTGGTACACCTTGTGGAACTTTACGGGTGCAAAACGTGGATGGAAAGATACCGCAGATATTCTCCACTTCCATACTCTATCCATAGCTGTTGCGGTTTCGGAACTCGGAATATAGCAATCACTACATCATCCCTGTCAACAGTTTTCACGGTGATCTTAGCATGACCCGAGTATTCTATTGCATGCTGCATATAAAGGAATAGCATCGCATCGGCTTCTTCGTGGGATACAAGAGACATGGTTTCAAAAATTGTTCTTGACTGAAGCAATTACAGTGTCTTTGTAGGTGTATACAATCTACTTCCCATCTGTTAGATCCATCTTCACGAGATTTTCTGCCAAAAATTAGAAAAGCTCCTCTTTATTTTTATCTTTCGCAAGAAATTTAGTAAATGACTTTGGTATCAAAACATTGAATTTAATACTTATTCTTGGTTCAGATCCTCTCAATTGTCTCGTGTTGCTTTTCAACTTCCTTTTGAATACCGGTCAAAAACTAAATCTACCCTATGAACGCTTTTTAGTCTCATTAATATGTACGGCTTCACAATCTGATGCAGTATTGTTGGACAGTTCGAGTAGACTGAGGAAAAAGCATGTGAATCAGTGCAGCCGTCAATGAACAATTTGGTTCCGGAATAGCCGTCAAAACCAGTCCAGTAGATTGGACGATACAAGAAACTACGTCAGACTCTTTTTCTTGGTTTCCTAAATTTGTCAAGGTTGAAATAGAAGATGGACACGAACTGTTTTCATGGGAAAAAATTCTTTTACATCCATTTGCGTTGCTCGGCCGGCAACATATAGCTTAGCAAAGAGAGTGTTGCTCTCCTCAAATCAACAATGTTTTGTTTGTCTTTGGACTGAACAGAAATATTTTCTCCTTATCAAAAGGAGATTGTTTATTTTAATAACATTATGTATGGATAATTTTCTTAACACTAAGCTATCTTCTACAAATGTATTGAATTGGCTTCGCTGACATCACAGAAATGGCACATTCTTCTGAGAGAATAATTTTGTTGCTGTTTACTGCAGTTAAATCGTCATCTTCGAAAGGATTCAAGAGTTCTTCAGTTGTTTCATCTAGGCTGGAAACATGAGTTTCATATCGAATACAAAAACTTTTAGTATCTTCATGTATCTAGTATCCAGCTTTTCAGTAGTGACGTCAGACTTCAGGCTCTGATTTTCTTCAAACTCCCCAATAATGAGCACAACTTCCGGTAAAGCAACGATCCATTATATTAATGAAGCCTCACATGACTTAAATAGTACAGATTAGTTGATGATTTTTTTAAATTAATTTGTTGTTTTGCTCATGCAAATGGTCGTGTGCCATCCTGGAAAATCTTCTCTCAGTTTTGGAGCCAATTTATTTCCCCTCTGAAACTCTTGGAAAATAGCTGGATGCATCTCTGGTAAGTGCTTCCAATTGAACAGAAATATTGAAGGCCATCGAGCATTATTTGTATGATTAAGAGCAAACATCTACGGACATATGTTCTCAAGAGTGACAGTAAAACCTGAGAAATTTCCTTGACGAATAGTGCGCACCAGATTTAAAAGTATACATTCTAGCTCTATGGTGATCTTCCAGTGCTTAAACTGAGGCGATTTTTCTGATCTTCGCATAACCCAGTCTGTAAATGTTTCGTCTACATCTTTTCGATTTTGATACGCTTTCTCTAACAGAACTTGGAGAGTGGTTACTGCAAAATCGTGAGCGTATCGACTTCTCTTCACATGCGAAACTTTCAGTGTTCCTTCTACTCTTCCCGATGTTGTTACATGAGTTTCAACTTCCTTCAAGCTATGTAGCTATTGCCGATGAAACAGCCATTTTATTTCTATGTGCACTGTCAAAAATGAAACGCTCAATTTTGACGATTCGGCTATCCTCGAACACTATTTCGTTATTTTCGACGATCCTTTCGTCACCGAATCACGTGATATTTGACGAAACCAGAAATCTCAAATTTTTGACGAAATTATTTCGTCCCAATTTCGTCATATTGCAGTGCATTCTGGGAATTTTCGTTTCAGTCTTGTACTTGCTCGTTAAATTATCTTACGGAAATTATCCTACAGGATTCATAAAAAAGGTTAGTATTTATTGAAATTTGTATGTGCAATGTGCCTTCTTTTATGTATTGTTAGATTTTTGTTTAGTGTTGTGTTTATTGTTGTATTTAAAACACATTAAAATTGAAAACGAACGGTTCGATTAGGTTTAGAATTCTGTGTGTTGTTAACTTTGAGTCACCTCCACGTTAGGCTTAGCTAGCGTTATTTTTTTTTATTTGAAAAAGAGAATATTGGTTTGTTGACATTTATTTCCAAAAACGTACTTCCTTTATTTCGTTAAAAAAATTACAAACATGACTAAAGAATTTGTACGAATTTAAACTTACAAAAAAAAAAAAAAAAAACACTCCACCGTAGCTAAACTAACACAGATGATATACAGCGCTTTTATAAATGGCATAGAACTTTGAAGCTTTTAATTTCAATGTGGAATGAATATATTACATGGTTATGTGTTTTCATTCTTCTCCATGAATTTTACAAAAATAATTCTGTTAAACGAAGTGTATTTTTTAGTTTAATAGTTCAAATTTGTTTCATTCCGCATTTTTATTTTCTTAAAAAAATACTATGTACCAATCCCCCAGTAAGTATTGATATTTTTTCTTCTTCCACTCTACATTTAATGTTTTTTTCAATATAATAATTTATACAGTAGTTCCCAAAAGTGTTCGCAAACTTATCATTTTCAATGAAATATTGCTATACCCATTAGTAAAAATTAATATTTTGGAATGGGTAAACAATATTACAAAACTTCATGAAATATTTAAGTAGCAAAATAAAATTGATTTTGAAGAAATTAATAATCAAAAAGTATCAAGAACTTTATAACACAAAAGTGTTCGTAGAAAATATTTTAAAATAATTGTTTAGCAATCTTTGAATAAAATCGATGAAACTCGAGGGAAAAAAAAGCGCTTGATGCAATAAAAAATAAATGCAAACCGTTTATATCAGCTTTTGGATCCGAAATGATACCGTCTTTTATTTTGTTAAGCTCGTAGACAAGACTTTTAAATGCTTATCCCATGTTGTTTGTATAATCTCTTTCCCTGCAGCAGATGTTTCTAGCAATAAGTGCTTATGTTCATTATTTGTGGAGCCCTTTTTTTTTACTTGCATAAAACATGAAGTAAAGTAAATATCAATTTAATACAAATCATTTTAAGATAGAGAAAATATTAATTTCCATAAAGAACTCTATCTTTGTGCTTGATATTTCAGCAGAATATTTTCAATATTTTTTAAAAAATTTCCGCAAATTAAAATAAATTATTGAAAGTAGAGTTTTAATGTTTAACCTCGATTTAAAAAGAAAAGATAGTATAGCAGCATGTTTGAAAATTGTAATAACAATAATAAGCATTTTTTGTTTATTTTCCCACTTCATACACTAAATTTATAGGTTTTTCTATGTCAATTTGTGTTACATGATTTGTCATAATTATGAATTTTTCCATTATACATAGTTTCTACAGCTAAAATAAATGCAGCATTAATTTTATTGCCATATTTGCCGCCTGAAGGTATTGTCAACCAAAAGTGAGAAATCCCGGTCTACATTAAATCAGACTAAGAAGCATTTTATAGATGAACTTCCAATAAATCCAAATTTTTTGTTGGAGCTGTGATTTTGCTGGATACAAAGTAAAATGTCTGAAAATTTAACCGAACTTCAATTGAAAAATTGAAAGGATAATGAAAATATATGAAAAATTCAAAGGATAATGAAAATAAATGAAAAATTAAAAGGATAATGAAAATATATGATAAGAAGTAACAAGCTTTGCTTGTTTGCACCACACTGGTCCCTATTTTCATTATAAATCTTTGGAAAAGAAAAATCCATTGATATCAGTCAATTAGTTCTCAAGACACAAACAAACAAGGAAATGCACTTTGTTATTGGGTTTCCCCTATCTTTGGCAGCTCTTCTCCCTTGGCGTTCTTTTTTTTTTACTGCGTGAAAATTGCATATTTTAAAAATCAAATATGCTTAGTTAAAAGGTGATACTCCCTTCGTCTCCGTCCCAAACTAGTAAGTAGAGCTACGTTTGAATATTTTTGTACTAGTGATTGATTCTCATGATTTTATGATTTTGTTCGAATATTTTTTAAAGATTTCAAGGTACTATACTATCAATTAAAAACTTTACTTGGCAAGCATTCCCTCTTAAAATCATTACCAGCTGAGTTAAAAAAATCCGAAGTACACACGCCCTTAAGCTACGCCCCATTTTGTAACCTACTATTGTCTACCCCCAGTATAGCAGAAAAATCAGTTTTTTTTCTACTAAATCCCTATCCATCAGCTAGAAGGTAGCTCTATGTAATTATTAGTTAACTTATGAAATGGAGCTTGGCTTCGAGTGTTGGAGCCCTGGGTTTTTGACTCGAATTTGATAATGGTTTAAGGAGGTAAAGCTCGGTAAGTAAATGTTGTTTATTGATAACATAGCACAATAAAATCTCTGAAAAAAGTGCAAATAAAATCATAATCACCAGTTTCAGTACTACTTAATTCATAAGTACTTTATTGGAACTAATTTGAGTAGGGGGAGAGAGTACTTCAGAAAACATTCGTGAAGAAAACGGAACACGAAAATCGAAAAAAAAAAAAAGAAAAACGGTGTATTTTGGCTATCGGTTAAAATAAAAAATAAATTTAAAAAAAAAACAGATCAACAATTTTCGCACTTTTGATTTTTTTATAGCTCAAAAAAATGAAAATTCACGACTTGATGTGCAAAAGAATTAACTCGTTTAATGGCTAAATAATGCTGATTCTCGATAAATTGAAGAAACTCTAATTCTAGAATATTATTCAGAAATTAATTTCAGAAACTAACTGAGAGTCTATCTGCCTAAATAAAAATTTTGTTCATCCGCTGTAAAAATAACTCATTCTTGCAATCTGCTTGAAAAAAAGCTGTCAGCATTGAAATCATCATATATTTTGAAAAATATGAAAATTAAATCATATGCTTTTCAAAGTCACAAGCGAATCGTAGCTTTTTAACTTAAGGAAAAAAAACTCAGATTTTGAAAGATATCGCGAAAACATGTTTTATTTCAGAAATAAACTAATGAATTTAATCGTAAAACTTTCCTCGAAATAGAAAAAAGATCCATGTGCATGAGGGCATACACCTATGGACTTAAACCTTTACTTATTATGTTATATATTCTCTTTCTAAAACTTTTTTTAGGATGGATCCAACATCACGGAGATAATTGGAACAAGGACAGACGAAGACTTTTTCATAATTATAACAATATTCTAAATGTTCGTATATTATACATTGATTTTATGTTACACATGTTTGGAAATAAATATAAAAACTTAGGGGTGAAAAGCAAAGGTATATTTTTATAATTATTTAACAAACATTGCACTAAATTAATTTTACCGAAAGATTTATTTCACATCTGCATTTTTTTAAGATTTATATTTTCAAATACCTTTTGCAATTTTGGCAGAGAATTGTTTTCAAAGTATGAAGTATGAAATGCATGCAATAATAAAATTCCTGTATTAAAAAACAGGAATTTTATTATTGCATGCATTTCATGTGGCCAAATAAACATTCTACATACAAGCAAAATTAATAAAACAAATAATTAATTAGAAAAAGAAAAAGGTAAGCTTTTTCTTGAGATTTTCTAATTTTATTTTCTGTATCTAATTTTAGAACAAATATGTACTAACTTAAAGTTGTCCAATTTATTGTACTTTTTCTTTGAAATTTGTGGTATAAGTTGGATAAAAATCTTTTTTTTTTTTTTTTTCTGGAATTTTTCATGCGGTGCAATGAAGAAACTTCTCAGCAATTTTCTCCCGAGCATATATCGATCTAACTGTACATAAAAGAGGCACATGATTTATTTTTCCAGAACCCAATGTCTGCTGAAGAAGTAGCACTTTTATATTCCTAGTAGGGGCAGGGCGATGTAGGAATTTCAACATCGTGATGCATCGCCGTCCTTACATCGCGATGTAGCGATGTAGTTCAAACAGTTTGAAATATTCTTTCCACTTTAGGGGCACCCCCCCCTCCCCAATTAGGGGAGTTTTCCTTATAAAAATCCAGGCTTTTGTCAGATCTTTTTCTAATTTGGCCCATAGGTTCTTTAATCACATGGGGTAGTACCCCATATGAATACTACCCCATGGGAAACTATCCTATGTGGATTTCCAGCATCAAAGGATATCTGGGCCGAATCTGGAAAAGATCCGACGAAAACTGGTTTTTAATAAGGAAAACTCCTATGGGGTTTGCCACACATAGCGGGGCGAAAACTACACTATGAGAATGCCGAAACATCAAAAGACAAATGTACCAAATTTGGAACAGATCAGACAAAAACTGGGTTCTTTTAAGACCCCCCCCCCACACACACGTGGTTTCCCACTCCATAGCGGGACGAAGACGGGAATTTCCGAGCGTCAAAGGATATCTGTGACAATTTTGGAAAAGACATGATAAAACTGGTTTTTTGTAAGAAAACCCCTCATTTGGTGGTTGTCCCCCATAGCGGGGCGAAAACCACCCTATGAGAATTCCTGAGCATCAATGAACGAACCTCTATGCCAAATTTTGGAAAGATCCGACAAAAAATAAATTATTTTTTCAAGGAAAACCCCATCGGGGTTGCCCCCGCCCCCACCCATACATTGACGAAAGCTAACCTCCGTGAATTCCTGAGCATCAAAGAACCTCTATGGCAAATTTAGAAAAGATCGGAAATTTCTTTTTTTATATAAGGAGAACCCCCAATGCGGTGTTGCTCCCCCCCCCCCATCATGGAGGGTTGAAAACTACCATGTGTGAATTCCCGAGCATCAGAGGACCTCTGTTCCAAATTTGGAAAAGATATGATAAAAACTGTTTTTCTATAAGAACCCCTCCCGTATGGGGGTTGCCCCCCATAGCGGAAAGAAAACCACCCTATCAGAATTCTTGAGCATTAAATAACGAAACTCTACCAAATTCGGAAAGATCCAACAAAAACTGGATTTTTTGTAGGAAAACTACCATAGGGGTTGCCCTCCCCCCCCCCCATAGAAGACCGAAAACTACCCTGCGTGAATCCCCGTGCATCAAAGAGCCTATGTGTCAAATTTTGGAAAGATCCGACAAAAATTGGATTTTTTCAAAGATCCCCCCATCGCCCCCCTCCCCTTATAAAGTGATGAAAACTACCCTGCGTGATTCTTGAGCATCTAAGAACCTCTGTGGCAAATTTAAAAAAGATCGGACAAAAACTTTTTTTTTAATACGGAGAACCCCCAATGTGGGGTTGTCTGTCCCCCCCACCCCCCACATAGAGGGACATAAACGACCTTGTGTTAATTCCCGAGCCTCCAATAACGAACCTCTGTGCCAAATTTGGAAAATATCCGACAAAAATTAGATTTTTTGAAGGAAAACCCCCATTATGGGGGGGGGGGGGTTGATTAGATATCATGGGGAGTTTAATCTGCAATGATTTGTTTTACCTTTTTTAAGAAGTTGTTTGTTTGCATTTTTACATAAATAAAAATTCGCTTGACATATTTTATGTGCCTCTTTTTTTTAACAATTACTTGTCTTTTTTTTGATGGGGGGGGGAGAGATCTGCAGGCCCGTTGTTTCAATTTTTTCCCAAATATGACAAAGAGTCTGTACTCAATAAAAATTTTACAGAAAACGAACTAAAACAACGGCCAGTCATGTATAAAAACATGAATGTTCAAAAATCAAGACGGGAGGGGGGGGGGTCAATTGACCCCCTGACCTCGTAAATGACGGGCCTGTGAAAGTGACTATACGTAATAAAGTGGCAAAATACGGTGGTAAGATTCTGAAGTTAGGATTTGATCACACGCACACGAATCTTATAAAATACAGTCGAACCTCGTTATAACGAACTTAAAGGGACCATTAAAATCGATTATTATAAAAAGTTGGTTCGCTTTATCCAAAAAACAATAAACAATAAGACAAAGATTGCAAAAAAGTTCATTTCAGCAGTTATTTGTTTTAAGCGTGTTCGAATTAACGAGGTTCGACTGTATTCTCAAAAAAAAAAAAAAAAAAAATAATGTGCTCAAAGAAAAAAAAAGGAAATAAATTTTCTTAAAAATTTACGAAATTAACGTCCTTATATATGACGAAATTAATTTGACGAAACTAATGCTCTCAAAACTACGAAAATGATTGTTAATTTGACAAAACTAGAATGAAGAAATATTTCGTTACATTTGACGAAATTCGCATCCTCAAACCACTAACAAAAGCAGTTTCTTCAATTTGACGAAATGTTCGCTCGGAGCATATCCCTGGAAGTCGTTTCGTCAAAAACGAAGAAAATTTCGTCAAATTTGAAAGTCCATTTCTGAGAGTGTGGAGACCACCTATCATGACCAACTTTTTATTTTCGCCATACTCATTCGGCATAGCCCACTGAATAGATTTTAGCAGGGCGCGTAGATGGGACCTAGATTACAAACACTTAATTCATTAAATATTTTACTTTTTCAAAAACACATTAAAGAAATTATTGCAAGCTATGTTAGTATTTTGAGGTCACATGGAACAAATGAAAGAGAGAAAAATTTATTCTAAAAAATATTGCGAGTTTTTAATACGTTTTGCTTATTGAAAATGACGTAAAGGAATGAATACAAGCTATATGATAATTTTAATGCTAGATAGAACGAACAATCGGAGTTATCGATTTCAAACCGAAATAGAATTATATGACTCACTTTGATATTATTTGCTACAGCATTAACCAGTCAAATATTCAGTTATTGAATATTATATCTGAATAATACACATATCACTATAGAATAAATTATTGCTGAGAATAGCAGAACTGGAAAGAAACGAGCTAGGCGGACTGCAATCCAAAGTTACAGCTTGTTGGCGGGCAAAAACCGACTAGTCGTTCTGATTCTGACCGCTAGACGGCAATGGTTCGCACTTGCAAGAGAAGTGTATTATTATGGGACAATACATATGTGTATTTAATCCGGTAAGGAATTTTTAATTAAAAGTTTCACTGCGGATTAGATGCGGCGGAACAATTGTAACAGTTCATTCAGAATCCCCCCCCCCTCCCGCTCCATGTAGTTACGTCTCCCGCTCCATGTAGTTACGTTATTGAAGCGAAAATTTTAAAACTATTTACTAAGGGTGGGGGTGGAATGCATATTTTTCTATTTTATTTTAGAGCTTTTATTTAGTGCACCTATTTTTTTACGGAAGAATGATGTCCAATGGCGTTTTGAGCGATTAAACAAAACTTTTCACCTTTTCACGACAGCCATTTTGATGACGGAAATTTTAATAACGCTATAACTACTTGTCTTCGGAGAAAAAATCAATCTCTGTTAAATAGCTCTTTTAAAGCTCTTTCAGATGATACACATTAATACTACAATATAAAGATCTGTAATGTAGTTCTAAGCAGTTAAACGTACGTACTTACCTTTCCAGGCAGCCATTTTGATGACGTTAATTGCAATAACTCTTAAACTATTTGTGATAGGAAAAAAATTTAGTCACTATTGAATAGCTCTTTTGAAGCGCTTTTAAATGATATACTTTAATATCACAATATTAAGATCCATAATAGAGTTCTAAGCAGTTAAACGAACGTACTTTTCTTAAAAAGGCGGCTATTTTGATGACGTCATCGCAGGGGTTAATGACCTCTGATCAGATGCCTCCCGGCGGATTTTTGTTCTTAGATATGTACATAAGCATTGTGCAAAATTTCAAACTGGTATCCGGAAGTGAAATGTTTTGGGTATTTTTGTCACAAACTCCACGGACTACTATGTAAACTTTTTATTTCTATACGACTGATTAATTTAATCACAACTAATTCGTTAAGAGTACGTTTAAACAATGGTTTCAAACGGACACACGTAATTAATGTGGTATGTTGATTTCCAAATAAAAGATATAAATAACAGTTGTAATGAACACTGCAGTCCAACCACGGATTGTTTGGAATTGACAAACGTCCAGTTAAGACGAGTCTATCTGAATGAAGGGCCAAAGTAAAATAATAATTAAAAAAGCGATACTCGTTTTCCGCTCATTTGAATAAGACACTGCTTAATTTAGATGCTAACGTACATCTGTAAAAGATGACATCCCTATGAACCAGCAGATGCGTTCATTTCCGGATGTAAACCGGATGTAAACCGGATATATGTTTGCCTTTCCATACAATCAGCATTTAGACAGTGCTCCAGTGTTGCATGGTACACACAATAAGGCACGCAGTGTAAAAAAATAGGAATGTGACGAATGAGGACATTTATATAATACGAGGCGTATCCGGAAAGTAAGTACCGTTTCGTTCTAATGCCGCTGCAGCGCTGCTGTCGGCGCTCAGTGCATGCGTACTTGTTTCCTCTGTTCATCGGCTACAAACTCGCGCCATTCCGGTTGATTTGTCTTGTGTTTTGCGTTTACTGTGGCCGTATATAATGTTTGAAAAAAATCGATGATCCCGCCGACTGTGAAATTCGTTCTGTGATCCGGTTTTTGAATGCAAGGAACGTTAAGCCTTCCGAAATCCATCGTCAGATTACAGAGATTTACGGTGAAAGTGCAATGACTGATGGAATGGTGCGGAAGTGGGTAAGACAATTCAATGAAGGAGGGATGGGAGCAGTTTAATCACCCGCCGTACAGCCCAGACTTGGCACCGTCTGATTTCCACTTGGACTTGGAAGAAGGCGCTTTGCTTGTGATGACGACGCAAAAAACGCTGTAAATTTATAGCTCTCTTCATTGGCGGAAAGTTTCTTTGAGGCAGGTATACATAAGCTGGTGAGCCGCTACGACAAGTGCCTCAACAATGGTGGAAACTATGTTGAAAAATAATTTAAGATATGATTTTTCATGTAAACATTAAATAATCTTTAAAAAAAAATTTTTTATAGCTTTTTTTTCAAAACGGTACTTACTTTCCAGATACGCCTCGTACATTACGTTTTTTAAAACATATTTGTAAGCCAAATGCTCATTAATACTTTTCATGAAATACTTGATTCAGTCACGCAATATACATGTCTCACAAAGTTGAAGTGAAATGAACACACTACTTGGAATAAATATATTTCACTTAATGCACAAACTTCAAGCGAGAGACACTTTTTTTGAGAAGCTTGGATTTTTCTTCAGTTCTAAACTCCACCGGAAAGTAATAAAGAATGAGACACACGATTATACGAAAAGAAAAAGAAAGAGAGGGAGAAAGAAGGACAGGCTAAATTGTAACAACTCGTTTCGAATTTTACTAATGTATCCAACTTACAGAAAAATCGATCAAAGCGGCTTACATGGTCCATTACGAAAGCATTTTGTTTAAGCTTTAAGTTCAGAAAAATAAAAGCCATTTGATTGCACGATTCGTTCGGAATCTAAAATTTCATTTGTTTGTTGCCAAATTTAGAAACAAACTTTAGAAAATAGAATCAATGCAAATTCTCCTTTATATGGAATTAGATAGTTTTAGGGGCACAAAAAAAAATTTGTTGACCCCCACCTCTTTTAAAATTCGAATACTAGAAGTTTAATATTTTTTGTAAAGATTTTTTTTTTCATTTTGAAAAACTGAAATGGTTCATAAGCTGAGTTATATACAAATCTATATATTATGGAATTAAATTTTAACGCATTTCATTCTTTTTTCTTTTTACGGCCTCTTAAATACTCTTTTTGTCTTTTTACTTAAAATACCCTTTCAAACTACAAAAATAACAGCATAAAATATTGATAAGTTATTCCCATTTGAGTTACTTCTGAGCATTAATTAAAAACATGGATTTGCAGCTTCTGAAAACTTATCTGATACATAAATGATATAGCGTATAAAAATCATACATAAGACATGCTTATTGTTCATTTTGTGTATTTTTCTTATATACAATAGGAAGAGGAAGGAAATTATTTGCTTATAGAAATTAATAAAAAATGCATGCGCTTGTTTCGGAGTTACAGACAACTGCTGAAATTTAGTACTAGGAACTAAATATGCAAATGCACACGCACCTATATGCATGTATATCGTCGTGTATATGTCGTATATCAGAGCAACAGTAAGACATCTCATCCCAGGAATAACAGTAAAATACCCTACTGTTGCTCTGAGGCGACGGTATGTACTCAAGCACGTAAAGTGAAATTAGAGGAAATGAATATGTCGACCTTACTTTTGTAAACATTTTTTCTATTATTTCAACTATAATTACTCTCTGACAGTACAAGTATAATTATGAAAACAAGCCAACTGCTGTCTTCAAACATAATTATTCTTAAAATACTTGAAAAAAAAAAAAAAAAAACAATAGCAAGAGCTTTGAAAAATTACAGTCGAAGCTTCCTAATCCATTGAAAAATAATTACTCAACCCCAGAAATTCCATAGCAGCGATATGATTAGCAGTCAGCACCGTAATCACACTTTGCTTTCGTTATCACGATGGGCAAGCATGCAAACATCGTTATCTTCGCGAAGTAGGTTGTTTGCAAGGATGCGACACCAATCTGTTTTAATGGTGAGCACCAACTGATGGCTTCATAGGCTTACCGCTCTTCACGGAAGCCAATTAGTGTGACCAACAAGCAGAAGCTAATATTGCCGTTTGGCAAAGGCACCTCATCCTTTGACTTCTCCTTGCCATCAGGGCGTTAAAGATTGTTTGAACTGTTGAATAGATCCCACATCCAGTACTTTACTAATGGCGAACGGAGGATTATCTATCTAATGGCAAGAGTCTGGGAACATCCCAGTAAAACACCAGCTAGCGGAGTTAGATAATGCTGAATTAAATACGGCCTCGGAAATGAGGAGCTTCATAACAGTAATGTAGAAATGCATTAGTTTCGTTTGAATGTCCCGATGCGAATTAGTTTGTAATCTTTGGTGTAATCCTTGCTACCAAGGAGAGCAGCTTTCCTGAAAACTAGTGGTAACTTCATGGGTTATTCCGGTTGCAAAATGTATAAAAGAGATTTTGTTTGACTTTACCTATACACAAGTCATTTTTTGATATAATAAGTAATACTATTTTTCAACCTTTCAAAGAAACAGAAAATGGAGGTGTTCCCTTCAGCCAAAAGTGCTTCCTTTAGTCACTAAAATTGATAGAATTAGAAAAAAATTAAGAAGAAAAACATGAAGACAGAAAATACTCTTTTTTCCAAGAATTTATGTTTAATTTATTAAAATGTCAGATCTCTAAAACAAGATGTTTCAGCGTGTGACGTCTGAAGTTAAGACAGCGATTTTGAATTGGAGCGCGTGGTTGTCTTTTCTGGTAAAATATCGCCTTTTGGTGATTTTTCACTGCGAGCAATTATTATCGAAACAAGAATTGTTAGTAAAATTAATATTAATTTTGTGAAGTTTGGCAGGGTCCTGAAACTTTGTTCTGGTAACCCTAGGGACTTGTTCACTTGTGACGTTAGCAGCGATAGTGAAAACTGTGACTGAACGTTTTTTAAGAGAGAAAATTAACGTTTTCAACCATGCTCTTTCAGATTTTTTTTCCAGAAAAATCGACAGGAAAGTTCAAAAGATAGTGCATTTTCAGCATAAGTAATGAATTTCAAATTTTAGTCATAAATGATTGTGATATTGACAGAAACAAAAAATAATATTTTTTACAGACATTAAGAACGTTTCGACAATATTATCGAGTGTAAAAGAAAAAAAAAGCATTTAAAATAAAGTTATAACAGCAAGTAGAAAAATAAATCAGCAGGAACAGCTGCGGTTTAAAATTATTATAATACTGGTCATAAAAAGAAACATAGAAAGAAAAGAGCAAAAAGACGCACACTGACATCAAAGTAAAAGCATATTTTGAGCTATAAAAAATAACGCAATTATTTTGAATTATGTTTCAAAACTCGGTCAGAATTGCCAGTCATGTGATGTTTAAATTAAGGTAAGCTGCATGAGATGAGTATAAAGGGCATTATTGATTCTTCTAAAATTCAAGCGGAATAAATTTGCAATATTTTTAGCGGCCAATCTTTCAGTGATAATGTTTTTAAATTTTAATAACAGTGGTTTGTTGCTCCAGTTTACCCAGAGTTTTCTAAATAGCTTTAAAGATCACAAAAAACTTCCTGCTGAAAAAATAAAGTTACTCAGAAAATATGGACGCTGTTCATTAAATTGCGCTAATCTTTCAAGAAAAGATTTCAGAATGCTTATGACTTGTTATTTAATTCTCTTTTTTTTTAAAAAAAAGGAGAAGAAAAAATACCTGTCTTTTTAGGGAGAGTAATGTGCCAGTGTTCCAAAGTTGTTAAATGCTAGTTTTCTGTAAGAAATGTTACTCACAGCTGGTGTTGCAGCAGTTTAGGAAGTTTACTGTAAAATTTGAATTTCCTAGACTGGAAGATTCGACAATGAATGCCGTTTATTTCTTAGTATATATTATATTTCAATCTTCTTCATCTTGTTCAGAATGTTTAATGTTTTTAATTCTAAGCCATTACTGAAAGCTAGCTGTTTCAATCACTGAAATTAAAACTTGTAGAAGAATAAGAAGACCACCTAAAAATGATGGAAATACTGCCAGGGTAAGGATGCAGAATTTCTAAATGTTAAGAACTGGGGGGTCAACTTCTGGATGGAAGGTGGAATGAGAAAGGCTTGGAACCTAAATGAACTGTCGAACCAATGCTGATGATAATGTTGAAAATTAAAATGTCATTGTAATTTTTAGTCTTTGATTATAACAGTTCTCAAACTAATTATATTCTTGTTTCTAAAAGTAAAAACCCAGGAAACATATAACAGGATCATGCTTAAAAAAAAAAAAACTAGGACGAACTTTCACAGGCATTTAATGCAACGAAAATGCACCAGACGATAGGGAAGACAGCGGCTTGTATGCGAAGCGGTTAGTATGTTACGTTTAATGTGCGATATTTTTTCTGGTTTTGGTTTGACAGAGCTGAGTCACCTGTCAAAAGACCGTTTAAGGTCTTCTGAATACCAGTAGTGGCCAGTGCTTCAGTAGTGGCCACTTCAAGGTTTAAAATGTACTAGTAATGGCCACAGTGAAGTATATTTTTAAACTGTGAGTCTACAATATTAATTTCCACTCTTGAAACTCAATGAGCGCATTATAGCTCAACTCTTTCTCAACGTTCCATTTTCTAAAAATGCCAGAATTTCAGTTCGCTCAATTTTTACCCATTTTTTCCCCCAAATTTCAAATTAGGTCCTTTAGTGGCCACTTCAAAATCTAGTGGCCATCTTACATTTTTCTATCATAAGAATTGACATTACTTACATTAAATTCAAATAACTGATGAATAAATTTGATCTAATATGATAGTTTCTTTAAGAACCAACATATTAATTCATATTAACGTTCATTATAACATATTAATGTTCATTTCTTTCTTCAATGTATGTAAGTGGCCACTGCTGGTGCGTTTACCACAGTTTTTACTGTAAATGTTTTCAGTACAGAGTCGTCTAGGTTGTGAGCGGAAAACTCTTTTTTCACAGAGTAGGTAAATTTTATATCCGTAGCTGGTTTCTTCTACAATAACAATTCTGTATAAAATAATAATGATATTAATAACAATAATAATTATATTTATCACTTCTTTTACTTTCTAAGTTTATACTTATGAAAAACGTCGCTGAAAAATCTCATGCAATTTATCTATTAACTAAAAAAAATTTAACAAAGATTGTTAATTATTAGCGAACTGTTCCTCTGAACAGCTGGAAAATCTGAAAATAAAAATAAATAAAATAGTATAACATCGTTTTATTCAATGATGATGAAAATTTTATAGTGATAAAATTTTTAATACAGAACCTTCATGTGAAAGTTTTCATTATGAAAAAAGAGCTCACAATAAAAAAAGAGTAAAATGTGACAATGTTTTCTAGGAATTTAGTCGATGAAAGAAAATTTTCTACAAGGCAAACATAAAAAAAGGAAAAAGTAACCAAGTAAATCTGTAGCAGAATTTTGTTAATGAATGAATTAAAAAGCTTTTATGAGTAAAATTAAAAGAAAAGCCTCCATCATTAACGCACTAATAATATTATCTCATAATTTCAACCAAGTCTTGCTACCAAATTGCAGCAATTTCTTTAAGAAAGCGATAAAATAGTTCCGCGGAAGGATCCAATAAATGTGCTTGCTAGCATGAAATTTAATGAAAAAAGATTTTATCTGACATTCTCAGAGTCATTTTTGTGATAAAGAATTTCGAGTTTGCTAGAAAAAAATATTATTCCAAAACATTTTACTAAACTGCATAATTACATTGCGCGTTTATTTAGTATTACATGCATAGGTATTTTCAAATCCAATGTTAATATGCACATGATATGCGCAAGTACTATATGAAGAACTAATGTTTTTGCATTAATGTTTAACCCAATTTATCCTAATGTCCTATTTGAAGAAGTTTCAATAACCTTAAAAAATAGCATTCTTCTCAAATTTTAGAAACATTAATGAATTGGGATAGATTGATAAATCATGTAAAAACTTGCACATGTAAAATTTTGTTTTAACAATGTGATGTTATTTTAACTCTAGTAGTGACTTCAATATGAGATTTAGAGTTAAAAATTGAACCAATAATATGCAAAAAGTGAATCATAGCAAGAACCAGCAAACCTCTTTTGCAGTAATAACAGCATTTTTACGCTTGAGCATGGAATCAAACAGAGATTGGATGGCAAGTTGCATGCCCATGCAGCTTAAACAGCATGCCACAATGAAACGTGGCATGATCTTCGCAGGTTCACGCATTCAGGGGCATCCCAACTAAAATATTTGGGAGGTCGGAAATTCTCAATTGCAAAGAACTCATATTTAGCTGAATAGAGCTCCAAATATCGCCGAATGATGATAATTTTTCCGAACCGTCAGACAAAATTTGTCGAATAAGAAAATTTTTGGAAGGTCACAGTGACTTCCCTTCGGGGAGTCCGCCATTATGAATTCGCCACTAGTCAGATAAACAGGTTGCTTTTATTTACTTGCTGGTGTAATTGAAACTTTAATGTCCAGCCTTGAAGGAAAGAGACAAACAAAAGACACGATCTTATTCTCATCAGGATAATACACGACCGTATGTTACCCGGATTGTACGGTTCTTTCCTTGTTTGATGCAGAAAATGCTTGACTGCTTTCCTGGACTGCGCATTTTCCAGGTCTCTAACCTATAGAAATCGTTTGGTCAATGGTTGCCGAGCAACTGGTATGTCACCGTCAGGGCCTCCAGGGCTTGGAGTTTACCCCAGGGTCTTGAGTTTTCGATATAGCTCTCGGGTTCTAGGGGTTTGGTTCGAAATGTTTAAGTTGTGGGTTTATTCATGAAAGATATACATTTATTAGAAATATTTTACCGATAGAACATATATTTTCAAAACAGTTTTAGCCAAAGCAGCTTAGAATGCATATATATTTTTAAAAATAATTTGAAAGGTTTCGTGGGTAAATGGGTAAATAGGTGCGTAAAAAAAAAAAAAAAAAAAAGTCTCAACTGTAGCTCTGAATTTTATTTTTATTTTTATGTTGAATGACTTTCCTGCCCAACTTATACTATTTGCATAATCGTAACAATTTTTTCTGTAGACACCATTTTTCAGGAAATTGTTCCGAAAAAATAATTATCGAGAGATCACTTTTAGTCTGTATTTATATTATTCAATTTATCTTTTTTTATGATTAAGAAATTTATCAACTACTACAGCAGAAATTGACAAGAAAGGGTAATACGAGTTCTTATGTACATTATCCGCAGTTTCTTTCCTCGATCTTTGGGTATTTTATCAACACAAGCCCTGGTTATCATACGCCACTGACTACAATCGATGAACCGTGGCCATCCGCCATCTTGGGGCTAAACGATGCTTTCTTCCTATGCCCGCTCTGGTGAACTAGTGTATTTTGCTTCTTCATTTAGTACAGTAAAATTAGGATAAAAAATGGCCAAACCCAAACATCCAAAAAAAAAAGGTGAAACCTGTTGCAAATTACTTCTTACCCTTAAATCAAGAAGGGGTAAAAAGTCCCAGCACTTTGCGCGTCGGGTTTTTTTGGGGGGGGGGGGGAAGGGGGGAACAAATAATCCTCTATTTAAATAAAAATTATTTTTACTACTTAAAAAAAATTCTCAAACCTCGCAGAGACCACTCTATAATAGTAAAATAATAAACTCTCACAGAAAAAAATTCTAATTAACAGGAGGGCACAAGTGTGGGGGGGGGGGAATGGGGTCCATGTAGCAGATTTGCATCATTGGAATTTTTAAGGCAGTTTTTTCAAGGGGTATTTCTTTTTTGAGGGCTTTTATTCTGGATGGGTACTCCGTCACACTTAAGGGGTGCGCCATCGCTTTTTTTTGGGGGGAGGGGGAGGGAGGACCCTGAATTTGCATTCTAAAATCAACGATTGTAGTTAAGTTTACGAAAAAATTTCCCTGATTTCAACTTTTCCGAAGTGCAAAATGCCACACAATGATAAAGTAATGTCAGAAAGATAATTCTAAAAGATCTAAGCGAGTGCAGTAACCAAATTATTTGGGACTGGAGTTATTAAACTGTTTAGAGCGCTGGAAAACCAAATTCCTGTGCAGCATAAAAAAGTCCAAACTGACTAAAGTTTCTCTACTTCTTGAATAATTTACTTCAACTTTTCTACAATCTTTTGCCATCACCGTAAGGGGGGACAAACCGAAATTGCCAATAGTGAGACGGGCAATGCTGCAATTCTGCACTCTCTAAGTCGGTGGGGTTCTCATTTGCAAACACCAAGCTGCCTCTCTTTTACGCAGCAGGTTAGGTGAATTATACTAAATATGCGCACATGTACTTGCAACACTATCTGAAACTTTAGAGTACATTATGCGATGAAAAAAATTTGATCACATCAAACATCAGCTAAAACATCAGTTATCCAACGATCTAACGAAGTGACAAATTCAGGTGGTCCAAAACCTGTAGTGATTCAACGATAGAACAAGTCTTGATGAGACCAATGAGCAATACAACAGTAAAATGCTAAATATTTACACTTTTTTGTCTACCAGTTTGGAGATCACAATCCGTTTCTAAAGCAACCAGAAGTTTCTTCCCTATCTATGTGGCTGACCAACTGTGACTCAAGTTGGTAGTGGTATTGCTCGCTGATACTGGTCGGTCGCTGATGATAAGATGAGCTGTGACGAGGCCTTTAACGTTGGGGTAGTAACATTAAAGGATATGGAAGGCAAACAATTTGGTGGTATTTCTTTGTAAAGGAGGTAAGCAGTTATATTCTTTAGCTTCTGTTACGAGAGTAGTTAAGATGTGTAAGCCCAAACCATCTTTTACATCGAATGATATGAACAGTAAAGATAGTATACCAAATTGCTAAAAACTTCTAGTATGAGTTATGCGCTGATCCTTCATCAGTATTCAATGAATCTGGTTTCAGAAGGAAAAAAAATCTGTATCGTTAAAGGGTTATTATCTGAAGCAAAAGATTCATCCACCATCACAGAACAAATAGCTGGTGTCATATATGAGGCAGTGAGAAGCAAAGGGGTGTAGTGGACATTTTCAAGTTTTGAGTAAAACGCTTTTAAAGATTAGCTCCTAGGTAGGCTTTTATTGATTTTTTTTAAAAATCATGCTGTTTAGCGGCAACTACCAGGTCTACTAGTACCATCTCTTGCCCCAAGACAGAGGAGAGATTCACCTACCATTTGTACTGGTTATTTCCAAACTTTTAATTTTGCCACATACATCCCTTTGCTTCTCACTGCCTCATATGTAATGGATGGAAGATACCTGCTCGATCATATTTTTTGGTAATGATCTGCAAGCTTCAAGGAAATATGCCAGCAAAGCAGTGTATAGGTCACTTGTAAGTATGGGATAGCTAGTGTCATTTTTGATGGTTACATAGAAAGCACCACAGAAATATAATCTGCGTCCTATTACAACAGCCAAACCTTCTGCTCTAGAAGACTTTCTGCGCCTCAAATCTTGTGCTTCCTCTGAGGGGTTCATTGGATATAGTGAATGTTTGAAAAGTCTGAAAGTGGACTGAAGTGCTCATTTATGCGCACAAACTGTGTTAGACATAGCTGCAACAATAAGGATTTTGCTGAGGATCTAGATTCCAAAAAAGATCTTGATAACGAAGACTTTTTGTTACAAGCTTAGGAGAAATCATTTAAAAGCAAAAAACAGTTCAGTGTAATTTTTTGACCATTTAATCAAGTGTGCGCCATCAGAGAGGGGGGGGGCGGATCTCTTAGTATCTAAGTTCGTTTTGGGAGGTGAGCTACTGTTCTTATGGGGTGGACAGTCCTGATTTAATGCATTTTAGATTTGCATGAAATAATACTTCTACTTGAAATGTAAGGGGGGGGGGAGATTGATGTATTATTTTATTTGGCGGAGGGGGAGTGTTGTAGCTTTGGGAGGAAGTGCACCATCGCACTTGGAGGATGGACACACTTAATTTCCAACTTTAACTTTGCATAAAATAATATTTCCATATTTAATGTATGGAGGAGGGTTCGGGAGTACTGCTTCGTTTCACGGGGATATAGGGCTCTGTAGCATAGGTGGGTTATGTCATCCCTCTTGGGGGCAAACACCTTTAATTTTATGCTTTTAAATTTAGTATAATATAATATTCTCACTTTAAATTTACTCTAAAAATTCTGGAAAAATACCCAAAACAGCAATTTTTAGATGCCCTCCATTCCGAAACCCGACGGACAATGGGGTGGGACTTTTTACCAGTTCTTATTGGGAGGGTAATAAACAATTTGCACCAGGTTAAGCTTTTTTTTTTTTGGATGTTTGGGTCCGACCCCTATTTTTACTGTACTATTGTGGTTTCTTATTCAATCAACGTTAATCCACAATGAAGAAAAGCAACAATCAAGAAGTAAAACACCCTACTTCATTATAGCAGAGTTAGGAAGAAAGCTGTATTTAGTACCAAGATGAACTGACGAGTTGCTACTTAAGCTGCGAGCTACTACTTTAGTTGAAGCTGCATGGGCGTGCAACTTGCCAACCAATCTTGGTTTGACTACATGCTCATGCTCAGGCATATAAGTGCTGTTAGTGCTGCTGCTGCTAGAGGAGGGGTTGTTCGGGGCATGGTTCACTCTATATTTATGTTTCCAAAGGTCTTGAAAATTTAATCACTTGTTACTTTTCGCATATCTGTGAATATCTTCTTTTCTGGTTATAAAGCTTCCTCCCGATTTCGTATTAAAACTAATTTTAAGTATTCTAAGAACATTTTTTCTGTCAAAAGCAAGGTAATCTAATCAGAATTTTTGTTAGTTCTCGTTAAATTATGAATGCTACACCTTTTCAAAATTTTATTTTAACAGTTTTAAAGAAGATTTAAATCGACTTAAAGTTACGCCTGTTTTTTTTTTTTAGTATTCTTGAATGCTTAGTAATTAAGGGTGTTTTGGTTTCTATCCCAAGACTGCATACTTTTACAGTTCATCAAACGACTTTAGATGTAGAACGATAACATTTGGTAGGTAGTAACGCTTATAAATAAAAAACAGCCTCCTCATATAATTTGCCTCCTCAAAATCAGAGAATGAAGCGGTACATTATTTTGCTGCCTAGCATTTTTTTTTTAATCCTGGATATTTTTTCTAAAAAAAAACTTTATTTCATTTTTATGTATGACATCTTCGAAAGGTGTTCCTTTTGAAACTAGTCGAGACAAATTTTATTTTCTACAAAAATACTTTCTATTGAAGGAATAAAAGTATACATAATAGTTGGATAGCAAATATCCAGTTTTTGCTTTCATCTTACAGTAAATTGATGACACATAATAAGATTTTCTCCACTGATTATAATTTAATGCTAAAGCAGTTTCTTTAGTCATAATTTAATGCAGAAACAATGTACTAAGTTAGAAGGCATCAGTAAGTAGCTACAAAATATCCGAAATTCTTATGGAACAAAAAAATCTGAATCAAGACAACAAAGAAAGTTACTAATCTAATGATGGCATTACCCTACTTCGTAAGTGACAGCTTTGAGTAACTTCAAGAAAAGCTTTTTAGGAAAACTTGGAAATGCTACAGAAATTTTATGATATATTGTGTAATAATTACTTCCGGATACATTTAATATCGGATCAAACTTTTGTATCTGATAAAACTAATTTTCGTTTAGGTGATTTTTTTTTCGTAGTAGATTCGGAAGCAATAAGTAAGCTTACCACATTATGAAAAACATGGGTTAGGACGGAATTATATCTTTAACGTTAACATCAACAAGGCATTTGATTATTATATGTAGTGAAGTACCTATGGTTGCTTAATATACAGATAAGCAATGATGGCGATGCATCGCCAAAAATATAAATACAGTAGACTCTCTTTATTCTGAACACTCATGGGGTCAAACAAAAGTGTTCAGATTATGGGGGTGTTCCTTATATAGGGAAACTGGAAATGAATGTATTTTGTTGCGTTAATGGACCATGTTCAGCACTTTGCCAAGCGAGTTATACCAATTTTTGAGTTACAGGTGCACTGTTAAAAATTTTCCGAAAACTTTACGGTAATTGTTACTGGCATCCATGTTACCAGTAACTATTACCGTAAAAATCAAATATTACTGTAAAATTTTACGGTTTCCTCGGTAGGCCACAGCAACCAATTAGAGCTTGGATCGCTTATTTCTCCGATATAAATTACTGTAAAAATCAGCGATGCTGTATGTCCGCCATTTTACAGTAACAATTACCAGAAAATCTTCCTGAATTTCTAACAGTGCGCTGAATTTTGGATTAGCAGCAAGGGCAATGTCCAATTAAACACAGTAGGACTCTTATATTTCTACCTTTCTTTCTCAATTTTCCATTCAACTATAAAATATTATAATATAGTTATCGGTGCACTACCTGTAAAAACAGTAATATTATTTGCTTTTGCATTGTGTATTCTCGTGCAAGGTACGTGTTATCATTTAATTGTGTAACTGAAAAGGTTTAAAGGTGATTCTTAGCCACATATTGCTTGTAGGTAACCGTACTTTAAAGGCCTTGAATGCTACTTTATACAAAGTTGGATTCTTGAAGTACGTAGTTCAGCGGAATCAACTTCAGGCTCATATTTTTCAGCTGAATGATTTTATGTAATGCAGCGATATCCGCAAAAATAAGTTTTCTTCATCTTCTCTTCATTTTCTTTATACTCTTCAATCATTGTGATAAAATTGTGAAGGTATTTCAGGTTTTCCAATTTGGTTCATAGGAATTCTCGAGTACTGACCGTGAACACGTTCAGTATATAGAAAGTAATAATTGAAGGGGGTTAAAAATAACATTCAGAATGCTGAGGTGATCATATTATAGGGTGTTCAGTGTACAGAGAAGTCTGCCCATGCTAAGTCAATGGAGTCTCGCCGGGACCATCCAGATGCGTTCAGAATATCGGGGTGTTCACATTAGTAAAAGTTCAGATACAGAAAGTCCACTGTATACATTAATACAATATTATAAGCATACATATTTTTTTATTTGAATTGCAAATAGCTACGCAATTGCCATCCTTTAATTGGAGACGAAAAAATGATTATAAAAGTTTTATGATATTTCATTTTAAAAATTTTAATCTATCAGTAGAAGCATGAGTGTTAATTTAATGACAGCGTAAGCAACATAGTTAAAATTCGCATTTGCGATGAAGTCAAATTATGCTCAATTAAACTTTTTTTGGCACGAAAAATATTAAATTCCAGAGCACATAATGCTTATTTTCCTCAAAATTCAATTGGTCAACGTAACGTCGACGTACTTGTTTTAGATGTGTACTATAAAGGAAATATTGAGCCCAGTTTGTGAGAGGTAACAGAGGACGTTGCTCCAATTTAGGTGACGCAGAAATGTATCGACTTATTGGGTTTCAGACTCAGGGGTCTCATATACGGAGGATTGGCAAGACGTTGCCATGGCAATCGTAGTACACACATGACAGCACCTTTGCAGGTCTCTGTCTTACTGCCATTTATCAGATTGTCAGTGTGAACAAAAATAATCAGGTGCGATATTTAGAAGAGTAATCTGATTATGGGTGGAGTTGATCTAAGGAATTTTTCACCTGACAAGGCAGACTTCAGCTAATTGCAAATAATTGTTTTTCTTAAGTCTGCTGATTTTAAAACTAGGTCCTACCGAAATATTACTCGATGTAAAAAGAGGAGAATGATTTTTAACTTTTATCTACTGTAATTATAAGTCCTCATTATGCAAAAAAAAATTAACAGGCAGGAATATTTTCACTACATTGATCGAAACTAAAAGTATTCAAAACTATATAATGTACAAAGGGTATATACTAAGGTGGGCCGAAAAAAACTCTTTTTTTTTTCCGGAGGAGTAATAGCGCGAAAAAGTTGCGAATCATTTAGGCAAAAGAAAAAAAAAAAAGAAGGAAGGAAGGAAGAAGAAAAGAAAAAAAAAATGATAAAATTCGGTTTACATCTTCCGGTTGCCCAAGTTTGACAAAATATGTATGTATATATAAAAAAAAGTTGTGGGTATTCTTTTTTGATTTTTGAATTAGATATCTATTAGATATCTCCTTAATGTAATAGTTTGTTATGTCTTCCATTTACCTCTTAAAAACATCGTCTTTAAATTAGGTTTAGATCAGTGAATATCTTCCCGTTGCGCCAAGTCCCACATTTGCCAAAATAAAAATTTAAAAAATACTTTTTTTTAATGAATTTTTACGCATTTTTGGAATTTGATATAATTAGCACTTTTAAATAAAAGAGCCGTATAATTTTTTCGCCCGAACTGATAATGAAGAATAAAAAAAATAAAAATGTTTTCAAAACAAGTCACAAAATTGAACTTTTTAAAAATATTTTGTAAAGTTTTATAGTCAATGCGCGACCGGAAGATGTCAACCTAGTTTGATATTTTGTTTTCTTTATAATTTACTCAAAATTTTCTGCTCTATTACAATTTCCAAATTAAAAAAGTGCATTTTTTCGGTCCACACGATTATATACTAAACAAAAATTGTACGAAAAAAAAAAAGTAAAAATTACGCCTATTTATATGGAAATACATTCATTTTCCAAAACCGGGGGCGGGGGGACAAGTGCCCCGCGGATGCCCTAGGTGACGAGACTAATTGTCTGACTGTGTTCCAGATTATAGATTATCTTTTGAAAAACATATTGGGACCATTCCACGGAAAAGAGGACATATTGTACAGATCATTTGGTTCATCAAAAAGTAATAATTTAAAAATATGATGCATTTTGCTGCTCAAGAAATTCCAAACGTATGTGCAATTTTTAAAGAGTTCTTTTTTTTATACCGCCTTTTAAAACTATTCCATTTTTAAAATTAATTATATGAGTTGTCACCTGTGGAAAAAAATGGCGTCTTTTTCATAGAATGACCTAGTATAACTTTACTCATGTTGAAGCTAAATATGTGTCGGTGCTTTACTTTGTGTGTGCGCTTGAATTCATTCTCCTGTAATGTCGTACTATTTACTGTTAAGGTAATCATGCACATTTTTCATATTTTGCATATTTCAATTATCAGCGATACAAGAACAGGGTCACAACAACTATTTTACCATTCGTACTACAATTTTGATTACTAAAGCAATATATTAGGATTGGTTGATTCAACTGTGTAAGCAGTTGCCCGTTGAAATTCCACCAAATTATTATTTTTTACTGTAAGTATTTTTTTAGCACTGTAGAAAATAATACAGTTATTTACGAAACAATTTTATCACAGACTTCCATTCAAAACGTTAAAACAATTTTTGCGCATTATAAAAAAAATATTAGTTTATATTAATACAAATTTCAAACATTATTATGAAAATATAATTTATAATATTTTTTCGCTTAAAACTATTAATTCTGATAATTTTATAATTTGCTGCGTTGCATAGCGTCCAAGTTTCTTTCAGCCTGGAAAAGAAGAAAAAATCCAATTTTTTCAGATTAAACAAAAAAAAGAATTGTCTAGGAAAAGAAGAAATACATGCAAAAAAAAAAAGAAAAAAAACAAAAAAAACAAAGACAAACCGAAAGAAGTTCAATCCAATGGAAATACGATAATGCTTTGGTGGCATGCATTACTCCCCAGAGCTTGCATTTCTTCGACCTACTTATATGGTATTTATGAAAGGGCTGTCCCTTTTTTGCGTAGCTCAGGGATTAAGTAGCCACCGGCATAGGAAAAGGAAAAAAAATGATCAATTGAAGCGATTCCTTACCATCAATTACGACATCAAGTCTCTAGACATCTCTGGCGGTGCTGCAATGGGAAGGATTGCACTTTATTTTCGTTTCCGTGGTTGAACCGAGATTAGGTTACGCAACCCTTTAAATACCAAGAAAGATTTTCTTCTATTACACCGGGTTTGGTGCCAACTTAGAGGCATTTATAAAGAGCTGAAGAAAAGTATATCAATGAATTAGCTACGATAGGTTTTTGTAACTAAAGGTTAGATATTTTATGTATCAACATTCTCTATTCCTTACTATTGATATCGTCTAAAAGGCGCTCACAGTTTAAAAATGTCTATACCAAATTTATGTTGTTTGACTTCACCGTTATGTCGTACAACAGAGGTTATGCGTTTTTTTTTTTATTTGTCCCTGTTTTGATATCAACAAAAAATAAAGTTATAGAAAGCGATGTTTGTTTCTTTGGTTTGTTACACCGTTAGTCATTTCATTTAGACATGGCCTTTTGTCATTTTAATACCATTTCTAAAAGTAAAAATGCCCTTTAACACTAGAAAGACGGAGGGGCCTGTGTGGCCCCTCGCATAGTTTGTTGTTTAATAACTCGGATAATGTCTAACAGAACGTAATGTAACTTCCTAACTTTTCATTATATGACACTATTTGAATGCTTGTTTAATCATTTTATTATGCGCCTCATAGTACTGTAAATATTGATCCTTATACCTAGAAAGACGGAAGGGGCCACAGTGGCCCCTAAGCTTTTTTACAATGAAAAAAAATTTTTTTTTCCTTTCTCCTAATTGTTCTAGCATAAAAAAAGGCCATTCTCTCTAGTTTAACCTGTAACTTCCGCTTTATACAGCCAGTTGGATATCCAAATGCTATAAACAGTACTGACTGCTTACCAGCCTAATGGTAGCCATTGCTCTTGAAAAGAAAAACTGATCCAAGCTTTTGGCCAGCATAGAGAGAAACACTACAAATAATTGCATACTAAGTTTTTATTTAGTCATGAAGGAAGGTGCATTGGGCATGTGGACACACTCAGGAAGAATTTTTAAAATAATTCACCCCAAAAATGGGTAGGGGCCACACTGGCCCCTTCATTCTTTCTAGGTATACAGAAAATGTCAGTCGTTCTAGTCAGCATTTGAAGAGTTTAAGGGGTTACGCTACCTCAAAAATGATCAAACGATCAAAAAAAAAAATTATTGCTGATTTCAAAACTAAAAACTATTCCAAACACAAGAAAAAGTTTCATTGCTTTAGTTCAAATATTTAAAAAGTTATGAGCGGTTTTAGGTCATGCTCATTATGTGTTTACTTAAAATTGTTTTTTCTAGATGATCTTTTTTTTTGTGTTATGTCATTTTTTTTCTATTTAGATACATATTTAAAGTAATACAACATGATTTTTCTATTTATATACAGATTTAAAGTAACACCTTTTGCAGTCAGGATCAGTGGTTGAAAAAACTACATTTTTTTGTAGCAAACTACAGCTGCAACTACTTTATAACATGTTGGTACAGTTTGCATGAAACGGAAAAATTTCCGTAGTCATACATTTCTATAACACTGTAATATTTGTTGTTAGCCGGCCAAAAAGCAGTTCAATGTCATCTTTTTCCATAACATTTACAGTAGCTTCCATATTAGGAGGATATTGACGTAATAATCTCATTGTCAACAAAAATGTTCCTCCACAGTACTTACCACTAGTTGTGGTTAAACCAGATTCTCTGCTGACAGAAAACACTAACGTGGTACTACTTGGCAGTTACCGCTTATTCTTTTCTTTCTAAGCCATGCTCCTCTCAAGGTGAATATTGGGGGAATGTGAACATTTCGATGTCAAACAAGCTAATGGCGTCAAACAGATAGAACGTATGGCGTCAAAATATGTCTGATGCCAGCTCATATTTCTCAGAGTCTTACGAATCTGGTTGATGCAAGTTCTACTCAGGCGTAACACTTGCACCAGTCAGATTGTTTGAAGCCTCGTTTTTTTTTTTCTTTCGAAACTTTTTTTAAAAGTAGTTTTTAGAAATCGTTACAAACTACATTTTTTTAAGCGAACTACTCGCTACTCTGTTTTAAAAAAATAGTGCGCTACACTACAAAAGACTAAAAAATGTAGCTACGGCAGTAGCGTCGCTACTTGTAGCGCGCTACTTCCAATCACTGGCCAGGATAGTATATTTAACTAAACTGTGCTTTAGATAAGCATTTTATAAATCAAGTGTTTAGGGCATGCTGCAGCTTTAAAAACAATTTTCAAAAAAATACGAATTTTTACATAATTAATCGCAGAACATTTTTGAACAAATAAATATGTAAGCAAATGAATGCACAGAGTTTTAGAAATGATTATTGTGACTGTTTAGCAAAAAACGTTTTTTACATAAGAGCAAAAACAAAAAAGCCTTAGAGATTTTTAAAAAAAATTACTTTTTCTAAATGTTTTGAATTTTTTAATAAAGGGGGCAACATTTTAAGATTTTGAAAATAGATCATTGATTGCGAAATAAGTATGCATGCTATGCTTTCAAAAAAAAAAAAAAAAACGAAATTTAGAATTTACTTAATTTAAAAAAATAAAAAAAATATTTTGAAGTTTATGTGATGACTTAACTGTGTCGCGCTTTCTGAAATAATATTTGAAAAAGGTACGCCCGCATTTCTTTTAAGGTTGTCGTTCTCTATCAATCTAGGATATGTTCAATATTTTTTTTCTAAATGCTATTCAGGTCTTGTCTGGTTTTGTCTCTTTTTCATAAAGAATCCATTTTCATCGGGAATCAAAACTTTACATAACAGGAAATTAAACCTTTCAAGATTGTTCTTTAACTGATTTAAGCAATTTGAACTAGAAAATGTTAATAACCAGTTCTAAAAATTATGTCTTTTTTTTTTTTTTTTTTTTTGTAAAAATAATGCAAATGCAATACAAATTGAATTAAAATCAATTTCCTTTGAGTGAGTTCCCAGAACACCTAGTTGAGTTCCACCATTTTTTTTCCAACTGCAGCACAGTAATGGCGTTACATTTTTGCAGCTCGAAAATTTTAGAAGATGAAATCATCTTCTTTTCTCATACAGAAATATATAACTTAAGAAGTGCTTGCTGACTTCCCTCGCCAGGAAATGTTTCCTTATATTATTGCTCTACTGGCAAGGACAATCACTTCCAAAAAAAATAGCTTTCTTACCGTTGTCAGATTTTTCTTTCTTTGTGAAGAACAAGATTTTTGCTATTAATAATTTTTGTAAGCTGCTTTTTTTAAAAAAACAAGTGAAAAACGCAGAAATATATATTTATTATGAGATTTGTTGTGTCAAAAAGAGCAAAAAGATGGAATTGCGTACACATATGGACTTAAATATAATCTGGTCTCCAACAATTACACATCTTTGCACGCATTGTTACTCAATGAATCCTCATATGTATGCCGCCACGGCAACATAATTTGATAATATTTTTTGGCAATGGTTAAGCTTTATTTTGATAAGGCTAAACTGGATCCGGCAACTTGTCTGTTTTACTGATAATACTGTCATTTCAGGGGAATGAAGAAACGAAAAAGTGGTCAACAATGAACGCTATCTGAGTTTAGGGTTAATCCGCTTGATGTTAGAGATAAAATTTCAACTATCAAAATATTCCCAAACAGGCAATTGCTTCCTCCAAATGTAGAAGCAATTTTCACCCGGCATATTTTGACAGGCGACTTTCTAGTTTATGAAGAGAAAATGTTCCAAAAGAATTTTGCTGTACATCAAATCTGCAATGCGAGTTTTCGATTATAACTTCAAGAATAGCTATGCTATATGCAACGAGAATGCTTTAATTGTGTTCACAAATTCAACATTCAGCAATTTATGAAAACAAGGACAAGCATCTTCCACGCAATGTTTACTTATTTTTATGCTTGCAATGTTTTAAAAAAATTATTCCAAAAAAATAGATTTTTTTTCCATATTTTTTGTTGAAATTGACAAAATAAATTTGCAAATAATAAGTAGCTTTAAGAGATTAAATTTTCAGTTATTTGAAGAATAAAAGACGAAAAAAGAACTTCGTTGAAACGATGAGTACAAAACTTTTATTTATTTATTCTTTTTTAAATCATTGTCATTTCATGTATTTCTAAATAGTATGAGTGCCTATTTATCACTTTAAAAATATGCTTGAAAAAATGCTTTGCAAAAGCATAGCTTTTTTTTCATCATAGCTTTTTTTTCTAAAAAAAATGCGCTTAACAAATCATTATTCAGCGCATTATTAGTATAATACAGTTTGCTTTCGTGTTATTATCTTTAATTTTACTTCTTATAGAAAAAATATATCAAATCAAGCTGAGCTTATGCTTTAATGGACATCATTTGATTTTTTTAAGATAAGAACGTTCGTACTTTTTTTTAAACAAAGCAAAAAAAAAAAAAAAAAGCACTCAAAATTTGCTGATTTATTGGTTTTAATATAATACGAGCAGCTACTTCAAACCACATCACATATTTAGAAGAATTTTTGAGTAAAAGTTATCAACTACAAAATGTTTTTCCAAAATAATTTGCAGCTTTTTGAGCTGGTAGCTATGAGATGAATTACCAGCAAAATCCGTAACGTTCAAAGGTTAAATATTCAGCAATTTATTACAACAATTCGTAAACCTTTTACACAACAAGGCACACAGACGAAGATGGGGCACTTCGTTGGCCCATCACTCAAAGAGAAAAAAATCGCTAATTAAGAAACGTTCCAAACACCCTTGATTACAAGTAACGCAGAGGATTGAGAAAACAAGCTGTCCAATTTTTACTCGACGTTTGAGGGCACCACCGTGCGGGGTCAAGCACGTGACTGAGGGGTCCATCTTTGACGGGGCCCTCAGGTGTAATACCCGGGAGCCGTCGTGATTTCACAAGTCCGGGGTCGGAGCTTTGGGCTGACCCTGAGTGATCGAATCGTGAGGAACGGACTGAAAATCGTGGCAGGAATCGAAAACACATAATTCTTTGTTCTTCACCTTTTGTTTCGGGAGAGCTGTCCAAGAAATTTTTGTTTTTTAAGAAAACATTTTGTTCCTTTCCACAGTAGTAATAATTGATGTTCTCTGCCAGAACAGGAGATTTAATCTGTTTTCCGTAGCCAGTCGGAGATGGTAAACTTGAGTGCGAGGGAAGTTTGAATGCAGGCAATTTCGTGGTAAACAATGCAATTAGGAGGCATCGATTGCTTTAAACTAGTACGGTTGTGATTGGCATTTCGACTAGAGTTGATGTGGTTGTCTGCCATAAAGGTTATACGTCTGGGGTGAAAATGATGAGTGGGTATTTCCGGCTAAGGGGAGTTATTTAGTGTGTGGTAAATTACATGGGAATTTTCGAGTACGCATTCCAAATGAATGTACATAAAATTTCAAGTTCATATCCCATTAAATGTGCTCACGCAGGGATGCAGCAAGAAGATTCAACAACCTATAATCCGTAGTTTCAAGTCACGCTGAAACCCTAATGTGATATTTTGTACAAATGTAAGGGCTTTTACAATCCATTCCGCAATGATAAATTCTGGCTGTCCTTGTATATTCCAGTTTAGTACAATCCACCTCCTACCACGCATATTCTGCACGATAAATTAAAGTATTTTTTTTTTCTGCAAATTCCTTAAGTGAAAGTGTTCATAATGATGATAACCATGTGGCTGGGTTTAGCGAGAAATTTCAGGGAAACTGGATATTTTTTATAAAATGAGTCCTTTGAAATTCAAGAACAGATAGATACATATAAGTGCAACGAAGAGTTTTCGATTAATATTAAACTACGTTCATATAGTGCTTGTAGAAGACTCTCGCATATTAAAACATTGTTCAGGATGCCTCTTATTATTTTTTCCAAATTTATTAATCATGTTTAATGTGGTTCTTTAATTATTAAATTTAGTAAAGGGAATTGCATCCACAAAAAACACCAGCTAGTTAAAAAGGAAAAAACTGATAAACAATACTTTAATATTGAGGAACAAATTTTAAAAATACCAAGTAAAAATATATTTTTTTAAGGAGTCGAACACGTTTAAAAGTACAAAAAATAAACATAAATAATGCGTAAACTCTTTAACTAAGACAATAAAAAATATTAATAATTGAAAAACCAACCCCCCTCCTCCCTGAACGCAGCTTTAGTAATATTTTCTTCAGAAAATAATTTCTTCGTGTTTGAAATAAAGTAGAAACAATTAATAGTAATCATTAGGGTCTAAACATTAATTCTTGCTAACAGGCTACGTATTAAGTAACTATAATGTATTAAAATAAACAGATGCAGCAATTAATTTCAGGATTTTCTCTTGGAAAAACTAATAACAAAGTCATTTCGTCAATTTCAAATACAAAAGAACTGCAAAATACTTAGAGAACAAAAATATTGCTTAAATACAAACATGAAAGGATTTTTTAAAGAAAAAATAATCTCTCTTTAAAAAGTACTTTTGACTCGAAAGATTATCTTTCAAAATATATTGCGATATTTCCTTTTTTTTCTTTCGAGAAAGGCACGTACATAAAATGTAGAAAACATAATCCTATCTTGTTTAGAATTAATTAATTAAACTCCTGAATTTTTTGAGATCAAACGATGTTTACATAAAACTTTTTTCCTTTCCGTTTCAGTGTGTATCAAATTCAATATTTTTTTTCATTGCATAACAAAATCCTCTTGTTTTATAAGGTGAGAAACTAAATTTCAATTTATTTCTCCAATTTATTTTCTCTTGTTTTTATTAAAAGAGTTTCAATTCAGAGTTGGAAAATAAAGCAAAACTGCCGTTATCACTTAGGAAACTTTTAATAACAATTATAAAAGGATTAAAAATAATGATGAATAAGAAGATTAACTTGTCTGCGATATTGATTAAAATAATACTTTAGCTTTTCGTTAACCGAAATTTTCAGGTAAAGCAATACATTATTATTAATTTTTATATAGAGTGTGTGAAAAAAACCAAGCACAAGTTTTAATTGTTATTATTATTATTTTTTAGAGAGCAATAAACATAAATAAAGACAGAGTAAAACTTAAACACTGAAAGGATGCTGGTACATAATTAAAAGGAAACTTTTACTGCTTTTATTAACATGAACATTCATTAGTTCGTCAATTTGAAATTATAACATACAACATAAACCAATAGTCAGACCTGTTTTTATGCGAGGTTTTTTTAGAGCGACTTTTAACGATCGCGTTTTTAAAAAGATGCTCATGCGAAAATTAAAAAATTAATTAATAAACAAATAAAAAAAATAAGTTAACGCTGAATTTTATGCGGTCTTCATCTTTCGCACAAAAGCATGAATATTTTTTTTTTTTATTAGAATTTTATTTACTTCGTGTACTACCAAGGGCGTGATAAACTTTGCAAACTGTTTTTATTGACCACCTTCCTTCATCCATTTTCTTTTTTAAAAATTAACTTCATACATGAGATAGTGAGACGCAAAGAGATGTAAGTGCTAAAATTAAAAATTTGGAGACATCCAGTACATATGGTAGGAGAATTTCTTCTTTGTTTCGGAACAAGAGATGGTACTAATATCCCTGGTAGGAGCTGATATGCAGCATGATTTAGAAAAAAAATTCAATGAAAGGTACCTAGAATTGTAACGGGTCATTCCATAGAAATGTCAACCTCAACCTCAGAAATTTTTTTCCCCCAAAGCCTTAATTGTGACCTATCATTTTATTCAGCATACTTTCTAGTACATAAATCCAGTAACAGTTTGCAAAAATTTCAATCGGTATTTTTCATCTGGCTTTAAACGTGCGAGGTTGTAGAAAAGGCTTAGCATGTGCAAAAAGCATGCGTCTACGTTTTCGTGTGTAATGTAAATTTTTTTGCAAATTTTTAAAAGAACTATGTTTATTCTAAATGATTAGATGTTGACCCAATAAAATTGACTGTTATTTTTGCATACATTATAAAATAAGTACTTTAATTAGTTTGGTTATTTCACTGAAAATATTTACGTTACGTTAGTCACGAAAATGTACTATTTTCTGCTTAAAAACTAAACCAGATGCTTGAACCAAACAGCACTTTTTATTTTCTTACATCTGTATCATATCTTCTTAAAAAGTGCAAAATATTTATTTCAGTATCAGTAGATATAAAATAATTAGTGTGACTAACGTAACTTTTGAGCTGTGACTAACGTAACAGTTTGCATGTGACTAACGTAACATTTTAAAAATGACTGCTAATATTTAAACTTATTTAATTTAATTTACATTTTCATGTACAATTTTGAACATACATGCATTCTATATTAATTAAAAATATAAAGGGCGAAAAATACCCGTAAAATTACATTGTATAGACCTTCTGTTTACTTTAAAAAATACTTTAAAGGTCTTTATAAAGATACTTCCAATTTAAAGAATTATTAAAAAAGAAAAAAAGGTGAGTAGAGCAAATTGAGTACTCTGCTGAATGTGCATTCAACACAAGAATACAATATTAAGAATTTAATAGAAATACAGTCTTAACAAAGAAGAACGTCTCTATTTTTTAGAAAATTCATGCCCACCATTTATTAAAATGAAGTAATGACTTCTCGTTGGAAAACATTTGAAGATGTTACATGATACAGTGACAATAAGCGCTGCTGCCATATATTTCAGAAAATGTAAGAATAATCATTTAGAAATTCAAACATTTGCGGTGATATCTGGAATTAAAATGCATTCTGCAAAAACGTTCGAATATTTTTTTTCAATATTACATTTTAATTCAAAAGCATGCACAACACTATTCGTTCGATGAATCAGTAAACCTTAAAAAATAATATGCCATTGAAAAGTACTGAGGAGTTTCTTATGACGATAACTAGTATATCGGCAGAATACTAGAATTCGGTGAAACTTTCAATTTGCATAAAGTTAATTTTTTTAAAGAGAGATATTTAGGATTTAATTAGCCCAAGAATGATCTTATTCAGTTTGTAAAAGCAATTTTTTTCATTTGTTTATTTTTTTTTTCGCACATTCAAATTGAGTTAATTGAACTGAATCCTTCCATTCAATTTCGTACACTATTATAGAAAAAAAAGTAAAGAACGAACCATAATGCAACACAAAGAAGGTTCCTAAAAAGTATAAAAGTAATATAAGAGCAAGAAATCAATTATAAAAAGTTTTTTGTATGCATTCATTGTTTGTTATTCGATGGTTACGTTAGTCACGTTACGTTAGTCACACACAGTTTTTCGTAAAAGTACCATTAAGGGCCAAAAAAGATTCATCTGTAACAAATCTGTAGTACATTTTTAAAAATAGATTGTTTAACTCTTACAAATATATCGGCCAATTTTAAATGCCTGCGTAAGTTTCAGAAAAATTTGCCTCGTAACATAAGCATTGTTTCTCAGGGTTGCAAAAATGTTACGTTAGTCACAATGCCTTTTTTGATGAAAAAACACCTGCCAGCGCTTATTTTGCTTCAAATTCTTGGTGGAAATGAAAAATAGTCACCTTGTACATTTTAAATCTGCATATTAAACCAAAATACATTCATTTTTACTCCCGGTGTAAGTAGAAAGAGTTTGAAAATCAGCTGCGAATGTTACGTTAGTCACTATGGAATGACCCTAACTATAAATGCGTTTTACTCGAAACTTGAAAAAGTCAACAAACATCCCTTTGCTTCTCACTTTCTCATCTGTAGAAGTTTTCCAGATAACGTTAATAGCAATGAAATGTAAATATTCTTTTTAATTGCAATGTCTTTAGATATTGAAACATGAGTGTTAAAATTCAACATTCTACTTCAGTGCATTTTGTGATACTTTTAGGGTACTTTAGCTAAAGGTACTCACTGGTTAAAATATTTTTTTTAAACCGTTACTCAAAATCACTTGTTGATTTACTTCTTTCTTTAGCAACATTTTTTAAGTTAGTTAACTAAGGTAATAATTTGCTTCGAATGTCTACAAGTCAATCACCGATTTCTTTCCAAACCGTTCTGCCTAATTTTAGGGAGGACAAACCTTTACCAAATATCAATTCTAACAATTAGGCTCAAGATGCATTATTTTATTTTTGTAATCCTTAAAGGTAAGAAACCAATCTCAAATCCAATCAAACTCATATTAGTGGTAGAGTAAAATTCGTCTCAGTCTGTCCTAAACTTTACATGGTTGACTCCTTAGAGCAGAAGTTAGTAAATGGAGGGAGCAAGTCTAATCATTAGCTTAGCAAAAGCTGAGACAAATACCCCTAGTCACGTGACTCACCAACGATGAATGGTTGACATGTTTTGCGTGAAACTAACGAAAGAAATCTGATTTCTTCCAATGCTTTGCTGTAAAATCTATCACATGACTTGGGATCTACGCTTCATAAATGAAAATTTTCATTTCCTCTATTTGATCTCTTCTAAATGCTTGACCCACGTGTCCATCAACTTGAGGTGGAAACATCCATAAAAAATGTTTCAACATTTTTCAAATCCGCCACGGGGAAACCAGCCCCCAGTCTGATTAAGACTCTTCAAAAATGACCAAAAATCCCTCAAAATATATTTTTATCAAAATGTTATCATTACAGCTCTACAATTTTAGAAAAATATATTTCAATTAATAAGTAATTTAGTTATTCTAAAATGTGCACGAATAAATGCATTTTCTCGAAAATTATAGTATAACTGCTATCTTATACGAAGGAATACTTTATTATGCCAACGAAGATAATACGAAAACAATGATTCTTTCCTCTCCATTTAGCATTTAGAATAAAATTGCGGAATATTCCAACACACAACGCTTGCTTGATCACGCGATATGCAAATTATAAAACAATTTTCCGTTTCATAGTTTGTCTTAATGGATTTTTAAATGTCTCATACACTGTTTTAACATGAAGTTAAATGGCCATTTCATTTTTCTCTTTTTAAAACTACTAATTTTCCTTAACATAAGTTCAAGAAATGCCATAATGGCAATAGTAAACGCTTTCCTCTCTTTCAAAAAAAAAAAAAAAACTACGTGTGTATTCGCATTTATGAGTTTGAACTAAACGCAAGTTTTTATATCAATAGTTATCTTAAGCGAAGCTATGCTATTAAAAACAAACAATATAACTAATTTCAACAGAATTAAAGGCAATTTAAATTGATTTAATCTTTTCAATGAACTAAAAAGCGGACTAAACCTTTGCAAAAATTTTGATTCTACAATGAGTGATATTTCAAGACAGATATTCCGTTTTTTAAAATTTAACACTAATGACGCTTAATAGGTTTCTTCGATGTGTTTAGTAGGTTGTTTAAAAGCTGTTGAATTGAAAACAACGCACAAAAAATGGTTTAAACGTAGAAAAAATTTTTATATAAAAGAGTTTCCCGTTAATCGATCTTCTTTTATTGAACTTATAGTAAAACGTGATAATTACTTTTAAGTTATTTAACACACACACACACACAAGTATATACATAATATACATATATAAGTAAGGGGAGGGTAAAGGGTAGTTTTGTTTTAAAAAGTGAAAAATAACCGTATTCACTTTTAGGGCTATAATTAAGAGCTAAAATGAGTGTTGAAGTTCTTTGAATATAGAAAATTACAATGTATTTTTTTTTTTTTTGTTGAACTGCTTTTAAACAATATTTCTATAGACATATTGTTACTACTTGAAGTTTCACAGGTATACCTGTAAAACTTCAAGCATTCAGTATAGTCGAAATTGAAACTTAGTGCAAGCATAATTTACAAATTAAAAATATTTTTAGTGATTGGAAAAATGAAAAAAAAAAATATTTGAATATACTGTTCTGAAATGTCATTAAGAAATTGTAGAATAATTATTTAAAAAAAACCTATAAAAGACTCCGAATCCGAAGTCCAACTTAAGCGGACGATGGTATCCTGGTCGGATACCTCCCGATCCGTTTCATTTTTTCCATGTATGTGCATAATTTTGGAATTTCTTTCAAATAGAGTACAAATACCAGAAGGAGGATTTAGGGGATGAGACAACACAAAACCTCTGATTTTAAATTCGATTCCCGATTCTGTTTTAGCAATATACTCAAATCTCGATAGCTCAAAGACCCGAAGAAACCGGCAAAAACTTTTAAATTATTGGTAGTTCGAGCTCTCAAATTCCCACAATATTTTCGACAAAGTTTGTGCCTAATGAAAACCTCGACACAAAGGAATATTCGAGTTATCGCAAGTTGACTAGATTTTTCTTGTAAGTAGTTACAAACCAACACCCAGTCAAAAAGGGGGCAGGTGTTCATTGGTTAGGAGTGAAATTTTAATTGATTCCTGGCTGCCGTAAATTCTAGTTGCGTCTGTCTATAATCAGCTTCATGATAAAATTAAATATTAAGTTTTTGGAATTATAACGCTAGAGATGAAATAAATTTTTAAAGATGTATCTAAAATAAAACAGAAACATTAAAAAAAAAAATAGTTTGATCAATTTGAGGGATACACCGCTGTCCATACACCCGCTTACATATGCAGAGTATACTTACACTCAAAAGTATCCGGACGCATTTAGTCATCATCGCATTTGTCTTTCTTTCTTTTTATTTCTTTTTGTACAAGTTTCTGGACAAAAACCTAACAAATTGTTCTGGTTTTTATTGTATGAAGGATTAAACTCATACGTTCTGAAGGGGAGAAAAAACTATCACGCGTGCAATTATTAGACGAATATTTTATTTATCGATTCATTAGTTCCACAATTTTCTATTGATATCTTCAGTAAATGCTAATTATAACTATTTTGCATACGCATATCAGGAAGTGAAAAGAAAAAGGGATTTAAGTGTCAAAATGAAAAATTTATAGATAACCAGTAGCAATAGTAGATGAACCTCTCCACTGTCTTAGGTCAAGATCTAGTTCTTGTAGTCCTGGTAGGAGCTGCTATGCAGCATGATTTAGAAAAACTTTTTAATGAAAGCCTACGTAGGACCGCAACTTTAAACGCGTTTTACTCATAACTTGAAAATGTCCGCTTACATCCCTTTGCTTCTGAATGCTTCATATAGCCTCATTCATTTTTCGTTATTGTTTTCTTTGCTAATACTAAAGCTCAAAGTCTCTCTGTTTGGAGGTTGTCTGTAGGATGTCTGGATCTCTGTGACGCGCATAGCACCTAGACCGTTCGGTCGATTTTCGTGAAATTTGGCACAAAGTCAGTTTTTAGCATGGGGGTGTGCACCTCGAAGCGAGTTTTCGAAAATTCGATTTTGATTTTTTTCTATTTCAATTTTAAGAACATTTTCCGGAGCAAAATTATCATAAGATGGACGAGTAAATTACGAAATTATCATGACGTGGAATGGGAGAGCGAATGAACATAGCCAATTGGCGAGAAATTCGTCATCCATTATTTGTAAATATACAGGGGAACCGAATGACCCTTTAATTTCCAACTACGGGCAAAGCCGTGCGGGTACCATTAGTTTACTATGAATCCGTCATATTTTTTTCAAACAGCTATACACACACAAGAGCTGTACTGTCCTACAGATTAAGAAAGGGAATTCAACGCTGACGAGCGTCAGACTTGTATATAAACACAGAAACCCATCTACCAAAAAACTCAGACCACCTAGCTGGATATGAAGAAAAAAAAAAGATATGTACGCTCAACCGCCTGCCAATATGTTTGACAGTTCCTCCGGCACAGAACACGGCTGTTAAAGTTGAATGAAGGCTCAAGGGAAGATCAAGCGATTTTTTGAATGAGGGGTAGATGATCCTATGGCGATGACTGAGATAGAACAGACGAGAGAAGATTTTGAAGTGAAAAAAAGCAACGGCCAGGGGGAGGGGGAAGGATGTTCTTGGAAGAGAAGCATGCGGTTATGTCGTGGGGAAACTGAGACGAGATATGGTATCGATCTTGCTTGTCAAGTTTGAAGGCAAATATTTATTCCAAAATAAACTAACTTCAAGTCAAGAATGTTTGGACGCCCGGGAGAATTTGCAACGATAGCTACGTTGACGGCTGGAATCCTTCAAATGGAGGAAAGTGCTCAAAAAAATTAGTTTTTTTCAATGCTCATTGGGGAACTTTGTTATTAGAATACACTTTATAGAAGCTGAATCGTGAGTGACAAAGGTCGTAGTCTCACTCTATTTTAAAAGAAATAGGGAAATAATTTAGCACTTAAATGCTTTTTTTTTAAAGCACAATTTCTCTAAAATGCTTTATGACTTTATCGTCTAGTTCAAATTATGGAGAAAATAATTTTAAAAATCATATTTTTGTAGGGAAATGTGGGGCAAAGTGTCGAATGGGCTAAAGTGTAGAATGTCAGCCTAAGATGACTGAGCTTTTTCAAAATGAACAAATTGAACATTTAATTTTTGGCTTTTCTCGGATGATTTTTCATCCAAAAGCTCACACTTCTTTGCATTGAAATAGGTGTTCCTTGTAACACCGAAACTCGTGTCTGTAATCATAAGCAAGTTTTGTGCTTAATAACGTTGGATTACTGACTTTTTAAATTGAACATTTGTTTTGAAAATTATAGTACAAAAAGAAAAAACATTGTATTTTGTTACAAAATTTTAATTAAAGCATTTTTTTTTTAATTTTTGGCAGTAATTTTAGGTTTCAAAAAAAAGGGGGGGGGGATTCACTTTTTTTTTTTTCACACGAGGAAAAGTGAAAAATGAAACAATTTTTCTATGAAATATTTTCTATTTGATTATAAAAAGCACTTTTGATTAAATGAATCTGTAAATAATTTTTTTGAATAAATAAATGAAAAGAAAATGTAACAATAAACGAAAAATCAAATAAATAAATTAATTAATGTATGAAGAAAAACAAATAAGTGAGTAAAAGAGTGAATGAATAAGAAAATAAGTGAATTACTTAATGAAGGAATGTTAATGAATAAATTAATGAATGAATACATAAGTGTTTTAGTAAATGATTTGAGTGAGTAAACGAAATAAGCTATTTCACCTTGCCCCACCCACATTGCCCCGCATGTACTCGAGTACTTGAGCAAAAAATTTTAAGTTCAAATAAGCTTAATATGAACTAAATAAAAATCGCACTAAATATTAGAAGGTCTCAATTAATATTTAAAATGTTAATAACATGAACTTTATAATTTTATAATATCAAAAATAATTTTTGACTTACAGCAAATATTACGATTAAGAGTAACAATTTTTGGAAATTGCCTGTATTATCTTATGCGTTAAGCTTCGGCAGTATTTTTTTCCTGACTGGAATGGACTTCATGTGCAACTACATTGTAAAAATATTCCCAGATAGGTGGCGCTAAACGCAGAGTAAATATTTCACCTTTTTACTTTGCCCTCTTTTTTCCCACATTCCCCTTTCAGTACGGTTTCTGTTAAAAAAATGTACTTGTCATTGCTGAGTTTCAAATAAAAAAGCAACAAATATCTTAACAACAGTTCAGATTCCTAGGCGATTTTCGGGCTTCTCTGGGTGTCGATAGATTTTAGAATATTTTTGAGCAACTGAGACCCTGAGAAGAGGAGCTACAATCCTCTAAAATAGCACATTTCATTTATATTATCTGCTGATATTTTGCTGCATCTACTTGAACTATCAAAGCTATCGATAAGCTATCGATATATCGATAATATCGATATAAGCTATCGATATTTTTGAATAATCTCTTAAATCTACTTACATGGAATGAATCACTGCACTAAATACTCTTTACTATTCCATTTAATAGTCGTTACTCACTTTCAGCTAATACATCTGTTCAGTCAAAGACATGCAAATTCGAGATCCCCTTCAAACCGACCCCCCCTCCTCCCCCAGCCTATTCATTCCTTGTCTAGAAGATTTTATGTTCGACATGCAGCGCATTTGAGATCATTTGCTGGCGAAGTTAGAAAGTCTTTTACAAACAAAAGGGAAGTGACACAGTTAAATTAATAGGAGAGGGTGGCCCAAAGCGGGTTAGCCTTCGTATGCCGATGATGCGTAAGCGGCGATGCATACGTATGTCGTGTTTACATGACCACCCTCGAGTTTTTATCTGTCCCAGCGAAGCAGCATGGCGCGATTAGGCTTTAAAAAAAAAAAAATGAAGTTTTGTAACTTATGATTAGTCGAAGACCAGTTTATTTGTTTATTTATTTATTTATTTATTTATTTATTTTTTTGCTTGTCAATAATATTACATTATTCTGACACCATTCACCTACAAACGACGATAGTCACTTCGTTTGTTTCTTTTTTACATTTGGGGTTATAATCATTGAAAAAAAAAACCTTTTGGTCATAGCGGGTCGGGCAAAGCGGATATAGAATTTAATCATATATTTATTTAAAATTTCTTGACTCGTGTGCTGACTCAGGTTTTCTATTTCAATAGGATAGGCATAACTTTAAAAAATTGTTTTTAGGAAGGCAATTAATTAGTTTATTAATTTAATCAGTTATTTCTTTATGTTTTATAAACAAATATGCTGACTTTAAATTGGATAAGTAAACCTTTATATATATATATATATATATATATTTATAATGGCAGGTAACTAGTGAATTATTTTAATCATTTATAACTTCATATTTAATTGGCAAATGCAACAAATCACAATTAGTTAAGCTTACCCGCTTTGGGCTCCCTGGTAGGGCAAAGAGGTTTTTTTCAAATGTTTGTAAAAATTGATAATAAATAAATATTAGGTTTGAAATAATACAAAAATAACTTTTTATTTTGAAGTTCAAGGGCCCTGCTAGGAAATAAAACCGAAATTGTTGCGATAAAAATCCAAAAATTACAATTTTCCAGCGTTTTCCGAAAACCTACCCGCTTTGGGCCACCCTCCCCTACTGTTATTAGATTATAGATACAAAATGTTGCGAACATGTTTCCAGAAATACGTATGGTTGGGAGATGGAGTAAATTCAAGGCCGAATTCAAGGAGTGGGTTTTTATAGTTAAAACCTCCTCCAAAAATTTTCAAAAGAATTCCAAAAAGTGCTTTTCATTTTTCACTATACCATTTTAACTGGAAAAAGGATTATTACTATATTTTATTTATTTATTTTATTTATTTATTTATTTAGTTATTTTTTTTTCAATTTCATTTGAAAAATATTTTTTTAATATTGAAAAATTGCACAAACTGAGTGTCGTATCTGCAGCATTTATTTATTTATTGTAGTTCTTGCAACATCATCTGTCACAAAACAATACAACAAATTTTCCTTCAGATTGAAAAATATAAAAATTCTTTAAATTTGAGAAGACAAAACTCTATTTTTAGAATATATGTATATTTTTTTATTATTATCAAAAAATATTACCTTAAGAAGTATTGCTTCAAATGGGAACATATGAATACATGCATCTTTCTTCTTCCTTTTTTTTTTTTTTTTTTTTTTGAGTTATCGAAAATACATCTATTAATAGGGGTAAACAGGGACGTGCACAGAAATTTCGGAGCCCGTCACAAATGGCTTTCACGGGTCCCCCTTCATATTTTTTACCCTACATCCTTCATATTTTTTACCCCTAAGTTTAAAAATCTCGGGTCCCCTTCAGGATCGGGCCGGGTCAAGAGGTATCCATTCTCTCCCCCTGTGCACGACCCTGGGGGTAAAAGGAAGTTATGTAGCGTACACAACATCTTTTGTTCTTCATCAAATACATACTTTCGTCATCTTTTACTTTTGCTTAAATTCGTTACAAAAATCAACAGAATAATCAACAAAATCAAATTTTGTTGATCAGAAAGATTTTGCAAAAATGTGATTGGCAAAATCCTCTCCGAAATAAAAGCCTGGTTACGGCTCCGAGTAAATTAATCATATATACGGCACGTACTTGAAATTTTAACCGAAAGGCATGATTGAAGATCGTTAATCATTCGAATTCTATTCTTTACCGAGATACCAAGTAAATCGTAGAACGTACCTCTGTATACCGAAGAATAGGTCAGACCTATAATTATGCCAACAATATTTTTTAGAAATAAAAAAAGTCCTGTTCCCTTTCATTTTCAAATTTTAAATTGTCTCACACATACAGATTTTTATGTACATATCTACTTCGGCATTCAATTTTGAGCACTTTATATTCTAAGAAAGTACAGTAGCTGTCCCTTAGAACTAGTTTTAATCATACGTAGTTAAGAATTACTATTACCCCTCGTTATATCGCGCTTTTCGTGGGACAAAGAAAAAGTACGATATATCCGAAAGCGTGGTATAGCCGAGGTAATTAAATTAGTTATCCATCCAGCATACAAGTAAATTAGCATTCGTTCTTTTTAACAGGATTTTCAAATGGTTTCGATGTAATTCACAAATGTGATTTGCATCAAATTAAAATTTAAACAAGATTTAAATTTCGTAAATTTTTAGCGTAGGAGAGGGATAAATATCAAATGACGAATAAAGACGATCTTTCTTAGCTACAGCGAGATAAGAGTGAGAATTCCAATACCCTCGTATTCCCAATAAACTTTGTAATTTCTTCGATTTGCAGTTGAAAGGATATGAAAAGTATTAAAGAAAAAAAAAATAATTTGAATTCTGAAAGTTTGAATTCAAATTATATTTTTCGCAATCACGAACTGCGACAGGATCCTATTTATTGGAGTTATTGTTTCTAGAAACGGCTCCTGTCCCCCCAAGCCTGCCTCTCCTCCTACGCGGTTACGTGTGCATAGTTATATGTGTAAGTGTGTAGGTTCGTGTGTGTGTGCGTAGACCTGTGTGTGTGCACGTAGGCATGTGTGAGTGTATGTGTGTGAAATCGTGTGTGAGCGTGCGTGTGTGTAGTACATGGACGCCTCCGACCAGGAAAAGCGGATAGCTCAGGACCGGAGCAGCCGCACCGCCTGCACAGGTCGGTGGTGCTGCAGACGCCCCTGGTCCAAACTGAAAAAGGAACCAGACACCAAAGACTGTCAAGTGAGGACAATAAGCAATCGTGATTGCTCAAAAAAAAAAAAAAAAACAGATTGTTTCCAGAAAACCCTTTCGCCCATCCAGATCATTCTTCTTTTCTTTTATGCAAATACCGATCTGTGCAAACAAGCACAAATTAATTCTGTTTAAAAAGGCAGTCAGTGTATGTTGTTTTATACTTGGGACAGTATGACTCCTACCTGCTGTCTCTCCTTCATTGTAAAGGCCTAAGTATCAATACAAAAGCAAACGTCAAGTAGTTTCCAAATTATATCTTAAACTGAATCATGCTGCCGGTATGTACATTTGGATCGCAGGAGACAGGTATTGCCGCTGCTTTAACAGCGAATTCAGAAGAATAGAAGAATCTTCGTCTTCTTGACTGCCAAAATAAAGAAGAAAGAGAAATTTTCTGAGTAATACCATAAACTTCCATGAATGGTAGAGAAGTTTTTTAAAAGGCTTTAATATTTCATTTCGGGAGACAGAAGAAAAGAGCAATATATCCGAATGAGCTATATATCGAGGCGTGATATAACGAGAGGATACTATGGCTGTACCGTTTGATTTGTCGTTGAAGGCTGTATGATAAGGAGATACTGAGTGTAGTTAAAGCGACCGTACGTAACATGTGAAAAGTCTTTATTCGAATTCGTAGCATCCAGCAACATGTTGCTATACAGCTCATTACTTGTATGGATTTAGCCTAGGAAATTCGCTTTATTAGATACGATAACTACATGTTCTAATTAATTGAAAAAACTGGAACAAATTCCATCTTGTGCAGAAAAAAAAGGTCTCGTCCGAATAACATATAATACTGAGAGAATTGGGAGTTATTTCACTCTCTTATTAGGCTTTATTTTATAATTCATGTGAACTGCTTAGGAAATTAATTACAAAAAAAAATCTACTCCGAAAGTTAAAGGGGAAAAAAGTGTCCCGAAGTTCACTTCAGGGGCCCGAAGTAGTTTTGTACCTAATGTCAAGGGAGCAAGTATTATATGTCCCTGTGATTGCCACAGACACAATTTCTTTGACTTTATTTGAAATTTCTTTTTTTTTAATACACAGATATTCCGAATAAGGTCGTTAAATCAGTTAACATTAATCGAATAACCGATTGTATAACGCTACATTGTTTGAATTTCATAAAATTAATCAGATTAATTTTGAAAACGGGATTCAGTGTACTCGTAAGCTTGGGGTAAGCCTTACCACTTGAGTAAGCCCTCGAGTTCGCCACAATGATATTTTCTTGTAGAAAGACATTTTCTAAATCGTTCACTCATAGCACCCAAAATGATCCAATGGAATTGTGACATCTGTCACGTTATGACTTAAAATTCCAACATCAAAATGAGGCTACGTACCTAGAGCTATGAAACGAGAAAGAAAACTAATAAATAGTTATGACCATCAAACCAAGACGCATCAATTCGTATAAAATGCATCAACTCCAAATAACGTCATGATCGTTAAGCTATAACAACATCTATAATTTCATTTTTCGACCATACCATCCGTCTAATCAAAGGAACGTAAATTTGTTATTGCTAAAATTTCAGCTCATACGCTATTCTTCCACAATAAGCTTAAGTTTCATTAGGAATGCAGCTCAAATTCTAAGTGAATCCGAGATGCATTAGATAGAATCATTTAATGCGTTGAAGCGGGAAATAAAAGGGACCATTTGGAATGAGAGAGTCAGGAAATATTTAAGTTCTGATGAATTACTTTTGAAGTTTTGAGATGCTTGTAATTTTACATTTTGAGCTTAATTGAGGCAGTGAGAAGCAAAGAGATGTAAGTGGGCATTTTCAATTTGTGAGTAAAACGCGTTTAAAGATAAGGTCCTTGATAGGTTTTCAATTAAATGTTTTTCTAAATCATGCTATATAGCAGCACCTACCAGGACTACCAGCACTAGTTCTTGCCCCAAGACAGTGGATAGGTTCACCTACCATTTGTACTGGTTACCTCCATATTTTTAGTTCTAGCACTTACATCCCTTTGCTTCTCAGTTGTTACATGTTGAATTAATTTTAAGAACTTTTCAAAATATTTTCAACGGATTACATATAATCTGCACCAAATAAAACAGTATATTTACGAGGGAAACAAAATGAAAACAACATAAATGAAGAAAAAAAAATGAAAAGCTATACGCATGTTTTCAGTATGTTTCCAATGCAGGCGACGTGAATTTTTAGGGTGAAAGAACATCCTAAATAATCACGAAGAAAAAAAAGGGGTTTCTAGTGATCCCAAAAGTAGTGTATGCCATAGCGCTTTATAAACAGCGAGTTTTCCAGTAGGGTTCTTTTTTGGGGGGAAGTAGGATAATAGTGCTTAAACGAGAAGAACTTTCACTTCGAGACCGGTTTGTAAGCTCCGCAGAGAAAATAAATTACTAACGAAAACATGTTTTGGGACAAAAGCCGACATTTAGGAACAAATTCGTCGCCAACGGTGAACTGGCTTGGCGAAGGGTTGCCATTTCCTCGCGGGAGTCGGAGAGACACCCCCCCATGGAGATTCTAAAGCCTTTTGTATCTGAAGATTTGAAGAGTTCCAGATGTTCAATCGTTCTTCTCTTTTAACTAATGTACTCATTTGCTACTGTTGAAAAACCGCAACTGATACCGCGATTTTTCTCTTTGAGTGGGCCTGGAAGAAGTGTCATCGCGCCGTTCGACCCCTGAGCGTTGTGCGAACTAATGCATCTACTAATCAGAATGAATTCGCCCTAAATTTCCCCTTTTACTGATCATTGAGGGAAGAAACATTATTATTTATTTCCACTTTTGCTGATTTATATCATTGAGGTTGTAAAAACAAAATAACCTTTTTGGTCTGCTACGGGAGTTGTTTTAGGGGAGTATTCTTCTTTTTTTTTAATTTAAAGAAATGGTTTAAACGAAGAAATAAATTTAAAAGTTTCTCTAGCAGCTATAGTTTTCAGATAATTTCAGCTGCTTTACCCAAATTATGCAGTTTTAACTCCATTTTATGCATTTCTAAATCAAAGTGTAGGCTTCTGAAACAAGGACTGCCTCCAGCATGTTTGCTCTGCTATAATCAGTTGGCAGTCTAGTTACATTCAGAAAAACTCACTACATGAAGTAAATATCTAGTAAGTTTAGTAACAAGGCTTCAACGAATTGCGGTCAACTTGTAAGTTCTTGCAATGCATATATTCGCTTTGCGTGATGTGTGACGAATTGGATCTTTGTATGTAATATTTTCAGAGTCCGACTAATGTAGACAATAAACAGAATTTGTTGGGGGTCCTCTACAGTCAAACCTTATAAACAAAAGCATTAATAAAGAATCAGGGGTGGTAGTTTCAGGGGTGTTCAGGTGTTAAATCACTTATTCAAAGCAACCCACACTTGTACACATGAAAAACTAGATAAATTCAGGAGAGTACCTTAATTTTCTTACATAGAAACTGCAGCAATTTTAGTATTTTTGGGGCTCTTAAAAATTGGGGACCCATGGCCAACAGCCTAATTGGTCTGGTTGGTAATTGAGCTCTGATTCTTTTGTATAATACACTTTGAATAAAAATTCCATTATTTGTTTTTCATTTGATCTATGGATGTAACTTAAACCATTGTCACAAATATTTCAATGTTATGTTTTAGAAATTTGAGCTCCTGCGCAAAAATTGATGCCCCGTAAGAAATGCTTTGGTGAAACGGATGCAACATGAAAATGCAACTTCAGACCGTTTAGTTACATTCATTCCAATAAAAGATTAAACAAAAAATAAAATGTGTTAGCATCTCACCCCTCCCCCCCCCCCCCCCGCACACACAACCGTACTCCGATTTCCCTGCTTTCCTTAACAAGGAGGAACAAGCGAAGTCTTAATTACATCGTATGCAATACTTCACACTTCACTGTGGCATTTTACGTAGAGGTCAAGTCCACCGAGAAGTTAATCGGGTCAACGAGAGAACATGAACCAACGGGACCCCACCTTACCCTAGCCTTGTCAAATAGAAACGCAGCTAAAAGGGAGCTAAGAAAATACGAACCTGTACAGCGAAATAAATGCGGTGTGCTGATCTTCTGACAACAAGCTTTAGCTATAAACTATCTGAATTCTATTTAGCGTGTAAAAAAATCACCTAATAAAATAAGTACAGATTTTAGCTTCTGAGAATTCCTATGCAAACTAAGCTCTGACACGGGACATCTTGTGGCTGCATAAAGTTTAAAAATTTCATACGACTTATTCATACAAATGTATCGAAATTTATTTTGGATTTAAAAAAAAATGTTGAAAACTCTCATAACTGTCTCTCTCTCTAGTGAAAGTCACTGGTTATTCTTTGTGCGGACTCGTCTCCAGATTAGAGGTGCTTTAAATGCAGTTTTACCTACACGGGTATGTACTAATTTGTGAGGTTTATTTTATTATTTTTTTAAAACTTTTAAATTACTCAAAAAATCATATTAAAAAAAAAATCGTTTCTTTTCCCCCTGTTGCCAAAAATAATTTTTTGAATGAATTAATGCACTTACCAAAATAAATAAAAACACTAAAATGTCAACTTAAAGAAATAATTTTCATTGTCAAAAAAAAAAAAAAAAAAAAAAATCGTCTGCGCATATCTTTATGTAGAAACATAAATGACTTCGAGTTCATTCGCCGAAAACTGAATACCTAAAATCCAACTTTACCGTGAAAATAAAAAAGTCATATCAACAATAATTATTTCACAGTTAAAACCATAGCTGCGGAATCGGAGTCGGAGTCAATCTCATTTTGGGATAAAGTAGTCGGAGTCAAATATCCAATGATCGGAGTCAGTCATTTGTCCTCCGTGTAAAAATTTTTGCCAAAGCTACGAAGTCAGAGTCGAAGTCGTTGAGTCGGATTCCGATTAATTGTCGGGCACAGGAGTAGGAGTCGGAGTCATGTACCCCTAAATTCTCGGAGTCGGAGTCTGGAGTTTGGCGTCAAGAGCTATTTCCAACAAAATTTGTTTGAAGTAAATCCACCTAACAAGTACGGAATCTACATTGACTTTCAGTTTCCCCAAAGGCGCTAATGTTAAGGAATTTGCACTGTTCAAAATTGAACGGAAAATTGTTCAAATCAAAAAGATATTTTATATACAAGTTTTCCATCAAAAGCTTTTCCCTACGAAGTTTGAAGCTAATTCGCCTCACATTTCGGAATTTCCTTGAATTTCCCCGTAGGCGCTGTTAATTGTTTTTGAATTCTTCAAAATTGAACAAAAAATAGTTCAAATCGAAAAGTGAAATATGGGAATGAGGTGTCCTTGCCGAGATCTTTCGAACAAAAAAAAAGTTTGTTCGAATCGAACTATTCATTCAAAAGTTATTAGGGGGGGGGGGGGGGGCAGATCGATAGACATTTTTCCCATCTCAATACCCTACTTTCCAATTCTTAATTTTTCGATGTTTATTTAATTATTTTATTTATTTTTTACTTTTTTTTTGTTTTTCGGGATATTTTTAAGTTGCATTAAGCCTTCTTTCGTCTTTTTCTGATTTTTACCGGGGAAGCAGGCTGAAACGTTAGATTATTCAATAATATATAGACATTTTTTAAAGTGTACGAAGACTTTTGTCAGATAAAATTTCCGGCACTTTTTGGTTTTTGATTTTTAAAAATTAAGTTTAAATAATTAAAAAAAAAATTTCATGTAGTTTTGTTGAAAATTGATCATAGATCTTATAATTAAATACCTATTCCGAAATATTAATTCTAACCAGTTGATAGGGTCATATTTCATTGAAAGTCGTAGGTGTACGAACACTTTTGGGAGCCACTGTAATTATGCATCTCAGAATACCATAGATTGCAATGTTCTGTGTCAGAGCTGCTTGTTCTGCGATCTTACTAGTTAGTCGGCTCATTCTGACCTGTAGCTCATTCTGCTATTTAACCCAATGCAATGTTTTAAAATGAAATCTTTATTAGGAAATACTGTAGCAATGCGTATTTTCACAAATTATGACGTTTCTTTTTCATTAAATTCCGCATACATAGTAAAAAAGCTTTGACCAAGCTTCCAAGCAGCAACGTTTTAACTTAAGAATTATTCCACGTAAACATTATCAGCCGGTTCGATGGATGTCAACAGCTATGAAACGATTGTTAAAAACGTATTTTCATTACGTTAAAAATATGAAAATAAAAAATTTAGAAAGAAAACCATGACTTTCTCTTCTACTCAACTTCGAATCAAGATATTTTAGTATTTTAACCATGGAATATTTTCTTGTTCATTCCTGCTGTTTTTTTTTTTCATTTTGCAATTCCATTGTCGTAGAATGAAACAATATGGTTGACTGTCCCACGGACTATCTGTTTTAGGAATTGCTCAGAATGTGTTAGATATCGTAAAAGTAGCCTAAACCATAAATTGAACAAACAATATGAATCAAATTTTATTTTGGCGTCTATGTCCTTAGTATCTGCAAATATACCTTATACAGCGCAACCTCTCTGAGCAGCCACCCCTTCGTTCCGCAAAATTTCGGCCGTTCAAAATGGGTGGCCGCTTTAAAGGGTTTTCGTTACAGTTGCAATGTTATTCTATATTACGCAATATAAATTAGTGTAATACATAGAATGAAATTTGAGACTGTTCTAAAATGGAAATAGTATATTATTTAATTATTGTTTACATTTTTTCGAAGAAAGGATACAATTTGGGAATAAAGTTTTCAATTTTCTCCTACAATTGTTCACAAAATCAAATTCAAAATGTTGCTTGTTGCAATTCAAATGTTTTTCAGTTCAAAATGACAAAAAAAATTGCTCTAACCAATTTATTTATCATTGCATCTGAGCAGATTTCTAGTGAAATGTAGTGTTGTAATTAATTTGTTACCCTGACAACAATAAGAAATGTAGTGATATGGAAGCAAACTAATGAACTAATCATGTAAATATTCTTATTTTATGTAATAAAGTGTTTCAGTGTATTATGAATTTTATTGACTCAAATTTTTAATGCAATCTTTATTTTTGATGCAAACAATACAATTGGGAAAATGAGAATACATACCAAACTGATTGCAGTCAAGGTAAATTTAATATAAAAGGAAATAACTAATGAAATTGCCTATTGATCATTAGAATATTAGCTCTATATAGGCTGTAGTACACATTACGTAGCATAAAAAACATTGTTTTACGAAAAACATTGAATCATTTCACCAGAAATGAATTGAATTTGTGGGATCAAAGCTATTTTTTAAATTAGACATCTTTCATTACTTTTCATCATTGAAAGACTATCACTCATTATCATGTTACCGACCTTTGTAAAAAATTATTATTATTATTATTATTTTTTTCTTTTTTTTTTGCACAATCTAAAACATTTTCACTTTTATTAGATTCTCTTGAATTTGTCAAAGTGAAGTTTCAGTACGAGTTCTCTCGAGTACATTTCGGGACGAAAATAGTTTTAAACATGAGTTTTTAATTGTTTCCATCCAGGTATAACTATTTTGAATAGTTTCGTACGGCGAAATGGATCAAGCTTATTCTCTTCCTACTTAATCATGGAAAATTATCGAACTTTATCGAATATCGGAGCAACTTGCACGCTTAATAAGGGGACCCACTAATGATTTTTGGAAAACTGCTGAATGATCCTAGTCGTTGTTACTTTTTAGGAAACTCTGTAAAGATACATTTACCGGGCTTTCCCCCTTCCCCATCTCTCTTATTAGTTCTGTCTTCTCTTCCTTTCCTCCGAAAACACCAATCACTACCCATCACCCCCAGAGGCACGGAAGAAAAAGCTATGTCCGTAAGGTTAGTTCCCCCTCCCTCTCCCCCCCCCCCCCCCCCGGAGATCATCAGTGAAATTGTTAATGAGGTCTAAGGATATCAATAGTGCAATACTGTACTGCCGTGTGCAGGGGAAAAGCAGTAACTGCAAATTTTTCAATTTTGATTTTTTTGCATTTTTGTCATCTATTGTGCGTTATCTTTACTGTACAAGCTCGCTTATTTGGTTTCCGCTGAAAATAACCCGCGAAAAAGACGTCTAATTCCAACACTTTCCTATTGTTAGCATTAAATCCAAAACGAGTTTCTTCAAATATCTTGAAAAATCATTTCTGCAGTTACTGCTGTTTACCTGCACAGGGCAGTATGATAAGGTTTAAGGCGAGCTGAACGATGGTTTTTCTTGATCGTAGGAGGTCTGTGATGAATTTCCCTACTGAATGGAAAACTGGTAGTCGGCCCCGCTTAAACGAATACCGTGAGTTCCAAGAAATATTATTCGAATCAGCGGGGAAATTTTATTTATTTTTCCTGATTGACAACGTTTGTCTTAAAACGTTATAATAAATCAATATCTAAGTAATAGAAGAAACATGTTTTTTATTAAAAAGCGTTTTAAATAAGCTAAGTAAATAAAAGTACGTATGAAAATTATATGTCACTTACAACTATGGGTAGTGAATCTTTGTTCCGACAACTTTTTTCAGTTAATATTTTTTGGAGACAGTCCATAATAGTGAATTCCTTGCGCAAGGTATTTTGGGAGCACCTTTCAAACTTCAATTACCGTGTTTTACGCAATTAATATCTATCAATTTCTTATCTTCTGCAATGTTTATATTTCGTTGTGTTTTTTAATTTAATTATCAACTGTCTGTTGGTAATGGCAACGATAAAAGAAAATAAATAGAATAGTGGATATGCTTTGATGGATTATGAATGTTTTTTCCCCCGCCGGTTGTTTGCCGAAAAATACAATTTTTAATTTTTGCTTCAGTAATTGCTCTTAATCAATTTTTTATGTATTCAAACATTTTCTCAGCTAAAACATATGCGAAAGCTGATCACTATTATTCGATTAACCGGGGAAATTGTTCGATTAAGCGGGATCCCTAACATTGCGAAATGTCTAACATTGGGAAATATTCGGTTCCTGGAGATTTTATTCGTATAAGCGGGGTTTTCGTTTATCCGTTACGAGATAAGGCGGGGCTGACAACATTGTGTTTCCATTACGATCCAAGTGCGCAGAACAAAAATTGACTTATTTTGTAAACAAACAAATAACAGCATTTTTAAAAAAATACCAAGAACTTTTCATAATGAACTCAAAAAGTACAAAATAATTTTTCTGGGTCACAAAGGACAATTTAAGAATTCCTGTAGTTTTTGAAAATGACACCACAAACGAAGAAAAGTGCGGCTCATGTCATGAAGAGGATTTATTATTATCTAGCTTTCAATCATAACTTTGAGTGTTGAAACATGCATATTTTTGTTATTGGGAAAGTTTGGTTTGAAATGACTAGAACCGCACTTTTCTTCATTTGTGGTGTCATTTTCGTAGAATTTTCGAAAAATACAAGAATTCTGATCTAGAAAAGCTATTTTGTCCTTTTGAGTGCATTATGAAAAGTGCTTGGTATTTTTAAAAACATTCTGTTCTTTTATTCTTTTTAGTGTAAATGTATTTCAGAAATAGAATAATTTTACCCTCACGTTTTTAATATAAATGCTTCCCACTAAAAGGGAGAAAACCTATGTACGTGTCTAAAACTTTAAGCAGTAGGCACTAAAATTTAATCCTTGTTCCTCTGTAGGATTTATGTTTGCTAATTTCATGATTGCTTCAGAGGAGCCTTGATTCAAAATTTTCATTATGATTGCTTTTAACATTAGTGTTGAAAGGCAACAAAATTTGTAACAATGGGTTTTATATTTAAACATTTAATGAGGAAATTACATGAAACTTGCGGTTTTCCATCTTAACTTAAATAATTATTTTATTTTAGAATTTTATTTTTTCAGCGCTAAGTTGTACCTTAAGATTAAGCAAATCATTTAGTGAAATCCCGAAGTCTCTAAGTAGTCTAATAGCAGCGATATAAGAGAAACCAGGCCTCAGATTTCTCCGAGACAATCAGGCCAAGTATAATAAAAGTGCTTAAATAACAGAATTAAAAAAAAAAAATACTAAGCACTTTTCATAACGCACTCAAAAGGACAAAATAACCTTTCTGGGTCAGAAAGGACAATTAAGCATTCCTGTAGTTTTCGAAAATTCCAAGAAAATGACACCACAAACGAAGAAAAGTGCGGCTCAAATCATGAAGAGAATTTCTTATCATTATATAGCTTTCAATCATAGCTTTGAGTGTTCAAGCATGCATATTTTTCTTATTGGGGAAACGCTTTTTGTGTTCTCTAGAAGCATTATGATATTGAATGCAAAATAAACCTAATATTTACTCTTTGTTAAGCTTTAGTAAATCAAAAAAAAAAAAAAAAAAACTCTTAAAAGTGTTACATGACGTTGTGTATTTATCTCTGTACTTTTTTGAAAAACCTTCTTCATATAAAAACGCTGTCCGAAAAGGTGATTTTCAGGAAAAAGTTATAAAGGTCACTATATATGTGTCGTGGAAAAGGTCTGCGTACTGATTTCTAGTTGATAAGGATACAATGCGAACATTTATCGCTTGAAATCTGAAGACTTTTATTGTCTTAAAGTTAAAATCGCGGAATAAAACGCAAATGCGTATATTCACAAGGAACGATAAAATTAAAAATTTTAAAAACCTCCGATTGAGTCGCAACTGCAGAATCAAGAGGGAAAATTGAAAATCCTTTTAAAAGTCTTATATTATTTAAAATCAAAGTCAAGTATTTTTTTTTTTTTTTGCTATTAAATTGAAACTGGCAACAGATAAAAACTTTAAATCACTGCTTTTAATTCCCTTGTTGGTCAACAATGAATGGGGTCGTTTCCAAAATTTTAAAAGTATTTTTTTCTGAAAGAGCATGCTTAAAAACACAGGATCTTACAATTTTTTAAATAATTTGTTTAAGTTTAATATTAAAAAAAAATGCTAAAATCTGCGCGCTTTCATTGTTTACATTTCTTGTCTATGACATCACAAATGATGAAATGCCATTCTGTGTTGCCATTCACAGAGCAAAATATTTAATTCGCATCTTTACTCACGTGTATTGGCAACGATATGGTTAATAGCAAGCGTAGAGCTCAATTTTAATTGCCTTCTTGATTATCATAACGTGGAAACGCGGTACAAAGATGCGTCAAAGAGCATCATTTGTGACGTCACCAAGACCACGCTTTGTTTGAAAAATCGGACATATTAAAAAATTAATTAAAAAATAACTGTTGGAAAAATGAAAGAATTTTTTGGGTTATGTCATTTATTTATTTATTTATTTATTTTTGCTTATTCAATCAATTTTAGTGACTAAAAGTATTACTTTTGACTGAAGGAAACAACCCCATTCGGTTTTCAATCGCGTGAATAAATGCTTAGCGGTTATCAAAATCTGCATTAAAAAACGTCATAATTCGAATTTTATGAAAGATAGAAGCTCCAAACACATTTTATCAGAAGGCGGAAAAAATTTCTCTTTATTTTGGTATTAAATTTTAAAATTTTTAACTATGTTCTCACTGCAAAAATCGCGAAAAACATTTCAGAGGTTTTTAACTAATATCTTCGTTAATTAATGTCATCCAAAAACACAACCTAGCTAAAAACACTCCCGATCAACTCCCCTTTCGATTTTAAAAAAAAAATTTTTTTTTTAAATAAAGCTGTCCGTCCATTTTGGCGCTAGAGTGCGACAGACAGATACACACACATAACGGGAGCTCAGATTTTAAGAAAATGCATATATCTTGAATAATTGCAAATTGCTTATCTCTACTATATCAGTGATATAATTGATTCACGTGCTTTAAGAAGTACTGCGGAACTTAGAATTGGATATGGAGAATGTCCATCCGTCTCAATTTTTCAGGCGGGCCAAATTGATTGAGAAGGTAATTCAATAAATGATGAATTACTTTTTTTCGAAGATCTTCTAACAATTGTTTTACAACAACATGAGGGGTATTTAGCACGTTTGGGAACAAATAACAGACGTGTTTAGCGTTTATCAAAAGTCTAGAACATTTTGACTGCAAAAATCCACAGTGAAAAACACACGAACACAATGAAAAAGTATGTTTTGGTTTTTCCAGTAACTGAAATAAAATATTTAGATTTCGGATGTTTAGTTCTGATGTAAATTAGTATGCTAATTAATTAATATGTTGAAGTTTGCTGATCGTTTATTTAGTACTTTTGATATAAAGTTATCTTACCAACCCACTAGTACTCTCATTTTAGAATTAAGAGAGGGGGGGGGATATGTAAGAGGTAAAAATGTCGCGTAAAAATGAATAAGTGAAAGGGAGGGGGGGGGGGGGGTTCACAAGCGGTTTCTTTATAATATCTGATACCAGGGTCCACCGACTGATGACAGGCCCTGGTGTTAAGCAAATTGTGATTTAAAAAAAGGACAAAAAGAAAAAAAAAATTCGAAGTGAAAAACAACGCATGTTTTTTTTTCCGGCAAAATTAATTTATTTTAAGGATTCAAAATTTTTACTCGTTTCATACTTTTGCGCCATTCTAATTTCGCCCCAATTCTTTTAAATCACGTATCGCTAACGTAATAACTTACGCTTGATGATTCTACAATGACTTTTTTACTACCCTTTAGCAATGAACCATCGTACAAATGAGGCTTAATTACCTCCCTTTCAGCGCTTCCGCAGAGGGGAGAGAAGAGAGAAAACATCTTCACCTCCGGATTCGCATTGCAAATGCAGCGACATCAGCATTGGCGATTTAGTGCCTTTTCGATCATTCAAGCACGCTTTTTCCCAAACTTGTCTCGCCAACCTGTTCCTTAATGTCGGCTTCTTGGTCGAACCACTTTTTCGTCAGGGGTCGAAAGGAAGGTTACATACGTTTCTACCGGAGTGGAACATCTTTGCGTGTGAACTATCTTTGGTGTTACTATCAGTCCTCCCTCCTCCCTAGCAAGTAAGCGTTTTGAAAAGAAATCAGCACACCAGGCTCGTTGTCTACAGTACTATGATTGTTTTTTAAGCCCTCCCTCCTTTTATTTCAATTGAAAAATCAATCTGTTCTGTCAGATTTCTCTATAAATCAAATTCTTTAAAATTCTTGAACTATGGAACCAGAATACAGTTCCTATAGGAAAGTAAATTTTGGCCGAAAATAGGGTCGATGCACCACGAATTTATAATTAGCTGAATTTTTCAGTATAAGTTCCTGACAATGTGTAGAACGAATCCTGAAAGTCCCCTAAGTTCCGGTGTGAGCTTCTATCCAAAATGGCGGATCAAAGACAGCCGCATGGTAAATTTTGCCTCCAATATATATATATATATATATATATATATATATATATTAGGGTGGTCCTTATTTTCGAAGTTGCAAATATTTTACGTGACGCCCCCTCAATTTGTTCCGTTATACAAATAAATGATCCTTGCGAAATTTTAAGTCAATCCATGAATATTAACACGTGCCCTTAGGGCCCCCTTCTTTGAGTTTCGAAGAAAAAATTGCGGATTTTCTCATTTTTATGTAAAAATAATCTAACGTTTTATATTTAAAGTAATTTTGAACCTCAATAGGTACTGCTACTTCCAGAACAACCATTCTCTCACTTTCATTCCGTAAAATTTAACATGTTACAGAGGGTATATGTACACCAATGGCATTGGGTCAGGAATACCGCTATTCTGCGCTCGTTTCAAACCAAGCGGCAGAGGAACGTTTATTCCCACCAAGATGTACACAAGGGTTTCTACAGACCGTTAATGAATGATCTTTGACAACAACAAACTGCCTCCTCCAGGCTTTGGGGGGGGGGGGGGGGTAATTTACAAAATTCCCTGTGTATGTAATAGGTGTGGCAAATAGAGACTCAAGGTTTTATTGCTATAAATATAAGTAATTGCAATCATATTTTAATTCGCTGTTCTTTAGTTATAAACACACCTAAACGCTTATGCAATTTTTAATTTTTAAAATATAAATTTCGAAAAATCCTCGATTACTCCTAATATAAAAATATACTGTATTTTCCATAGCTAAAATACAAATTTAAAAAATATATCCAGATCGGAACAATGTAGAAATCTTTACTTTAAATTAATTTTCTTCTATTTCAGGAAAAAGTCCTTTATTATAATCAAATTCTTGCAATTTACAAGATTTAGAAACCGGAATGGGTATCTATCTTAACCTCTTGAACTTTTGTTTTCTACAGCTGGTCTACCACAATGCAAAAAAGCTTGACAACTATTGATATCTGCTCGCCTTTCATCACTGTTAGACAAATGTCATATTAGGGATAAATATGTTGTTCATTTATTTACAGCCTATGTAGATGCAGTAAATTTAAATCAAAATGACCTAGTGATCAATCGTACATTCCTTAAGAGAGCAAGAGAAAATCTTAGAGAGGTAAAATTAAATTTCATGAATTTAACTTTAGATTTTGTAGTTATTCACTGGGATACAAAGCTACATCCAGATTTAACTAGAAAAAGAACGCCGTCAGGATTACCGTGATAGCTTCAGGTCCTAATATTGAACAGCTACTCAGAATTCCTTAGATATTTCTTCAGTTGTATATGATATCTTAGATGATAGCTCTTAATTGCTATCTGTTCTAGCTGTAGTGTTTGATACAACGACTTGCAATACCAACGGTATAAATTGTGCATGCAATTTTTAGAGCAAAAACTGAATGGTGATATATTACATTTGGATTGCCACCATCTTGCACTTGAAATCGTACTGCAGAGTGTGTCATTAAAGAAGTTCTTGCCTTTCTTAGTTTTAGATCAGATAGTCAACTATTCAAGTGCTTCAAAATTTTGTGGAAAGATCTCCATCATTCAGAACTTATAACATTTCAATCAAGTACACATACCACTTAAATTCTAAAAGACGACGTTGATAACATATTATTGTTCGTAAAAAGCGGAATTGAGAAAGATTACAGAGAATTCTCATAACTTATAATAATATTTCCTGGTAAATTTCCTCCTACACGCATATGTTTTCGGCAACCTGGAGCTCATCCCTGAGCCACATGGGTGGCAAAAGGAATTTTTGTTTGAAAATTTTTATGTTTAGGAAACAATTTAAATTGACCTTACATGAAAAGAAAGCCCTTAAATGCTGTTTTACAAAGTTGTTTTACAATTAAATATTGTATGACGATATGGTTTTTCGCAGCAACCCAATCGAGGCTCCTTTGAATAATATAATATGTCTGAAAAACTAGCAGCGTACAATATGACGATAAACATGCAGCAGATGCAGTGATTGGAAAAATCGTGAATCACTTATGGTATTTAGGAGATAAACTAGTAGCTTTTTCCGTATTGAATGAATTAATTAACTTTGAAGATGGGAAAAGACTAGTCCAAAAAATGCTTGTGATAAGGAAGACGTGTCTGATGACTGTTTAACAAATTTCTTTCAGATAGCAGTAGATGATTTGGAATACTTTCTTAGTAAAAATCTTCCTCTTTATAGAATCAATTACAAAACAATAAAACAGTTTGATTAGTTACAAATACTAAATTTTTTTTCCTATTTTATCCTGATTCACGGCAAAATGAAAGAAGCTATTTAAAGGAAAGAGAGATCGTTAAAATACTGAATATTGTGAGTGATACAACTAAAAGAGGAGCACAATGAAACGAAGAATTTCACAACTAATTTACCAAATATGAGTCACGAAAACAATTTATTTTATAGACCGTCCAAGACTATTGGGAAAAAAATACACACTATCGAGATACATTGAAAAAAGCGTACGATTAAGGAAAGTTTCTAAAGCATTATTTCATTCTTTTTCAACGTAAAATCTTTATATGATATAAAGTAACTAAAAAGATTAATTTTAGTGCTACCTCACGGTAAAAATATTTTTCAAACTTAGGAGAAACGATGTACTGGGTCTGAAGTAAAAACTCGAAGACATGTGGGAAAATTATCAAAAGTGTTAAAGTTCAACGGCCTAGGGGCACGTGTTATTATTGACCGATCGAGTTCAAATTTTGCACACTTTACTTTTTATTATAGTGTCACAAAACTAGGGGGCGTCGCTTGTTGAACTCCGAAAAAAAATTTCCCCATATAAATAAGGACCACCCTAATATTATATATATATATATATATATATATATATATATATATATATATATATATATATATATATCAAAAATGAAGATCTTTTAATTCTGAAAAAACCTGTAGGTTCTAGAAGTAATATTGCTTTCATACATAACTTAAAATAATCAATAAAAAAAAAATTCAAACATTTGTTTTGACACCAAAAACTGAAATTTCTATATTCTACGAGATATGTTCCAGAACACATAAAAAATTAAAACAAATAAAGTTTTTGGTATTTTTAAAATAATGTTTTCACTCATATCTTATTCATCAGTTTTTATTCTTTGATTTTGAAAAATGCTTTGTACTCTTTTTAATTGATATTTGCACTTTCCCGACCTTTCCCCATAAAGAGCTATAAACATATGAGGCAGTGAGAAGCAAAGGGATGTAAGTGGACATTTTCAAGTTTTGAATAAAACGCGTATAAAAATTACGTCCTAGATAGGCTTTCATTGATTTTTTTTTCTAAATCATGCTGTACAACAGTACTTACCGCGGCTACTAGTATTATCTCTTGCCCCAAAATAGAGGACGGGATTCACCTACCATTTTTACTGGTTATCTCAAATGTTTAATTTTGTCAATTGCATCCCTTTGCTTCTCACTACCTCACATATGATCCGAAAATTGTGTTTTTTATCTGAAATGCAAAATTTTCCTTTTGAAAAATTCATTGATGATCTGCTTAGCCTCTTAAAATTACTATAAATTTTGAAATGGTTACAAAATTCTTTTCTTTAATGTTTAGTGATAATTTAAAAAAAAAAAAAAAGAAAAACACTCACACTAACGATAAAAATTCGTCAAAAATGGTTTGACACTTTTGTTTTTAATAAAAAAGATCGTTATTATCTCAAAATTCTATTTTTTGTACATTTTAGGTAGCTAATAGCCACTTAAGAACGTTTTATAAAAAATATTTTCCATATAATTCTGTAGCAATAAACAAAAACGTCGGATAAAATTACTGCCTTTAACTTAAGGAAGTTCCTTTGGGCAGTTGGAAGTTAAACTTCGGGGGAAAAAAAGGGTTATTATTACAAAATGAGCGTTCTGCTCAGTCTTCCACAGCTTTTAATTGCAGCTGTGCTCAAATAAAACAGTAATTTATGAAATCTCAAACATGAATTTGCTCTGAACTTCCCTCGCTTTTTTAACAGGGGCCTCTGAGAAAGGATAAAAAATCAAGTGTTGCTATCATTGAATCAGTAGAGCCTTCTGTTCAGCCGCCACCAATCTATTCGTGCATTACAGAAGAATGATTTCTTATGCACATGCTTACGTTGACATGAGACGAGTCAGACATAAAAAGACATATGCCTCAAATACGTCAGGTTTTTTGGGGAAAAAACTTGTCTTTATGTGAAGCTTTGGTTTTTAATGGATACACTGGTGCATTACCAACTAACTTTGTAAAGAAACAAAGAAGGGTGTAATGCCGAAAATGTCTGAGATTATTGCTTTTTGAAGAAAATGTAGTAGCAAACGACAAAATAGACTAACTTTTTATGGAATTCTGAGATCAAATTAAGATTAATTCAAATTATGATGGAATACTTACGATTAGAAGGAATCACCATTGTACAACTGGATTAGGACGCCTATATATTAATTTGCTCAGTTTCAATCAAAACATGATAGAACAGCTCCAGACCAGTTGCAGTAACAGTTACTTATACAGATCTGCTAATTCAAAGAAGAATGTCTGGGACATCACTGTACTTTTTACCTTCAAACCAATTTAGTGCAAAGAAAAATGTTTCAGTATATTGAAAGTACAAGAAGCCTTGGGTCCCTTGAATGATTCTCTTCTTTTCTCCACGCAGCCACAGGATGTGATTCCACGTCAGCTATGTTCAGAAAAGATAATTCTTGTGCTTTCAAGTTGTTACACGAACATCTCAAACTGCTTTTTCTGATCTCACAGGTCAGTAGTTTTCAGCTTGATCCATCCATAAAAGGTCACACAGATTTCAGAGTTGTAGCTGGGACATCTTTTTGGTGGGAGTAATAATTCTCTAGACATCTTACATCTTACAATACAACCGCTATAATAATTAAGTAACAAAAATTAATTCTTTAAAATTGAAAATCTGGTAACTCTTCCACCCACAAGTGCAAAAGTTTCACAGCATCCATTTTGTGTTTATCCAAAAGTGCAGCAGTGGCTTGAGAAAAACATGAATCTAATTAAATGGGGATATATTATGAAAGAAGGTGGACTGTTTGCAACGCTCTCGTCACTTCCCGAAGCTTCTGAAGTAATTTTACATTTAATGTTTTGTGACTACAAATTAACAGTAATTATGTGAGACTGATCTAAATGCCAATGAAAACGCAGACCAAGTTCATGCAGATGCACGTTCCAAGTTTTGCATGCATTATTTAGGTGAAACATGTAAAAATTTAGTTTATGTGCACAGTTTTGAAGATGAGGATGATGATGTTGAATGATGATGCCTTTTTATTTCTAGATTTTTTCTGACACTCTTTGCATATTTTACATTTTTTTAATAAGATATTATGCGTCAGTTTTTATAGTACTAAATGAATGATACTCTGCATTTTTTTAAAAAAAATTCTTTATAAGGTCACTTTATTTCCCTTCTCATATTCTCATATGATATACATACAACTGGAGGCAAAACTTAAGAACAAAATTAAACAAACCGACGAATTTTGTATCTCGGAACACATATCCTTGCTCTTTTCTCATATTGCCTTTCCTAATAAGGTAGTTTATAAAGGGTTGGTTGAGGTAAGTGAAACAAACTTTAAGGACAGTTCATTTTTGAAGCCTCATAAAAGTTGTGAATTTATCTTGTACTTTCTTAATAAGCACATGTTTTTCATTATTTTAAAAAATGATGCTTTGAATATTCTTGACGATTACATTTTTTTTGAAAAAAATCAGACGATTGACTGACTTACCCGATACGGAGGGGTAAGTAGGTCACATACCTTTTTTTTAAACTTAAACCTAGCTCGTCTAAAAAGGGATAAATCGGTCTTACTTTATAAATCATGTAAATTCTTAGAGTGAAATATGTTTCTGTAAATGCCTTCTTTTATCGGATATCAACTGATCTTTAAATATGCATGATGGAAAATTACAAAACAAAATACAAAATATTACATCCGTAAAATTTATTGAAAAACTATTTTTTTTACTACTACTTGTAAAGCAGTGTAAAATAAATGTAATACAGTTAGTAAAGATCACTTTTGGTAAAATAGCCAACATTATAAGTTTTAAAAACTCCTGTTTGAAGTTGACTAAGGTGGAAATGATAACACTTCATCTTCAGAAATAATTTCAACATCATCCGCTTAGCGGCATTTCTTTATTTGCATCATCAACTGCTAAACTTTTAGAGCAATATATTACTTTGTGGTTTTTTTATGTATCTTTCACAAACACATCGCGTCTAACCGTTGCTGTTTTTGGAGCTGAACTATCAATTCCTTCAAGGTTTTTATAATTAACAAAGTAATTTATAAACCAGAGGAGCTTTCCACTTAAAATCGCATTTATTATGAAGGGACTCACTTACCCCTAGTAGTTAAAATTTACGGGGTAAATGGAACCCATCCTCCAAGACACTTATCAATAATACTTCGCTTAAAAATTACTATTGCTGCATGCACTTTAGGTTGAACTATACAAAGAAGTTAAACGAACATTAAAAATATAATAAATATTAACCTGAAAAACACTTTTTTGGAAAAAGTTGCTTTAACTCCTGTAAAAGGTTTTTCGGAAAATGTATATGACATAGGTTCCATGACTCGAGAAAAAGATACTTCAAGTGCAAATGTATGCAAAAATAATCACTTTGATGAAATGTTACAGGATCAATTCTTAAAAGTGTATAAAAGCCGAGTTGAGATTTCAGTTTTAAGAGGGTGGCGCACTTATCCCAGTGGTTCATTTAATCAAATCAACACTAAATATAAGGGAAGTTGTGACCAAAAAGTTTACTCAGAAGGCATTTCTGGCAGCTTACTGAATTCTCTTCTGGATGAAGAAGGCGAACGGACAAATGACACCAACGGAACGACAGATTAGTTGGTGCAAATTTTCTCAATTTTAAGAACCGATTTTTATTAAATTTAATTCTAATTTACAATTCTTTCTTCTTAGATGTTTTTTTTTTGTATTTAATAACTAGCTGCGTTGCCCGGCTTTGCCCGGTGTACCTTGAAAATAAAAATTGTGTCAAATGACTTAAGTTTAACAATCAAGCTTAAATAAAATAAAATAATAATTAAAAAAAACATCATGCAAAATTTTTCTTCCAAACAATGATGACAGATATTAAAATACTTTTAGGAAATTAAAATGAAAGAGATGAGTTTAAAAAGCGTAACCATGGAAACACAAAATAAAATAAGTTTAAGAAATTAAAGTGTGAAAGACACAATGAATTCAAAAAGCGTAACCGTGGAAAGGCGAAAACAAAATGGTTAACAACTTGAATGCAGAACATATTTTGGAACTTCAATTAAACAGGTCTGTAACTTTTTTTTCCAAATGAGATAGAAGCTTGGTTCTTCGACCAAAGGTCGAGTTATATCTAGAGTAACAAAATGCCGCTCTATCCAATGGTGTGAAAAAGAAAACGGTGGGGGACAATTGCTTCACATTTTATTGATAGATTTAATGAAGAAAGTAATGATTAAATTTCAGCTAAGTTTAAACAAATTCGAGCTAAAAAAGCAAATAACTAACGCCATAAGTAAGTTAGAGAATTGAAACAAATTGCGTAGAACGCGGGAAATTCTACTCTTTCCAACGACATGTATAATATTAATAAATGTGCAGGAATTTTTTCACCCCCATATAAGGGTTTTATGTGAAAATTGGGCCTAAATTGGAATAAAAAAGAACTATTCATCGATTTTTTTTCAAACTGGTCTTCAAACCTTTTCAGGACTTAAAGGAACAAACTGTGCAAATTTCAGCGAAATCGGCCGGATAGTTCTCGAGTTTTGCGAGTTCAAACACACAGACACTTTTTGGGGGGCTTAATTTTATACTACGTAGAGATGACGTGCAGAAATCAATTATTTATTTTATCATTCAATAAATCTGAAATTTTTTTTGTTTATTTTGAATGAATGCTGCATATTTACCCAACATATAGTCATACTTTTAATGTGTGACTGAGATCAAAAGCGATTTTAAAGAAAAAGGAACAAAACAAGCTATTCTCAAAATTCAGCTATTTGTTGAAATCCTCAGCATTTTTTTTTTTTTTTTGTTAAAGAAATTTGAATTGTATGTAAATATACGGATATTAGAATCATTATCAATGCGAATTTATTACAAAAGACTGAAACTTGAGAGCTTCATATCGAGAGCTCTTGAATCTTCTATAATGCCTATGTTCGTGACCAAGAAGAGCTCCGAAATCTATTCCACGAAGCTGGTGACCACTCCATAGATATAATTCTGAAGCGTTTTCGAACAAATATGAATGAGTTTTGCAGAGAAGACATTTCTAACTTACAGAATCGATAAAATTTTAATTGCTTTCTGTGTTAAAGATTCATTAGGACGACTAGTGGCTAGTAGTTTGAAACATTAATTTGAAATCGCCAGGAAGGAAATGATTGCTCGATAAAGAATTGCAGCAATTTGTTAATGCATTTTTGTATTTGAACAGCGATTGAAAAGTATAGCGTCAGCAGAACCAGTTCTAAATTAATAATAAAAAAGTGCCGTATCCATATTTTAGTAATGAACTTGTAATTTCATAGATAAAGTGGAAAAGTAGGATGGAGTAAGAGTCTTGGAATGCATTTTGCGGGAGAAAATTAATTGGCATACTTCTTCTACTAATGTAATTGAAGTATTTTTAATTGAAATGTGAATCAAATAATACTGACTTTTAGTAATACGCAAGCTTTCACTTACATTAGTTAACGCAACTTATAAAGCATCGTCATGCAGTTGTGTTAACGGTGCAAGTTAATTAGCGTTATTTTCTTATTAAAGTCAAAGTATTGAACTGTTTTATGCGTAGCATCATAAAAAAAATGATATGCATTCTTTCTGCTTTTGGATATTGAAACTAAAGTTTTTTTTAAATAATTTGTCTGGCAGTAACTGATATATGTATCCTTTAGACCATTGGTCGTCAACCTGTGGTCAGCGGACCACTAGTGGTCCGTGGAAAAAGTTCATGTGGTCCGCGAGCAGCTAGAGAAAATTACTCTATTTCATCTTTAGATTTGTTATTAATTTTATTGAAGAAAACTTTTGGATTGATCTCATTTAACCTAATATAATTGTTGCAAAAATATTTTTTTTATTTTATGTGGTCCGCCAAGGGTTGGAAAAGGTACCAAGTGGTGTTCAGTAAAAAGGTTGGGAGTCACTGTTCCAGACAATCTTTCAAGTGCAGTTCCTGAATTTTTTCTTCAACGTAATATGCATTTTTCCAAAAAGTTAAAGCCAAAAATTCGACTTTTAGTTTGTTAGTGCACTGTATGCAAAAGCGTATTCCATACAGGGCCATGTGAAAGTAATTACCTGGGATAAAAGAGCGCCCAGCCTTTGCACATGAGCAAGAAAAAAGTTTTTCCCTTCTCCTGTAAAATTACCATGACTTACGTCCTTCTGGCTCTGAGCTGCATACATGTGACAATGTTTTGCTTTGTATCATATTGGAAACCTTACTGAATTGATTTAATGCTATCCCTTTTTAGTTAAAAGAGAAAATAAAAGGCAACAGTTCATTAAAAAGATTTTTTTTTTTGAACATGAACTGTATTAATTTTCTGATACAATGATACAACTTCATTTTGCTATAATATTAAAGGTTTTTTTGCAAAAATAAAGTTCTTTCAGAGCAAAACGGGCATATTTTCACGTGTAAAGAACGTAAGATAGTAATTTTTATTACTATCTCCTAGAAGAAATTGATTACTTTTCCTTCTCCGATATTACTTTTAGCTAAAAAAAAACTTTTTCCTCTAATACAACTCTTCTGATAGGAGTAAAACATGAACTGAATGCATTTTAAAACCGCGGCGAAAACTAACTTTGTCCGGGGAAGTTCCCGAGAAACGTTAATGGAGAGTTTATTAATTCATTTTTAATAACACGAGAACGATCCTTAAATTTTAGAACACGATCCAATCTATTCTATTTCACGCAAATACACCCGTTATCGAACCATATTTTGGAGCAAAAATAATAACTACTATTCTGTCTAACACATTTTGATATCTCAACAATGTAACTGAAAACTTTTATGGAAAGCTGTAACTTAGAGAATTTAAATCGATGACCAATATCCACTTTCACATTCAAAATTTCTAAAGAAGTTTTCGAATAAAACTTAAACGAACAATTCTTCTAGAAGTGCGTTAAAGTTACGATTTGAATAAAGAGCTCTCACGCATTGCTTAAACATTATTGCACAACTTGAAGAAACGATTGGATTTGATGTTGAGGAGATTTTGAAAGCAGAGTGTGAATGATTTATGGCACAAAATTCACCAAAATATATTACATTGGGCATTTCCACACTTTACAAGCTTTCATAAACCACCCATGAATATTTATGCCGTCTTCGCAACTTAATACATAAATATGATGCTGGTAACGTTTATAAGAGTCATTTGTTTAAGAATGTAACGAATAAGAGTAGCAACTTCATCAAACTAAAGGCGATGATTTATGACAACACATTCTGACTTTGAAATGCATAAGACTTTTAACCGCATTTGATGGTGAGTGGGAGTTCTACATTTCAACATATGCACTAGCACTATTATTAGATTGAGATAAAGGCGGCATCCAGAGTAGCTATGATATTATACATACGTGGATAGTAACCATTGATAGCGAAATTCAGAAAATACACTTTAAGTTTGATTGGATAATAACCAATTACGATTAATTTTCATTCCCAGGAAAACACACGGATTGTGTGGTAATGGAAAAATTAAAATTTGGAATTAAAGTTCTAAAAGCGTAATTGTAGGCCATTTCTAGCGGTGTTTAGCTTTAGGAATGCGGTTGGGAACTCTCGCTCGAAATTTTTTTCGAAATTAAAGCTTCAACAATACAATTTTCGACGATCGTTGGTGATGTTAAGACAGGGACCATCCCAGGAAAATATTCTAAATAGAAGTCGTAAAGACGCGATTGTAGATCTTTCCAGATTATGTTTGGGGACGGAATTGGGTTCAGAGGCTTTCCTCTGGCAATTTTTTGTAACTTCTCAGGATAATAGCAGGGTAGTTCCAAGAACACAAAACAAAATGTTTTCAAAATCGAAGTTCTAAAAACGAAATTTTAGAATACTCTTGGTGACTTCAATGGAGGGAAATAGGTTCAGGAGCCTCCCCTCCACACCATTGAATACATCTTTATAATTTATTTGTTTAATGAAAATGCTATGGTACCTCCCCCCCCCCCTTCCTCCCATGCACATGCTTAGTAAGAAGTAAATAATAAAAATCAATCTCCCTCTCCTCGAAATACTTTTGGATTCACCCTTAGTTTCCAAAAACAATTTGTGTCAATTAAAATGGAGTTACTCAATCTATTGAAATGGAACTACCTGAATATAGAAAAAAATATTTAAAAACATATTTCACATCCACCATTGCTTACTAATTAGGCAAGACAAATAAAATAGTTGCTTATTTAATCTGAGTTTAACTGTATTCGATACCACGAAGCTACTGCTTAATATACTTATCCAAGAAATTTTCCCGAGTCTGCTGAAACTTTTATATCAAAGCACCGTTAAATATTGAATCGAAAGTACACAAGATGAATTAAATGAATCAAAATATTTAATGGCATTACTAATGCAGCCATTTTGAGTGCAAGACTGTGACATATTTACGACGGACTTAATGAATCGATTGAATAAAAGGATTGGGATTCTAATTGAATATTTGTTTAAACTTTTCCCGCGAGACTTTTCATTAGCTTTGCTCTCTGAAGACACATTATTTATGAATGAGCAGAACAAAAGAGCGATAATCATTGTTTCAATTATGGTACAAGTTCAAACGAGATTCAAAACGGGGAAATTTTTCTGCTCTTTCAATCGTTCGATTAAGTTAGATACAAAGTCATTTTAATATGCAGTCACGCACGTTTATAGCGAAGTCGTAAGTAGCGAAATTAGGATTAGAACGTGACCGTATAGCTGCCCTTATTTTTTCGTAGTACTTTCATTTTCATCAATTTAGCTATCGAGAAGTTAACATTGGTTTTACTGTTCTAACGAAGTACATCCCACTTGGAATAAAAAAAGTTGAATAGCATAACAATCTAGAAAACAAAAAAGAAATGTAGTATATTGAAATAAAATAAAGTATCGACGCCAAAAACTCACTTATATAAAAACTAAAGTTGTTGTCAGCTGTTTTTTCTTTCACTTGAGAATTAAAACTGTTTTCCAGAGTGTATATTCAATCTGATCGTTCAGTTAATCAATCAGATTATTTTACTTCAGGCCCGGATAAACTCATAGATCTAGTATAACTATCGTATTACCCCGCATTATCCGGCATGCCGCCAAATTCGGGGTTCACCAGATTTTCAATAACACTTGCCTGGTTCTTTCCGGCATGCCGGAAAAATCGAGGTTAGGGAAAAAAATAATACTTTAAAAAATATACATATTTTCAGCTTAAAAATAAAGTTCCATATATATCTTATTAGTATTTATAAACAGTTAATTTTTGTAAAAATATTTACTAATAATATCATTTGTTATTTTACAAACAAAATATTGTTTAACAACGAATAGTTTTATAAAAATTAAATTTAAACTAAGTAAGCAAACATTTAAGCAGTAAGTTACCTCCCCTAAACTAATGATAGAGAATTTCCCATAGCTATTCAATAAATAAATATTAAACTTACCCCTCTAAAAGTAACCTAAAATAATTTATTTAAAAAAAATTCCGACCAAATAGTAGTAACGATAATTGCTTCTGAAATGATTATTTTATTGGCATATAATTAAATCCATTAATAATGACCTACCATAAATAACAAGCACATATGATATGCAATACACATTTTTTTTTTGGAAAGAAGGTTACTTTCGTTATTTATTTTTTTTCTTACAATGATTTGCTCTCCGATTCCAACTGAATGGGAAAATTTACTTTTGTTTTGTTGCAAAATAAACCTCAAATTTTCCGGCAGACTGGTCAACCACGTTTTTTCCGGCATGCTGGATAATGCGGTGTAATACGGTATAGTTGCGGCGAATCAAACCAGGTAGTGTCACAATGCTGTAATTAGGATCTGGGTAGCCTCAACGATACCAGGTTAGGTTTGCCCCATCTATATACACACAACTCTGCAGCAGCAGCCACTTGCCGCCTTTGAAATCATTAATAATAATCATTGTTTTGTCTTCTCACATTTACAATACTCATAGTTGTTAATGAAAGACAGAAATCTGGAAGTTTTCAAATCGAAAGTAACATTAAATGAAAAACAAAAGAGGGTGCTCATATTTCCCCGTTTTTCTCTATCATTTTGAATCTTTCCACAAGAAACGAAATGGAACACTTCACATAGAATTCGAAACACATTATCATGGCATCATTCTAAAACATTTTGGAACAAATTCGTGTTCTGTTGATGAATTAATAATCGCGATTAAAATAATTAATTCATCATTTAATAACTTTATTCGCAAGGAAAAATTTCTTGACTTATGAAACGAAAACAGAAAAAACACACCGAAAGCACAAGTAGCGGCGAAGGTTCCCTCTTCTTCCGGTCATATTCTGACAAACAACACTGCAGAAACATACCCCTCGAATCAGAATAATGTATAAACACTGTGTTTGGTTTAAAACACAGGTACGGGTAAACATTTGCAGTGCGACCTTATACTATTAGATAATAATACTTATTCAACAGCATTTATTTAAATAAATAAGGGGCTTCTAAAATGGCAATTATTTGTATGTTATCTTTATTATTTAAAATGTTTTCGATATGAAATGTAAAAGAACACTTTATTTGGAATTCGAAATACATTATTGCGACATCACTCCAAAATGTTATGGAATGAACTCATGTTCGAAAACCAAATTTCGTCACCTATGACATTTCTACGCAAAGCCATTCTCCTCCGTTTTCGCATTAGCGACTTGAAAAAGAGCGCGTATGGAACGTTAAACATGGTCTCCGGTTGCAAAAAAAGATATTTTGGTTGACGCGGTGATTGCCAAACGGAAAATAAAGAGCAAAAAATTCTATTTTTGAAAACAGTGATGCAGAATTTCATCATGGAAGTGTTATTTTAAGGTTTGTAACTCCAACACTCTTCAAAATAGATATCTGTAGATTGTAGAATAAACATTCATGAGAGGAAAATAGTTTCGCTTTCCTATAGATGCACTAGAAATACATAAATATTTACTTCGAAATAAAGGCACTCGTTTCACGTAAGCAATTAAATTTGGTAAAAAGCAAGATCAAATTGACGGAAAAGACAATTGGAGCTGTTCGTCGTAAGAAAAACAAAATGAAGAAGTTTTCAAAGTTTATTTAGTAAATGTCGTTTATTTTTCTATGAAAGTGATATAAAAGGAGAGATTACAAAATATTTTGAAACACACTATTTGTACTCAAACTATTTTTTCTTAAACACAATAATTCAAAAATGCTGCAAATATTTTAAATAAAAATTAAGTAACATTGGTACACAAATATTATTCATGCAATTAAATAAATAAAATGCCACGCGAATGAGCACAAAATAACGAGAATACATATTAAGTAGTTAGCGTTTTAAAACTAGTTGTGGGTCTAATTAAGCTAAATATGCCTGATCGTAAAAATGACTAAACGTTAACTATTTTCCTTGGAACTTATTTTTAACCAATTAGTATTCTGATTAGTATTCCAATTAGTTAACCAATTAGTATTCTAATTATGTCACTTAAGGTTGCTCTAACTTCGACGCAGTGCATAGTTTTCTTTTAATAAGTAGAAAATGGTGTTTGATTTACAAGAAAATTTTTAGTTTCATTTCAGGATCAAGCAATGGAAAACAAATTTATTGCGCGTATTATTAGGAAATATAACAACTTTCACAAAAAAAAACCATTTTCATCAGATTAGATACACAGTGTGATTCGAAACGAGTGGCTGTCACTAATTTTTAATTGAAATTATGGACAGATATTATTATTATTACAAAACATGAAACTGCAACTTATGACATCACCTACTTTAAAATTTTCACCCCCCTTCCGCCCCCCCCCAAAAAAAAACGTAAAAGACACCCTTTGGAGACCTCAAATACAACCAAAAAGGAAGTACACAACCAGACCCCATATACAAAATTTCAATTATGCGAGATACATACACACGCACATACTTTTTATATAGCCAGACGTCCCGAGAAAATTCGTGATAATCAACTCGGGGATGGCCAAAATAGACATTTTGACTGCCCATATGCTTCTGGTTCATACACACGCATTGCGGAAGGGTCTCAGAAAAACAACTTTACGTTCATTCGGAGGTGAGTAGAATGGAAATTTAGACCGAAATTAGAATGATTTTTTTTTTCGTGATCACAATATAGTGGTGGTCAAACTTTTAAGGAAAAATTAAAAACCACCTAATCTTGGCTGCATTTGGATGGCATATTCTGCAAATTTGATGGTTGAAAACTAAAACAGCCGTATAAATGAAAAAAATGTTTAATTAGTTTTTATGGAAATACAGTCGGATCTCCATATATCGAAGTAGTAAATTGCTGGAAAAAATCGATATATAGAAATTTAACATTAAAATTAAGTTTTATTTTCGCGTATGAAACCCAATTTCTAATTTATACGAGCATCGGATTAAAAGAAAGTTAACAATTAAAAAATTAACAGAAATTACATTTTTCGCTTTCATACATCTTCATTCTTCGGTAATTCAACTTCATCCGCAGCACTAGAGGATTTTTGTTTTGACAATGTAATCGAGAGAAAAGTATAAAATCAATCTACTTAACTTGAAGGATTTTTACTGAAGCTAAAAAGACTAGGAATGATAATCAACAGACAAAAGGGATAGCTTGAAACTGATTTTACAGTGTTACTGGTTACAACTAAGATTTGAAATAAACGTGTGGGAATTTAAGAACTTCAGAATGGAACAACAACCTATCTACACACCCCTCAACCCCAGATTTCTTATGAGTTTCGTAGCAACCTTTAGTGAACAGAATTTTCTCCCCAACCTTCATTTTTCATGAGATAAACAGTCTAAAATGAAAAAGAAAATCTACGAATGTCTCGAAAAAATTTCGATATATAGAGATATTTTCGATACATAGAAACAATTTTTCTATGTAATGAATATAGAAATTTGCTGGGCTTTCGATATATAGAAAGTTTTGATATGTAGAATAACGATATATGGAGGTTCGGCTGTATATGGGGATTTCGTGCTTATAAAACGCAGTTTAAATTTAATAGCCATGTGATATAGACAAAATTATAAGGATAACTATTCATGTGTTTTAAAAAGCAAAACTTGAATGTTTCTGTTCTACACAAATATGGCAATACATGACACATGACGATCTAAATGCTTAGAAAGCGATTGAGGATCTATTTTTGCAATCATGCCAGTAGGTGATAAAATTTCAGAGTTTGGTAAAGAGAAAGTGGTTGCTTTTAAATTTTCAAAACTTCGTGTCAAATTGAAAAAAAAAATGATAGAGATCAGTTGCATAAAAGTTTTCTTTAAAATCGTGGAAAATATGGACGACAAAGACAAACAGGTGATTGATCTTCTGTTTTTATTACCAAAAATAAACATCGCTGGAACAAAAAAAAAAAAAAAACATAATTCAAGCTTCAATGCAGTGCTCGAACTCTTCCATACGCTTTACTGCACGAGAAAGGAGTTTTGTTGCGTAAAACTAATCTTACTATCGACTCATACTAAATATCATACATGACCAAGGGAAGAGTGGGCCGAAAATGTATCACTACAGGCAAAAAGTGCAGTAATGTAATTTGGATGGACTAGGATTCTGTTACGATCTCCGTAAGGAAAAATAATATCAAAGTTTGCATTTGGAAATTTGAGTTGATTCAGCAATGGTTTGGATAGACTTCGCAATTGCAGGAAACAACTCCGATACTTTTAACATAGGGCAGAATGAATTCTGGGAGTCATGTTCTAGGATATAATTTTTTACCAGAAACACCTTTAATTACAAGTGAAGACTATTCGATCGTGCAGAATAATGCCTAATTACAAGTTTCTTAAATTCTAAATCATGGTTTAATGCTAATTTCAAGAAATAACTTGACTGGCTGTACAGAAAGCCAGATCAAACATCACTTGAAACAGCCATGAGAGAGGTCCTGGTACACAAAGTAAACAGCAATGGTAGTCAAGATCGAACGAAGCAAGAGCTCGTTTTTTTATCGAAATAGTCTGGGTAAAATATTCCAATAACGTTATTCAACCTCAATGACGTCAAGACTAATAAAAGTGACTGAAAAGAAGAGGTAAATATTTAATTATTAGCTCGTTGCATGACAAAACATTCGTTGTCCTTACAGTTTTATTCAGTTCTTGGAATGACATCCTTTCCATTAGTTATGGCACAACAGTTTTGCTTTGATTTTTCAAATGCTTTGTGTTCCACATTGATTTCTAGTATTAAAAAGCATTTTGCACAATATATTTCATCAAATTTCTTCAGAAATTTTTTTGCAATACAATTTTCTGCTTTCTAATAATTCTGACCATTACTGTGCTTTATTTGCAACGTTAAAGCAAGTAAGGATAAACTCTTAGCGAAAGCTTTGGAGAAAATCCGATGTGAATCCCCACTAATTCCGTTTACGTGCATTAAATAATCGATGCTTTTCAATGTCTCAAAAGGATGGGTCCGTGCACTTATGCACGCTAGTAAAATACTTCTTAACTGCATAACTTTTAGGTAAAGAGAGCATAGAGAATGCCTATGAAGGCAAAGGCGATGTCTTTCGTTGGTATCTGATGTCTGAGTTCAGAACAACAACAATTAAATGACACATATAAGAAGGAGATCAATGCAATATCAATACATTTAAAAGACTTACATCTCTAGTTTGTTGCCAACCCATGCAAAAAAAGCCTTTGCGGAGATTAATTTCCCAAATATAAACAATTTTAACGCTGATTATATGCATATCTTGCTAAATATAAATAAGTTTAAATCAAATTTGAAATATGATTTTTGTCGCTAGTTTGGTGATTTATTTCCAAGTTGTCAACAAAACGGTGACCAAAAACCTTGCGATATACAGCCAAGTGATCGCCGACTTATTATAACATTTCAGGCTGAATTGAAATCAACACCGAACCTTTTCCTGAACCAAAAAAAAAAGAGAAGCACAACACTAGATCCCCTATATACAAAATTTCAATCTTCTACGGTGCATTTTTACAGAGCTGTGCGAGATACTTACGAACATACTCACACGAAATCATACGCACGTTCAGACGTTACCAGAAAATGTGTAATAATTCCTCTGGAATGGTTAAAACGGACATTTTCTCTGTCCATACGTTTTTAGGTACAATGCAAATGCAGACAGTCCGAAAACACGAACCAACATTCATTCGGTGGGGAATAAAATGAAGCATTAGAGCAATATTTGTGGTTTTTTTTTTCTTTTTCAAATTTTCTATTTCAATGCTTCCTTTACAATGCAACATAAAGTTAAAAAAATAAAAATGAAATAAACTTGAAAAGATACATATAAAAAAAACTGAAAAATAAATGAATTTAATCTGATGAGAAGTGACTGGACAAGATGTAGCTTCTGAGTGAGGCGAAAATGACTGAGATGTAAAACAAAAATTAAAGAAAAAGGAAAAATGCAAATAAGAATAAAGTTAGTTTATAGTTGAAAGCTGATTTATATTGTAGTAGGTACCAACCTCGTAAATAATTTTAAGCAAAATTAAAATCAAATAGATGCTCGAGGTAAAAATGAAATACTTTATAACAAATCACAAAAACCAAAATCGATTTTGCATCAAGCTAATCTTTTATTTCACATGATATATCTATCGGAAAATCTTTTGAAGATAAAAAAAAGTCTAAAAACAAAGCCTGAAGAATAAACCTATCTTCCTTTTATATTTGATGATTTATTTATCAAAATTTATCATCGCCATTGTCATAGCAATAATGCATTATCGAAACAGTTTCGAAAGTTTTAGTAGGGGACCATCACTAGTATAAAACTTCGTTGTTATAGTAATTGTATAAAATAAAGTGGCTGTAAAATGCCCGGCTGGACGATTTTTATTCATTTTAGTGTATTTCGGAGGTAGTTTACAAGCGCATGAAGTAGAAATATGAGAGAGGAAATAATGCATAAAACTTTATTCCCTATCTGCGAATATTCGTGCTATAAATTAAGTTTGCTTACAAGTACCGACATTGGTTAAATAAAGTTTTTTGTACTATGTTTGACGAAGTTAGCTGTCATTTGATCTTAGAAATAAAATTTAGTTAGTATATCCAATATTCGCTCTAAACTAATAATAGGTACGCACAGGGCACGATTAACCTTTGAAGTTCGGGGAGCTCAGCCTCATTTTGAGCCCCTACCTTTTGTTTAGGGAAATTTTTCTAAACACTCTATGCACATTGATACAACACTGACTAATGTTAAGTGGCCTCAGTAACATGTTGAATCATATTTGATTGAGATGGAAATTGGTCGATATGAAGACAATGCACAGAATAGTAAATGATTAGATTCTCAGAACAATTGAATAATTTATGCCACAGTTACAGTAACAAGTTCAATAAGGTATTGACCCACCTCTAGACTGGATACAAGCTGAAGCACGGCGTGGCAAACACCGATAAAGCTCCCGGAGGATGTCCTGCGGTATTTCCGACCAAATTCGCACCAATTGTCGGACGAGGATATCGACATTCCATGACAGATGTAATCACCATCCCACCATATCTCAGACATGCTCGATGGGAGAGAGATCTGGCGGTCTGGCAGGCCACGGAAGAGATTGACAGTTCATAGAAACACGTACCGTGTGTAATCTGGCATTGTCCTGCTGAAAGCCAGCCGAGGGTACTGCAAAAGGAACGGCAGCAAAACATGTCTTAGGATGCCGTCGACGTACCGCTGTGCAGTAAGTGTACCTTTAATTACGACCAAAGAGGTCCGGTTATCAAAGGAAGTGGCTTCCCAGACCATAATGCCTTGCTGAGGGCCAGTGTGGCGTGCAAAAGTGAAATCAGGATCCCCCCTCTGCCCTGGGTGTCTCCAAACACGTCTTCGATGATCGTCACGACACAGTTGAGAGCGGGATTCGTCGCTAAAGACTATACGTCCCCAGTCGGCACCATTCCAATCTGATGCAACCCCCCCCCCATGCACCACTGTAATCTTGCTCGGCAGTGTGTAGACGTCAGTGGCAGGTGGCGTAACGGTCGACGCGAGCGTAGATTTCGTTGTCCCAACCGTCTGTAAACGGCCATGATGGACACTAGTGTTTGAGTTGAATGTCTGATGGTTCATAGAGATGAAGAAAGTGCTCTGACAGCTGATCGGACAATCACTCTGTCATCACGATCTGTTGTGACCCTAGGTCGACCGTTACCATCCTGACACTGAACTCTGCCATTTCCACTCATCCTTGCCAGCATATTCGAATCGCCGCATCACTTCGACTCAAATGACGAGCGATTCTGCGATTTAAAAGGTAACCTGAATCGCAATCAAACCGAAGTTTTAACAACTGTTGAAGAACTGCTCTTTATATACATCTGCTATTTGCGTAGTTTCGATGCGCTGGTGGACAAACTATTCATTCATTGGACGCCAAATTTTAATCATTTGCATATCGGGTCAAAACACCCATGCATACAAAATTTCAAAGTAATCGGATGATTGCTTCTTGCTGCATCGATTTTTTTTTTTTTTTTTTTTTTTGTAGAGGGTATTTGGGCGTCTAAAAATTCTGAGGGGAAGCTCAAGCTTCCCGAGCCTTTTGGGTGATCACACCCTAAGTACGTATTAGACGCAATGGCAAGTCTATTGTTTGCATTGGAGTTATTTTTACAACAACCCTATATTCCCTTTTAGAAGTGCGGAAAGATAATTCTCGGTTGTACTTTAAGGGTAGTTCACCTAGTTAACAGACCGGGAGAACCTATGAATTATTGTATGGTTCAGATTAGCCTTAAAATCGTTTGAGGCCAAAAAGGTTTCATCTTCATATATACAGTGGCGGTAAAAAAAATTGCATCACCCGAGCAATAAAGGAGAGGAATATCATTCCGACTGCATTCAACACACACTCAAGCATCCCGTATCCCACATAATTTGGGTATGCATTTCTGATCCAGGAGTTGGTGGGCTTCACTTTGTGCAAGAAACAGTAAACGCTCAGGTGTATATTGGCATTTTGGAGGAGAAATTGCTTCCTACTATCCGGGATCACTTTACAGTCGAATCCCGACTTACGCGAGGGATGCGTTCCAAGACTTCTCGCATAAGTCGGAATTTCACGTTGTGGAAAAGAGTGTGTGTAAATGTTTTTATAAACATGTCTAATTATTTTAGAAACTTGTTAACACCACCTCAAACTGTTTTAAACCATTCCTTAACTATACATTACTGTTTTTTACATAAGGAACTGAATTTTTATTTGTATTTTTAAAAATGCTGTTTTAATTAGTGATGTGCCGGATCGTTAAAAAAGTAGATCCGCGGATACGGATCCGGATCATTAGTGTCAAGATCCGCGGATACGGATACGGATCTCAATTTTTTTTAACCCAATTCAACTATTCAAGTGTAAAATTTGTTACAGAAGGTATTCCCGTCAGAATAATGGCAGTTTCTTCAAAAAATGTCAACTACGGCAAAAATATAATCAAGACTATGATTTACTCTTTAAAGAAATCTCCGTTAAAATTGAGGGAGAGTTGAAAGGAATGGGTCAGCGCTGCATTAATGCTTCGATGGGATGTGAAAAATTATTTCTAGCTTAACTCGGTAGATGTAGGATACAGGAGCAAGAGTGTAAAGCTGCTACTTGACAGGCTAGAAATAATTTTTCCCCTTTTATTTCAGCATAAATGCAGCGCTGATCCATTCCACCGAACTTCTTCGACCGATGAAATACAGAGCCGGGAACACCTTTACAAATAATAAATAGAGAATTTAGTCTCACTTTTTTTAAGGATACAGAGAAAAACAAAAATGAAGACTAACAGAAACCCCAAATCAATAACAAAAACTAATATTAAATTAAAAACATGTACCAGAGAGCCGACCTCATATTAGGATCAATTTCGCGGGTCAGAACACACATTCGTTAACAAATAGGAACTGACAGCAGGTAAAAATTTTAAATCTTTGAGCTTTTTCTCCTTATCTTCCGACTATGAAATCGCTACTAATCACGCGTATAAAAGCTTAGAATTGCATTTAAAATTTACTTAACAAGATTATAGCTCCTGCTGTATATAAGTTGGAAGTCTCAAATAAATATCAAACGCGGAAAACTTCGTTCTTTCAATCAGGGCCAACATTTTAAACGTACGGGTAAATTTTTACTACCATAATTGTGAAAAACGTTAAATCGGTTTTTGATTAATATTTCCGGTAAAGCTCTACAAAAACGAGGCCAAGCTAAGAACACTTTCGATCAAGTCACGTTTTGAACGAAAAATGAACTATCAAAACCGGTTCATCTGCTTAGGAGCTACGATGCCACAAAAAGACACACTGATACACACTTTTAAAACTTATTTCCCCTTCCTTTTTGTAACGGGGAGGGGATACAAATTGGCTTCTGAAATGATACCTCATAATTTAAATATTGAATAAAACCTAATTTAAACGGAATTTAAGAGTCTTTTATTCAAACATTTAAAAAAATTTAGAATAGAAATGATCCGTTTAAGATCCGTCAAAAAAGTAACGGATACGGATACAGATCTTTATTTTCCCTCGGATATCCGCTGATACGGATACGAATATCCGGAACATCACTAGTTTTAATCAACATAAAATACTGTTACGATGCACAAAACCAGTGATCAGCAGGAAAGAGAGACATAAAATAAGCCAGTACGGTATGTAGTAATAATAAAATGATGTTCTATAATAATACTGTGCAGTAGATCCAGTAATGATATTCGTAATTTGAAAAAAAAAAATGAAGATGTTGATGGATTTTCGGTTGTATTTCATCAAATTTCAAATTTACAATTTAAAAAAATGATAAATGCGGAGTAGTTATTTGTACATACACAAACAAAGCTATCTTTAGACTAGTACGGTGTGGGATTTTCCACTGACAGTCATGCTAAAGGGATGAAGGTCCATTCACGAAAAAAATATTTTTGGTAGCTAATAACAAAGCCGATACTTTCACACCGCGAATCCCTTCTGAAAATTTTCGTGTTGCGGACGAGGAATTCGCATTAAGTCTAAAATTATTTACCGGTGAAAAAAATCGCGCTATAGCCATTTCGCGTAAGTCGAATCGCGTTGTAGAGGGAGTCGACTGTACATCAGTTTCAAACGTCATTTTCCAGGATGATTCTGCTCCGTGCCACAGGAAAAAACTGGTGGGTAACAATTCAAAAACATGTACCCTGCCATTAGATTTAAATTGACATGGGGTTAAGTTTTTTTTTTCTCTAAAACTTACACGCAGGTTCAGAAATGAAAAATGAGCATGGGGTCAGCAGTTTGCCTTGGCCCGGAAGCATCCCCGATCTACATAAACAATTATCGAATTCCTGCTGTTAAATGATTATTTCATTAGTTTTGCAGAACTTCACATACATTCATCGTTAATCGGTCGACCAAAACTTCTCACATAATCTCATTGTTGTGAAAATTCACTGATAAAGTAACGCTGATGTCATCAGTAATGAAACTCACGCCATAACAAACTAATTTAGTAATATTTTTTGTCAATGTTCGACATGCAAGTTAATGGTTTAGTTTGACAAAGCTGAACTGGATCCGGTAACTTCACTGTTTTGCGTTAAGTGGTTACTACAGTAAAAACTCATTTCAGGGGAATGAAAAAACGAAAAAGTGGTTAAGAATTAACGTTATATACTGGAGTTAGTGTTAAATTTCAACTATTAAAATATCACCAAACAGGCAGTTGCTTCGTTCAAATGTAGAAAATTTTTTCACCCGTCATACATTGATGGGCGATTTTCTAGTTGTTAAAATAGAGAAAGAAAATTCGTTACCTTTTTACTTTTTCAAACTTTGACCTTTGCTTTGTTGATTACGCTTGTTGTTTTTGGGCTAAGCTGAGAAGTTCTCCTCGTTCAACATAAACAAAAATGAACGTAAATCCAAGCCTAAGCCTCTTTTTACTAAGCCCTAAATCGTAGCTTAAGTAGCGACACGTCTACCATTTTGAGGCTAAATGGCGCTTTCATCCTATGTCTGCTATAATGAAGTAGCGAGTTTTGCTTCTTGATTGTGGATTAACAGAGAGAAAAACTAAATCTCTAACAAGAAGTGAAACATGCTGCTTGCAGACATCAGAAGGAAACATCGTTTAGTTCCGAGATGGTGGATATGTCGCTACTTTATTCTACGATTTAGGGCTTTAATTTCTGTCAGAACCACACACTATAACGTAGTGATGTTCTCGTATGGACAAATATTTCACATCATCAGCTTAAAAGTCGATCCCACGGGAATATGATCAAAAACATTAAGTAAAATGATAAATTTTCAGTGCTTCCAGAAAATGCAAGCAATATTAGTGTAGTACTTACAATGTATAAGTTTTAATGAATAAGTTTTAATCTTTAAGTAATCTTGGTAATGCACCATTTACAATGGTGAACATTGCTCCTTACAAGTCAACGGTATTACGCAGGGATCCAAGTTCCCTTCTTGCATTAGCCAACCTTTTCTTAGACTACTTCGAAGAAAAATTCACCTTTTCCATTCCCAGGGCTTTCAGATACTTTGGTGACCTCATTATTTTCAGTAATCATAACTTTTTTTAATGATTCCAAAGGTATCTATCCTCCTGAATTAGAACTTATTCACACCAATGATAATATCAAGCAATCTGATTTCCTTGATCTTAATATTTCTCTTTCAGACAATTCAGTGCATATTGATCTTTTTGATAAACGAGGTTCCTTTCATTTCCATGTTAATAATTTGATTTCATGGAATTTAAAAATATCTATTATAGTTTTTCGTAACACCTTGATTAATGAAATCAATAGGATTAAAACTATCTGCATAAAAATAATTTTGTCTGTAAAAATCTTAACTTTTTGAAAAGTCCTTTAGACTATAATCAAGTTCTCCAATCTTTTTATTTAAGTTACATTAGAAAAGTAAGGAATTTCCTAGAAGAGGGAAGTCTAGCGCTATTGTATTATTGCAGTAAGGCCACCTAAGCCATGAAGCTCTGTTGGGATCTATCCTGGAAATTTCTGATGTAATTTCCGATCCAGTGTTTTTATTTCATCTTCAGGGTTTTTTCAACTTCTATGTTTTGCTGCTGCCATGTCCTACCTGCATTTTTGCCTCCCACGTCCACGTGCAGGTCATTCCTTTTCAAAGATCTGCATTCTGGTTGTTGCTTCTTTTTGAAGGTTCACTCGAAAACTCTTTAGTTTCTTTTATTTACAGGTATGTTTTCATGTTCAATTTTCCTCCAAGGCTCTCGGGGAGGGTAGCAAGTTATTGGGACCTTCCCTCTTGTTAAACAGAAAGCGCCCTTGTGAACAGGGACCGATCCTCCCCTTGAGAACGTTTCGGTCCCTGGTTCACTTTTTCGATTTTGGTGTTATTTCCATGTTGTTGCTTATTGCATTTTCGAATTTATATTGATTGTTTATTAATGTATATATATATATATATATATATATATATATATATATATATATATATATATATATATATATATATATATATATATATATAGTATGAAGAGATTTAGGTGAAATTCGATGTTTTGTAATAACTTAATGTTATCAAAAGTAATAAAATATTTCGAAAAAATTAAGATTGAATTGAATATTTTGTAATATTATTTGCGTGAGAAAATTATAATTCCTCAAAGGGTGCCATGAATCCGAAAAGTTTGAGGTTTGAGAACCAGGGTATTTTGCCTCAAAAAACTTTTTAAATACAAAAATAATATATTATTTGACTCAACTCCACTCATCTTAATTCCGTCTGTCCATTTAAATTGCACTTAATAAACGCTCTAAACTTTACCAAATTGTAGAGGAACTTGAAACTGCTGTCTTTGCAAAATTAATTAAATAGTTGTGTCAGGTCCTGCGAGAACAGACTTTGAGATATTGAGTGGGCTCAGCAGTGGAGTATTAGGACGAGTCCAAAGCTGGAACAGGTAAAATGTCATGTCTTATCAAGCTCGCCGGAAAATGTCATTCCGTCGTTCCTAAAATGTTTCTGATGATGGAAAAGCTTTCTCTTACATGTAACTTTAGCGGTAGGTTCAGTTCCGTTCACGGATGTAAAATCAATTGATTTTGAGCATAAACAGAATATTAATACTGCTAATAGGTTAGTGGCAATTGTTTTAAAACTGTTGCTGATAAAATTTCTAATTTTAAGAAGGTGGCAGACTAGGAGCATGTTTAGTGGAGAAAAATATTAAAAGGAAAAAAAAAAACGTTCTAGGCTTTTAGTCATTGTATTCTTTAAATCATAGCTTTTATCTGGAATCAAGAGAAAAACATGAATTTGTGCGCTTTTTTTAAAGACTATATAAATTACTTTTTGTGCCATTAAGCTCAACAGAACCAACCAATAAATTATTTTCGTCGTGTCAATACAAACATAATTTTTATTGTTATGCATAATGTTAAATAATGAGTAAACAAGCATGATGAGTTTTTCGATAATTTCTATGTTATGCAATAAAGTGATTAAACTATAGAAAAAAAAGGTTATAATTACATGAAAATTACATTTTTTCAATCTGTTAACCCACGCTGACTCCTTTATTACTTCTGCACTTAAATTTCACCTAAAGTAGTAAAGAGGCTCCCAACGTCTGGTATATTGTATCATTTAGTATCCAAATAGAGCTGATATGTGCAATAAAAAAGAAATAAGATAATAACTACAGTATGGAAGAAAGTGAAATATGGTCTAAAAATAAATAACACTTATATTCTTTATAGCCAATGAAACGGTTACATCTCCCTGTGTTTAAGTATGATGTGAACATAAGTTGTTACTTTAGCGGTTATAAAAAGTCTTTACTTCAGAACAGGTACATTGTCGTGTTATAGCAAATACACCAGGAAATGTCATTACACCGCTGTTAAAATATTTCTTCTGATGGAAAAGCTTTGTCATGTACGCTGTTAATGTAAAGTGAATGATATTCAATCTTCTATTTTGTTTAACTTATCTCAGTCCAGAAGAATAATACTGATTTCTATCGAATTTAATTCGACTGATAGGACGTAACATAACTAAATAATATCAATATAGGTGGACTGAAAATGAAATGGTGATAAATTATAAATGAAACATCTTTTAAAGAGCTTCTTGAGATTTGATACGTTGTTTAGTTGGCTTTCTGGGGTATTGTTGGAAAGCAGGAATTGAGCGATATCATAATAATACTTAATCCTCATCAGTAAAAACGAAAGGATTCATATTTTCTTGAAGCAAAGGGAGGGAAAATTCTTTCGTTAAAAAGTAGTGACAAGAGAAATTTAGGCAAGAATGACTTACAAATATGTCCAAGAATTCACCAGTCTCAGTCAGAATTACTTCCAATATAAGCAGAAAATGCAACCGTAACTGCCCCCTGCTCGTTCATGTTCAGAAATTGTAGGAAAATGCTTTGAAAATCGTATATTATTCGTGAATATTTAAAACGTCGGTAAGGAAGAATCACATTAAAGTACGCATTACGGTTAGATCAAAATGAAAATTCAGCTTTCCAACACAAAGAAAATATATTTTAAGTAAAGAGTTTTTTATAACTAGAACAGTATTAAAATCTTACTCCCGCCAGACGGGAAACGAACTTGATTAAAATATGCATAAAACATTTATTTAAAAAGTAAAACGTGCTTTAAAGAGAACACTTATACGGGGTTCGAACTACCTTGTACCAAATTTCTCAACTAAAGATGCTAAGGGGCTCCTGAGCATAGCAAAATGGCCGTTTTGTAAGTTTGAAAAGTCATTTTCAAACTAGCGGTTTCCAGTAACGTTTTGCACTTGAGCTTCCGGCTAGAACTGAGTTTAGCCTAGAACTTTCACAGAGTAAAAACCTTGATATCTGATGCTATAATAAACTGAGAAAATTAGAACGAACTTCTTCTTCTGCAGATTTTTTTTTCTCGAACGACATAGAATAATAAGAGGTGTGAGAAAACTTTCATCCATTTTATAGGAAACTTATGTGATATTTCACCTTAAAAAATAATTACAGGAAGTCTAATTCGAAATTTCAAACGCTCGAATGTGTAAACCCTCGGTGTAATTGTGTTCCAAATTTTAAGATTGTTTTGCTATGTGGACGTGGGACAGCCACAGGCTCACTTTCTTTGAAGCTATTTTGTTTAATATATAGATAGATAAAATAATTTTTACATCAATAATTATTATTTCAATAGCTCTTATTCATTTTTCGACGGTTCTTTAATACCAGAAAACCACGTTAGTGTAATACATTGTCTGACCAGCGGCTTTAATTTATCTCTAGATGCGGAACAATTATATAAAGAAGTGTTACTCAACCTTTTCTTCACCAGGGGTCCACCTCTCACATTAAGATGAATCTCGTGGGACAGAAATGTTGAATTTAAAAGTAGTAGGGAAGAACGGGGCTAGAAGTTCCGTTTTTCAAACAAGCTCAAAATGTGTCATGAAAATGTAAATCTAGAATTATTATTTTGAGATTATAATAGAGTATTATTTGACCCTACGACGTAACAACTGTTTTTTGTGTAGTATTTTGTAAGATTTTTTTTTTATAATTAATTTTATAGTACCGAGAGCCAAGAAGGAACAACTTACCCCTTCTGGAGGCTAGTTGTTCCGCGGGTGCGGCAAATTGTACCGATGTTAACAAGTCGATGTTTAACAATGATGATTTCGAGATGAACATGGTTTCGAGACGAGTAATTTGTTAAAGGTATAATTTGTGAAAAAAAAAATGTTGATTAAAAAATGTGTTTATTTAAAGATTAATAAGCAATATTGCCCAAATAATCAAATCTATATTTTTTTTTAACTTAAAACAAACTAAAATTATCTTACATTTTAGCATAGATGTCTTGTATTTAAAGGTTTAATGATTATCTGTTAAGCACAGATACAGATATTAAGGCACATTTAATAAGTATAGTAACATTATATTATATTAACATAGTAAAATATAATAAGAATAGAACACAATTGAGTAAAATTAAATAAAATATTTAACAGCTTCTGTAGCTAATAAGCAATGATAACTAGTTCAGTCTGCAATCACAACAGAAAACCATCTTTGACTATAATTTATACGACACTTCGTGGACGAACCATAAAAGAGGTTAGTGCAAAGGATAACACTAAACTCCTGATTACTCGCTGGCGGATATTGCTGTTGTGGATTTGTTTATTGATTGTTTATTTATTTATATATTTATTTATTTATTTTTGTGCTGTAACCTAAGTTGATTTGATTTGGTTGATCTGTTTGCAGTACTTCGTGTCCGTTTGCAGTAATGAGCGATTCTTTGTTGCATTTACGTACATTTTCTACGTAGTACAGTTATCACTTTTTGTGTTACTAGTTTAATCGTTTGCCTCTAGCACCTTTGGAATGTATGTCAGTGTTCTTGATTCTTGTGGAATATCATCCCGACTGCATTCAACACACAGTCAAGCATCCCGTATCCCAGATGATTTGGGGATGTATTTCTGAGCCAAGGAGTTGGAGGGCTTCACTTTGTGCAAGGAACAGTAAACGTTTAGGTGTATATTGGCATTTTGGAGGAGAACTTGCTTCCTACTATCCGGGATCACTTTACTTCAGTTCCAAACGTTGTTTTGCAGGATAATTCTGCTCTGTGCCATAGGGCAAAACTGGTAAGTAACAATTTAAAAACCTTTATCCTGCCATTAGATTTAAATTGACATGGGGTTAAGTAATTTTTTTCTCGCTAAACTCACACGCAAGTTCAGAAATGAAAATGAGCATGGGGTCGGCAGTTTGCCTTGGCCCGGAAACAGCCCCGATCTACGTAAACAATTATCGGATTCCTGCTGTTAAATGTTTATTTCATAAGTTTTGCAGAATTTCACATACATTCATAGTTATCGGTCGACCAAAACTTCTCACATAATCCCATTGTTGTGAAAATGCGAGGGTGATGCAATTTTTTTACCTGCACTTTATTTTAAAACTTTTTTATTTTACAATAGGCATAAGTTAAGCGAGAAAGAACTTCTGCATAAATGTAGGAGGAAAGGTTTGATTCAAAAGAAGTAACGTGTACATACTAATATTCACAATATGGCTGATAACCAAGAGTTCTGCTCCACAAAATAACAAAATATTCATCGTGAGCGTATAGGAGGTGTAAACTGCAGTTTATCAAAGCGAAGCATCTTACTAGGAACTTTTCTTGAAGGAAAAAAAAGAGAAAAGGCAGAATACTTGAGGTCAACGAAAATGACTTAACAGGCAAAATACGTTGAGTCGAGTAAAACTTATCATCTTTTTCTGCAAAAGACTTATAGCATTTTCTCAGAAGCCTTTTGATTGATGTTAATTTGCGTTACCATTGTAAATGCTGATTATTGCAATGTTAAATTTTCTGTTTTTGATTGTGTCATCATTAATCAAATAAATATATTTAGATAAAATGTATGAACAGGTGATTAAATACCTGGAAAAACAGGTGATGGAACTATTATAAATCTCATCTTGAAAAATGTGACCACACATTAATGCGACACAAATAGTTTATGACCATGACAGCACTTACCTAGAAAAAAGCGAAAATATGCAAATGTCAGTAACTTTTGAAAACAAAAAAATGAAAATATCAATAAAATGTGCGTTGTTTACAATACTGACAAATTATCTGGATTCAAAAGACTTAAAAACATTTTTAATGAGTTTTCGGTTCCAGAGCAAGGACATATTTGAATTATTTTCACCAGTTGCTTGAGAGCACATAATCCAACTTTACCTCCTAGCCTTGAGAACCTTTTTGCTTAATGGTAAAAGTGCTTAGTGGTAAAGCACTGGGTTATAAGAAAAAAGGTCCGTGGGCCAACCCTCTCCTTACTCTGCTACCCAAATTAATACGTCACAAAAGACGCTTGCACATGTAGAATAAAAGACATTAAACAAAATAAACATGTTATAGAAAAGCTGTATGGTAACGGCATGCTTAAGTAACAGACATGCTTAAGACATCGCTCTCAGGTAAACTCACTTTTCTGAGTCTTTTAATGTATTTAGACTTTCTAAAAAAACTAGTTTTCTCTCATGCAACTACAGCTCATCTAACGTTTGGCTGCTTGAGGAATTACGTGATTCTATTTTTATTTGCTAAATTTCGAATAAAGGTCCGATCCCCAGTAACAGATATCGACAATTCTGATGATACTCAGTAACAGATAGGATGAGGAAAGGATGAGTAATGGTCAAAATTCCCCTTTTCTCTTCAAAATGTGAAAAAGTTCTTTATTTTTTGGTCTAAAACCTCATTAAATTCAAATGAACATGAAACACTGACAGACCTCGTGGTGGCTAAAATTCACTCTGATAACACTATATAGTTGCACCGTATTTATGGGACACAGCAACATCAGTTTTACCCACTTAAAATTCTTATTACATTTGCTGTAGTTGCCCGAAAAAAGCTCTTGCTACCCGAAATAATTATCCGATTTTTTAAATTCAGGTCCCATTCGAAAGCCCGCGAAAAAAACAAACACCCATAGTGTTCACTCACTTCCTTCGAATAAAAAAAGGCTGCAAAATTACCGAGAAAATATTAAAAAGCACTGTTAAGCCTAATGGAACAGAAATTTTAAATCGGAAAATTATCGTTTGCACGATCTCATTTTAAATAAGCGTTCAGAAGGCTGTCACTTTTTTGTTCTCGGCTGTGACTAAATAAAATTTTGTTTTTGTTTTGAGGTAAAAATTTCGCCATATGATTATTATTATTTGGTGATTTATCTTCTTTTTTTTAGGATTTAGTTGTATTTTTGGAGGGTTGCATTTAATTTTTCGGGAACCGATTTGACATTTTCTTTCTTTAAAAATGATTATTTTGACGGGAAATTTTGTTGTATTTTTTTTTCTCAATTGAAGCCCGATTGTTGAATATGCGTCACTTGACAAAACTTTTATTTTCGAGGTAGACCGTGCAAAGCCGGGCAATGCAGTTAAACACGGCTGACGATTCAGACAAATGCTGCCGACTTAGAAAGCTAAAAAAATGTCCTCGCTTAGTCAAAAAATTGTTTTTGGAACCAACGATATTCGTGTAAGCGGAGCAGATAGTATGTTAATGCAGAACCTAACACTTTATCAGATGGAAAATAAAATCCCAAAAAACAAAATCAGTTTTTCGTATTATCCCATGCACCAAACTGCATTAGAAGATAAAAGCAAGGTGTTATTGACTTACAAATTACCGCAAGTTCTAAAAGCTGGTATCGAAATTATCCGTTGCTTAGTGTTTCGAAATGTACCTAAGAGATCAAAGAGCATGTTCTGGTCCTATATCACACTCGAACTACTTCAGAGCAGGACGTTAACTACTGCTGGTCTTTGAGAAGGCGTAACCAAGATGGGCTTTGATAAATACATTCCAACGACGGAGACACGATGTGCGATTTCACCTTACGTCCTTTGATCAAACTTATGGTGTTGTATTTAATAGCTACATCAGATGTTAGGGACTAAAGGGTTGTTTATTTTACTTTTTAAAGCATTGCAACTAATTCAAAACTGAATGATTGGTAAATGAATATGTATAATGCAATTCTTTCAAGTATTTGAAAAACTGTTTTTATAGTACAAATAAAAATCGTTTGAAGCGCAGTTGAAGGATAGACATTTATAATGTTTATTAATATTATGTTTAAAAGAAGTACTTCTGTTCTTCAATCAAACCTGGCTCATTTAAAATTTATCTAGGGAGGAGGCAACGGCTATATACTCAGCGTATACCAAAAAAAAAAACAGGTCCACTTACATATAAGTACATAAATTTTGCAATGCCAGGAGGGTTCCTCCCCCCCTCCGACCCGACCTAAATCAGGGGCCTGAACCAAAGGTAGATATCATAGCAGAGAGTTATAATAACAAAATCAGATATAGATATAAATGAAGTTCAGTGGGCAATTTCGAAGAATGTCAATCCACTGAAGCTTTTCTGTAGAAAAAGTTCAATGGAAATGTTCTCATAAATCTAAACATGGCAAAAGTTTATTTTTTTATTTTGGATTAACTTAGGTCATGCTCACCCTGATAGCAGCAGGGTTCTTCCGAACGTTGAAAATTTGACTCGATTATTTTGATTTACATTTTCTCTTCAAAGTAAATAAATTAATTTAACGATGGTTATACTGTATTTAGAGAATTGTCTTTTTCAGTGGAATGTTCTATAAACAAGAATAAAACTGCTTTAAAAATGTCTTTGTCAAAACAATTATTAATACATAACAATTATAACATAATAATTATAAATATTATTTTATTCTTTACCATTTTAACAATTAAAGGTCTAAACCTTCGATGTTTTTTTAATTTTAATTTCAAGGCTTTAAATTTTAAATAACATTTTTTTTAGCATTTTAACACTAAATGCCATTTTCGAATTTCATACTTATCTTTCAGACGTTGAGCATTGCTTGTGAAATTCAAACTGTTTCTTTAGATATCAGAATTTTTAGATAGTTACGAGCGTCAAACAATGGTTTTTAACTTTATAATTTCGCAGAGAACTTTGGGATTTTCGACTTCGTTTTTAAATTTTTTCCCCCCAGATTTCTTTGCAGATACTAGAGATGTGTCGTTCATGAACGAACGGGTCAAACAGAACAAATCCTTAAAATGAACGACCGTTCTTTTGACGGTGAGCAGTTTGGAACATCATATTGATGCAATTGTTATAAAATCACATTTAAAAACGAGCTGATGTGTGCATCACATGACTTCCTTTTACACCAATTTAATGTTATTTCCCCATTATTGGCAATTGCTAACTCTCTAAATATCCCTAACAGTGGTCAAATTGAAACCAGATAATAAAAAACCGCCAAATTTGTCACCAAGTTATCGATAAAACTTGGCGACCAAAAGATTGGCGATATATTGTCGTGTCCACCAAATTATAACACCACTTGAGTTTGCAGCGAAATTAACAATGATTTTCCCCCAACAAAGTGCAAAAGACCCCTTTAAAAGCACCCGAATGCAACCAAAAGGGGAAGAGCACAGCTAGACTGCACTAGGAGTCTACGTACCAAATTTCAACCTTCTAGGACATACCGTTCTTGAGTTATACGAGATATGTATTCACGTACGCACATACATACATACATACATACAGACGTCACTCAAAAACTCGCTGTAATTTATTCGGGGATCGTCCAAATGGATATTTCGAGTGTCTATACGTTCTAAGGCATGTATGTATCCACATGAAGTAGGGTTGGGAAAAAAAAACTCAACATTCATTCGGGGGCGAGCAAAATGGAAATTAAGGCCTATTTTTGGGTCAATTTTTTTTGCGAATACAATACTTCCTTTACTATGTAAAAGGAAGTAAAAAAAACATTCATCTCCAAATTTTCTTTTTCTCAGTGTAGTGCAATATATTCATTTCGAACCTTTTTACTTTCTGCTTCATCATTTTTTCAACCTTTGCAGTTCATTTGCAATTTTTCAATGTATCCATTAGTAAAGTTTTGTGTAACTTTCCTGGGTTACTTACAAAATTACCACTTCCTGACCCGATTTTCCAATACATGGGCCAATTTTGGGGCACTATGCATAAACATGGTGGCCCACATGCTACAATTTTAAATATGAGGCAGTGAAAAGCAAATGGATGCAAGTGGCCTATTAAAAGTTTCGAGCAAATCGGGTTGAAAATTCAGATCCAAGGTAGGTTTTCATTAAAAAAAAAAACCTAAATCATGCTGTACAGCAACACCTACTAGGGTTACTAGCAGTGGTGTTCCCACAGGGTTATACTCCATATACGACGCATACTCTCGAACATTTTTTAGACATATAGCGTATACCCTCAAGCTTCATAAATGTTTATATTATGACATACTTTATATATGATCACATACACAAATTTTGCGTAATGGATTACTGGGAGTATACCCTCAGAAAAATTGATGGGAACATTGCTGGTCACTAGTTCTATCTCTTGCCTTAAGACAGACGAGAGGTCTATCAAACATTTGTACTGGTTATCTCCATTTTTTAATTTTGTCACTTGCATCCCTTTTCTCACTGCCTCATAATATGTGGGGAAAATTATGATTTTTTTTAGGAAAAAGTATATTTATGCGTTAGCCATGCGTGCACAATTTAAAAAAAAACAATAAGGCCTCACCAACCAAATCAGAAAATTATGAGGACAACTTTTGAAATATTAAGTATGACCCCCTTTGGCTGATCTGCATTAAGATAATGAATTTAGGGCGGAAAATGTGATAAACTATTTTTTTTTAGGTCACGAAGATTGATAAAAATGAAGTTATATTGAGATTAAACAAATGCTGGTTTGAAAACCACACATTTTATTACTTGCGTTAGTTTTTAAATTCAAACTCTCATTGAGTTTTGCAAGAATATATACGTTCTAAATTCGAAAAAGCAGCAGTTACCTGATGTCTTGTAAAATTTCAAGATATATGATTTTTTTCAGGAAATAAGTTTCGTTCATTTTGAAGAAAAATAAGCATACGTATGATTAATAACTCTTGAATTAATCACATTATTCTGTTTGAAAACGACAGAAAGATTACAAATTCTTTTGCTTGTTACGTTATTCGTCAATACATATACTAAAAAAGCAATCTAGTTATCAAAACAGAACGAACGCTCGTGGACGCTTGTTTCCAGTAAAAGTTTATTAGTAAAATATAAAAGTTCACAAAAATAAATAAAATATTCATGATGCAACGTCTATAAAACTTGATTAAGATACACGATAGATAAAAGTGTAAAGTAATTAGTTTATGCTAATGAGAGGATTTCTAAGAAGTGTAACATTTTAGGTAGCTTTTGATTAGAAATTTAACAGGGGGATTATTATTTTATTCGGAATTCTCTTTACTCGGGAACTTAAGTTATATATTTTTTGTCCAAATAAAAGCTGTTTTATAAATTACAAGATCTATTCCAAACAAACAATCCATTTTTAAATACACTCTGATTATTTCCTCGTCAAAAACAGAATTTCAAATATTGCCTAGGAGTCAAAAGTATTCATAGTATTGACAAATAAGCCTAAAGGAAATGACATAAGTGTATTTGCTTACAAAAAGATGTTTACCACCTTTGTGTTATGAAATATTTTTGAATCAAATAAGTTAGTTCTGTTTGCAAAGGTCATCTGTACTCTTAAATTGAGTAAAGAATTAATTTATATAGTGAATATTTAAAAAATATATCAATGGTATAATTAAAATATCACATGCTTTATAACTATTAACAATGTCACATGGTTAAAAAAAATTGGGTTCATTTATTTATGATTTTGTATAAAAATATTTTAAATCAACACTACAATGTCCCCGATGGCTTTTTTACTAACCTATCGTTTTGGGAAATTTGCTATGTTAATAAATCTAGAAGGCTTGTTTTTTTCTTTATGTCAGAAGCAGATCTAAATGCGTATAGTGTAGATCTAATCTTCAAAGAAAGAAACCTTTCTGTTAAAAAAACGTAAATAAGAAATTCTCTTAGAAATAAGCGAATCTTTTATATATATATATATATAGATAGATAGAATTGATATATATTTTTATCATTTTTTCTCGTGGTACCTTTCTCAATTGGTTCAACTTACAAACTGTTTAAAATTTACCTGTTAAATATTTAAAACAAATGTCTGCGCTTTTACACAAAATTTCTTAGTTACTATGAAATCAGTGTGAAACTCATTTTTTCAAACTGGGAGGAGCTTTTTTAATACAAAGTACAAACGATTAATGAACGTTTCACTAGTATCATTTTAAATTATAGTGCTTTCCGTTATGAAAGCTTGCGAGCGTAGGAGAAATAAATTATAAACTTAAATTATAGCAACCCTATTTCCCTAACATAAATGTTTGATCTAGGAACAGAAAAAATAAATAAATAAATAAATAACCAAAAAACTTTAAGTACAAACAGTCTTTGTAGTCGGTACTCCCCAAAAGAATCATAATAAGCTGATCCATGATTTAAAAACCATTGTGGTGATTGACTGTTTCATTATGAAACCTTTTTTTCTCTTTAATCGTTGCTTAAAATATAAATGGTTTCCAAAAAAAAAAAAAAAAAAAACGAGCTGATGTGTGCATCACATGACTTGCTTTTCCTCCAATTTAAAGTCATTCACCCATTATTGGCAATATTAATGTGATTCAACGGTTTACTCTCTAAATATCACCAACAGTGGCCAAATTAAAACAGATTTAAGAAAAAAATCGCCAAATTTGTCACCAAGTTGGCGACAAAACCTGGCGACCAAAAGACTGGCGATATATCGCCAAGTGTCCACCATATTATAACACCACTTGAGTTTACATCGATAGTAACAATGAATTCCCCCCAAAAAGGGGCAAAAGACCCCTTTAGAAACACCCGAATGCAACCAAAAGGGAAGGTGCACAACTAGGCCCCACTAGGAGTCTACGTAAAAATTTCAACTTTCTAGGACATACCGTTTTTGAGTTATGCGAGATACACACATACGTACATATGGACGTCACGAGAAAATTCTTTGTAATTAACTCGGGGGTGGTCAAATTGGATAAGTCGGGTGTCTGTAGGTTCCTAGGCATATATCCACGTGTGGTCGGGTTGAAAAAAAAAAACTCAGCATTCATTCGGGGGTAAGAAAAATGGAAGTTAAGGCAGATTTTTGAGTGAAATTTTTTTCGCGAATACAATACTTCCTTTTTTGTAAAAGGAAGTAAAAAAAGTAAGAGAAGAACTTTAATGTTGACCAATTTTAGCACAAAAGTATGAGCCATCAAAGCGTATAACTTTACGGCATCATATTTTATGTGCATTAAGAAAAAAAAAAGAATTACTTGGTCTAAAATTTAACTGATTATTAGTTCAAATTTACGAGGTTCCATTCCACAGTTAAGTACATGGGCGTAGCCAGGACTTAGTTAAATGAGAGACAAGCAGAGTAGCAACCTCAGTGTGGTTACAGTGAAACTCTGCCACGTCATGTATATCACGGCATGTTCTTCAATGATAAAATGTCATAGTTTTATCACTGAAATCCGTATCGTTATGGTTAAAGGGGAGGATAGCATAATCCAAGTCGGAAATAAGTAAATACATGTGTTAAGAAAAAAGGAAAGTATTTCAGCGTTCAATTGTATAAATTTGCACACAACAGTAGACACGTATTTCGGGGCCACAAGAACCTCCTTTTTCAATGCAAATAAGTTGAGCAAGACAAGGTTCACAAGAAATCCGACAAAAATACACTGCTCGACATTAATAATGCAACACCAAAGAAGGAGTGTTCAGAAATTTATGCAAATTTCAGAAAAAACGTACATCACTGAGTTATGTAAATGATGTGAAATGCGCTGTTCTCCGACGCACGTGAAGTAAGATATAAGGGAAGGGACATGCAGAATGGGCAATATTCGTGTTGTTATTTCTGACTGGAGAATTAACAAAGAAATATTGTTTTTGTCTTGGAGGATACGTGTAACACGAAAGAATGCCAGGCCGCTGTCAACGAAGGCACTTCCAGCAGATAGACGATTTTACGAGGGGTATGGTGATTGGACTGAGAAGGGGAGATTGGTCCGTGAGTCAAATCGCTGCTGATACCCACATGGATACGAGCACGGTGCATCGGCTGTACCGAAGATGGTTGGAACAACGAAGTGTGGCAAGATTGAGGGGTGCAGGGGCAGCCAGAGTGACGTCAGAACACGTGGATCGACGCACCCACCGACAAGCTGTAGCAGACCCACAAGTCAATTGTTCCTCGATTCTGCAGCAGATACAAGATACCCTTAATGTTCCCGTGTCAACCAGAACCATTTCCCGTCGTTTTGTCGCACGTGGTCTGCAATTACGGCGTCAGCTAAGAAGATTGCCAATGACCCCACAACATAGATAACAACGTTTAGTATGGTGCCGGAAGAGAGCGACGTGAGTAATAGAATGGCGAAATGTCGTGTTCTCAGATGAATCCCGCTTCTGCTTATCCAGTGATAGTCGCCGCATACGTGTGTGGCGTCGACGTGGAGACAAATCTAATCTGGCAGTAACTGTGGAACGATCCACCGCACGACAACGTGGCATAATGGTTTGGAGCGCAATTGCGTACAGCTCCATATCACCTCTAGTTCGTATTCAGGGCACTATAACGGCCCAACGATACTTGGATAATGTGCTGCGGCGGTGGCAATCCCTTACCTTCAAGGGCTACCTAATGCAATTTTTAGCAGGATAACGGTCGACCACACAGTACTCGCATCTGCCAACATGCTCTCCCAGGCACACAGATGCTTCTATGGCCACCATACTCTCCTGACCTGTCACCAATCGAACATGTGTGGGATGTGATTGGACGCCGTTTGCAGACTCTGTCCCTGCCTCGTTCAGAAGACGAACCGTGGCAAATGGTTGAAAGCGAATGGAGATCCATCCCTCTGGACACCATCCGCACCCTTATTGACTCTATACCTAGAAGTGTTTCTTCGTGTGTCGCTGTCCGCGGTGGTCCTACATCCTACTGAGCCGACGCAGTTCTCGCTCTGTATTCTGCCTATCATTTTGAATTTAAGATCATTTATTATTTCTTGCTGTCTCTGTCTTTTTTCCAAATTTCATCACTTTCTGACTATTCCTTGGTGTTGCATTTTCAATGTCGAGCAGTGTATTTTCATCCATAAGCTCAACTCTTACGCATTGAAAAAGGGGGTCCCATCTAACCCTGAAACACGAGTCTGCAGTTATCAACAAATTTATGCTGCTGAACAATGTATTATTTTATTTCAGTAATTTAAGTGATTTCAATTAGTAAAGAACGTCTTCTGAAATTAATATCATATTTTCACATTAGGAAAGATTAAATTATGCTGGTTGTGAAAATGTGTTTCTTTTTTTTTTTGCTACATTGTTAAGTTTTTATACATCTACTTAGTTTTGAGTTTTACGAAATTTCTTTCGCTTTCTTTTTTTGTCAAGTATAGTGGTTTTGAAAATATTTTTAAACATTTTTACTCTAAAAATTGGTTATTTATGAAAAATTATAATGTGTCAGTACTGTATGCATTGACCATAAAGTTAGACAATACTCTTTCTTTAGGCAATTATAGCATGGGGTTCCTACATACTCCCTCCATGCACAATAGACCTTGTATTGTACGTTATAAATCTATTGAGATTCTGAACGAAATAGCCATGTCGTGTTATAAATACTGTCTAGCGGTATGTGTAGTACTTTTCCACTTCTTTCTTATTTCAGGTCAATACCGACAACCTCGTTGAAATTCAAGTGAAAAACAGCGAGACGAAAGAGGAAAATTTTTCAAAGAAATTGCTGACGCTTGCTGGGAAAGGTGTTAGCTCCAGAAGCCGTCAAGTGTTGCCATTCTCAAAATAGGAAAAAAAATAATAAACTGAAAAATTGTCGGTCAGCAAAAAATACTTCTAAAATGGACTTCCGACTACGAATGCCAAATAGGTAAGTTGATTCACTTCATTTTAGGTTTTCATTTTTCTTCGAAAACTCTGTGGATTAAATTTATGGTTTCGTTTACAGATCAAGTATATTTTATTTCAGACATTTTACTGGATATCTAAGATAGAATATCAAGCTTTTTATGTTCATATTTAGTACTTGCAAAAAAAATCTTTACGTGTGGGTGGCAATTAAAAACCTGACATGAAAACTTTTGTCATGAATTTACTTGGCACGCTTCCTCTAATGATGCGACTCTACTTACTTTAGACTTTAGAGCTATAATAATATAATGTAATATATGCGTCAGTTTCCACCTGTAAACCGGATGTTCGCTTTTCCATGTCATTTATGGTCAGACAGTCAGATCACTTTATATTTGTACGTGAGTGAATATAGAGTGAATGAGTAAGAAAATAAGTGAATGAATTACTAAATCAGTGAATTACTAGACGGAGGAATGTAACTGAATGAATTAATAAATGAATGCATAAGTGATTTAGTAAATGAATGAGCGAGTAAGCAAAATAAACTATTTCACTTTGTCCCATAAATTTTGCCCCACGTGTACTTAACTGATTGTAGAAAATATTTAAATATAAATAAGCTTAATATTAACTAAATAAATATTTCACAGTGTATAAGAAGGTTTCAATTAATAATTAAAATGTTAAAAACAAGAACTTTATAATAACAAAAATAGTTTTTGACTTACAACAAAATATTACAATTTGAGTATCAATTTTTGAGAATTACCTGTATTATCATATGCTTTAATTTTTGGTGGTACTTATTTACTGACAGAAATAGCTTATATATGCTACTATATGGTTAAAATATTAACAGATAGGTGGCGCTAAAAGCAGATTTAATATTTCACCATTTCACCTTGCCCCACACACACACATATATATATATATATATATATATATATATATATATATATATATTTATTTATTTATTTATTTTCCTCGTGGAAGTATTGATTTATTGTAAAAATAATTACTATAACATCTAGGTTATATTTTCTTCCCTAATTTTTAATCTTCAACGTGATTAAACTTTACATTAAAAAAAATAATGCAATTTCTCCAAAATACTTCAGTTTAATCAAGAGTTCCATATTAAAAATTTAAAGATCCGAAGTTTAATTTAATCAGGAGAGCTCGATATCAGATGCGCTTTCATAAAGAAAAGATTCTGAATAATAATAACTTCCCGTCCTTGTTCTGAAAGAGAATGCTGGAAGAAAATTTGACTCAGATTTTCGAAGTTCACTGTAAATATCACTCAGGCAAAATTACTTCCCCGAAACTTTACGTAGCAGCAGCAATCAAAGGAAACTTGATTGAACTTCAATTTTTATCCAAACTCGCATTTTTTCTTAGAAATATAGTTACTGTGGCAAGGAAAGAAAGAATGGAGAAAAGTAGGTTTCAGAGGAAGCCTCAAAAGGAATAATAAAGTAATATCTCTTCTCCTTTAACGAAAAATATAAAATTCTCATGTAATTTCGTTTATACGGATACATTTTTTAAATCACAATTACTGTGTGTCGCTCTACAAACACTTATCAAGACTTATTATATTATGAATACCATTTTAGATTATTTTCATTTCTTTGAATCTCTACTAATAATAAAGCGGAAAGTTTGCTCTAATGGATATCTATATATCAGGACCCCCCGTATATAAATACATAAAATACACCGCCAGCTCAATCATTCTAAACATTTATTGGAATGACTGAGCTAGCGGTGTATTTTATGGGCGGTAACTTACTGCAAAATATCAGGATATGTGTCTGATACGCAAGTAGGGCCAAGACTGTTCGATCTGTTTGCATGAAATTTGGCACAAAAGAAATTTCAAGCTTGGAGGTGGGCACCCCGAATTATTTTTTCGAAAATTCAAATTTGTCCTATTTCAATTTTTAGCTAATTTTTCACATGAATTTGACAATATGGGTGAAAAATATTTCTTGTACATTTTTAATTTTTAGGTCATTCAAAAGCTTGGAATTCTCTGAATAAGAATAGTCTTGATTCGTAGTTGATTCTTGGCAGTTGATTCGTAGTAAAGTTTTTTCGGACATAAATTTATTGCTAATTTAATTATAAGCGGTTTCATTTTGACAGCAACGTATTTTATGGATCTTTTTACTGAAATTAATTGCTTAACGGTTTTCTCTGGAAGGGAATCATGCAATAAATCTTGACTGAGTTCCGCTTTGTCTTGTTTTGCTTTTGTTATTGCTTATTTTGATATTTAAACTGTCTGCTGTCCATTTTCATTGCTTTTACTGAGTGTCTTTACATCTAGAAGCTCACACCTTTGAATTGAAAAAGGGGTTCCTTGAAACCTCGAGACACGTGTATTCTGAAATCTGTTTATTTGTGCTAAACAACGTTGGATATTTCCTGTTAAGATAAAGTTTGTTCGAAATTTCTAAAAGCATTAAGAGAGCTACGATACTTGTTTTTAGAAAACCAGAATCCGACCCTTGTCTCATGCAAGCTTTTCCATTTTATACCCCGAGGAAAGCCGTGCCGAAACCACTAGTCATTAATATACTTTTGTTAGTACTGCCGTTGTTTTATACTTTATTTTTTAAGACATACCCAAACTAAGTAAAAAAACCTTGTTATGGCTCAAATTCAAGATAAAAAAACGTAATATGGCAAAAACCGCTTTGAAATTCCATAAACATGATCAAAGAACGACAAAACCTAAAATTTTAGAAGCCAGGTAAAAAAAAAAAAGGTGCCAGACAAATTATTTTTCAGAGATTATAGAAAAATATAGTTCATAGCTTTGAAACTATTCTTATTATAAAAAAGAAAAAAGTCTAGTCACCGAGGTATATTTTTAGCTGCCGAGATCTGTCAGATCCTTCACATGATTATTCTCTAATCTTTCAAGAAACAATTTGCGTATAATATTCAAGATTATAAAAAAGGGAAAAAAAATCATGATGTTACTAGTTTTCTTTCTGTTTATTGTATGTTTTGTACAATTCCTTATCTTGTCATTGTAATTTCGGAAAGATAATACACAATGTGTGTTTAAAGAAGCAAAAATTAAAAATTTATCTTGTAATTTAAAAAAGATCATTCAAGTGTAGTTAATTCTATTCATAAATATAAATTAACTAACAAAGTAAAGTTTCTAAAGATTTTAAATTTAAATTTAAAAAAATCCGATTTTTTTTTTTGAAAAACATCATGATCTTTTTAAAGTCTGCTTTTTGTGAAAAGCAAAAATTCCCTGAAATTTTTATGTTTAATGAATGGAAACTTTTCTATAACATTCTAAAAACCTCTTTGAAAATATACGAAATATTATAAGAATTGTAGCATACAAAAATTAAAAATTATATTATCATTTCAATGCTTCCTTTAATTCTGGAATATGTATGACAAAAAAAAAAAAAAAAAAACTGTGGAAATAGTTATGAAGCGAATTTGTACCGAAATTTCTTTGTGCTGTTTTTTTTCCTTTATCAAACCAACACTTTTTTCCTTATTGTGTAGCTGTTATTACACTTTAAAACAAATGCAGCAGGGACGATAAAATTATTTAAAGCAAAATTCTTGAAAACTAAGTGCATTTTTTAACACAAATTAAAAAAAAACAACTCAAAAAAAACTGCAAACATTTTCAAGCAACGGTTACTACCATAAATTTGAAGTTTTTAAAGAAGAGACTGCAAGTAATCCTGAAATAAATACATCTATGCATATGAGCAGCATATTTTTAGAGAGATAAAAAAATCTTTAGAAAAATATTTACTTTCATTGATACGATTGGTTATCCAAATAAGTTTGAACAAACAATTTAAAAAGTACATACAAAGCCATTTCAAAGACATATGGAACAAACAGATGCGTTTGAACTTGTTATGCAAGTTTATTATTTACTGCATTCAAGGGTATGCGTGGGTCGTTTTAAACTGGATTTCAACAATAAGAAAAAACCCGTCGTTAATTTTTCAAATGAAATCGAAAAAAGGGGGGGGGGAGGGGGATGTTTTAGGTGAATAAAACATCAGAATAGAATTTTAAGTCATTAATTTTTGTTTCTTTACTTCCCTTTGGTACGATGCAATTTTTTTTCCTTTTGGAGGAGCACTTTAAAGATTTTCCTGGGAGAAAAAACAGACCCTTTTAAATCACCTGGTGAAATTTTATTGGTGCGTTATTTATAGATTCCTAAATATTTATTATTTTCTCCTGACAAAAAAGCTATCTAGACAAAATTCGAGCTCAGATGCTTTCGTAAAATATTCATTGATACAATAAAATAAAAGATATTCAATAACAAGATCTCGAATATTACGTATAAATTGACTGAGCTTAATCAGAAATACAACACACTCCAATACTACAGAATGTTTAATTTTTAAAAACAATTTTGAGAACTTTAGACCAAAATTAATAGAATTTAATTCATACAAAGTGCTTATAAGTGATAATAAACATCATTATAAGAACAACTTAAAAATCTCAAACAGTTGTTTCGTGGATAACAATGCGAGTGACTAGGGTAGACCGATCAGTGAGTGAACACCACCCAGTGAATGAATAGCGCGTCATTTTTTTAAAGAAAAATAAGCTTCCAAAATTTTTTTTCTGAATAAATTCACTACAAAAGCGGTTTTTTTTTTTTTTTTTTTGTTATTCTAAGCTATCTGACACCTGATTGGTTACTTTGGATGTGTATTTTTTTCCTGGAAAAAATTTGAAATTTTTACTGCCGTGAATCGTTTTTCCTCTCTTTCAAATAATAAGGCTGGTTTCGTGCTAGCAATTATTTTGATACATATTATTTTTATCGATAAATTTTATTTTTTAACTCTACGAAAGAAAAATTAAGTATACATATTTAGGCTATGGATTTAAATTGTTTCCGTCAATGCAGAATGCTTAGATTTTCAGGTAGAGGGGTGTTCAGTCACTGGGTACGAAAAATTGCGAAAACACAGTGAATGAACAATGGCAAAATTTCTTTTGATTTAAAAAGAAATTTGAAGTTTCTTTGAGATATTTTCATTTTCGTACTTTTTTGTAATGCAGATAGTTTTTTATGCTTATTTATTTATGTATTTCATTCTATATTTTATAATTTCTTGATTTTTGTCTTTGTAAACAATGAACTTTTTACTGAGTTTTATCTTTTATCTATCTATATCCCTATCTGTATGTTAACCTACCTACCTACATCTATCTTTTTATATCTTTATCTCTCTTGATAGATAAACAGGTAGATAGAGAGATAGAGAAATAGAAATATATATACAAAGATAGAGAATAGATAGGTAGATATGTATGTATGTTTGTATATAGATATATAAATAGATAGAAGAAGATATACAGATATATATAAAATATAAGGGGTAAATAGATAGATAGGTAGATAAATATAGAGATAGAATAGGTAGGTAGATAGATAGATCGATAGATAAGTACATTGATAAATAGGTAAATAGACATAGAGATAGATACTATATATATATATATATATATATATATATATATATATATATATATAGAGAGAGAGAGAGAGAGAGAGAGAGAGAGAGATAGATAGATAGATAGGTAGATAGATAGATAAATAGATTGATTATTATAATAGATTGGTAGATATTTAGATGTACATACAGATAAATAGGTAGATAGTTATGTAGATAAAAAGATAGATAAGTAGATAAATAAGTAGATATATAGATCGATAGATAAGTATATAGATAGATAGATAGATAAGTACATAGATAGAAAGGTATATTGATAGATGGATAGAGATATAAAAAGATAGATATAGATAGATAGCTAGATATAGATAGTTATATAAATAGATAGATAAATAGATATAGATAGTTATATAGATAGATAGATTACAAAGAAACTTAGTTTCTTTTTAAATCAAAATTTATCATGTTCATTCACTGGACCAATTTGTGTTCATTTACTGGTTCGAGGTATTCATTCATTGGGTCGTTGTGCCATTTTTTCTTTAAACACCTAAGAAAGTCGGAAGCGGTACCATTTAAGTTCTCCCAATTTTTTAGAGATATTTACATAGATCAATTAAAATGTTTTAGCTATCACAATCTGTATAGTATAGAATTTAAAATTACTACAATTTTTAAAAAATGAAATTGTGCTTAACTGTTCATTCACTGGTCGGTCTACCCTATATCAAGGTAAAAGCTAAAGACACACAGAGACGTAGAAAACGGGAAAGTGCACGTATTTTGCTTTCCTTGTCTAATTCAAAATACGATGTGTAAGACCTAGAATAATTACTATAAGTATATGTTGATATCACCTCACCTGAAACGCAATGCACAAAGCAATAAATACTACAGTACGGTTTTAAAACAAAATGTCAAAAACTTGATATTACTTTACTTCTATAATGTTAGTGCACAATTTAATGGTTCGAATTAAAATAATAAAAAGTGACTAAAAAGTCCCAAACAGCTGTTATTAGGATAATACGGTACACTAGGCTAGCACAGGGGGAAAAACTAGAGATTCCCAGCTACTTAGCTAGAGAACTGGAAAGTGGCCCTATTTCACTTCACTTTCCATTTCTGTGCTGCTGATGTTTGCCACTTCTTACTGAACTAAGCTAATAGGGTAGACCGGGGCACATTTGCGCATGGGACACGTTTACGCAGTGCCCAATTTTCAAAACGAATTGTAACTGGAGAGCCAACAGTCCTAGCAAATATCCTCACAAGTTTTTGAGCACCAGTTGAGCTTCGTTCTAGCATGCAGAAAGAATAATCTGTTTTCTACCAAGTCGAGTAAATTTTGAGTTGAACTTTTTAAAGCTTATTGTGGATAAATAATACTTAGTTAAAAAAGGACAAATATATAAAAATAAGCTGAATTTTATCTTTTTTTGAGAATTGTAGTTGTATGAACTGAAATGTTATTAACTTTTTTTGCACGTTTAAAATAATTCCAAACTTGGCGACGGGGCAAGTTTACACGTTGACGTCTGAGCACCTTCACACACGTGTCTTACTTTTAAACGCGCCCTGACTCTTTTTTCGCTTCGAACTGTCTCAAACCTTTTTAGTATTTTCAGACTATTTAGTTTTGAAAATCATCATTTAATTTTTAATTGAGTTACGAATTCGTATCTTGTAGCTTATAATCATGAAGTGCTGTCTTCATGCCCGTTCAGGTAAAACTTTGTACGCTATTCAGTCTGAAATAAATTTGCTTTAATTTAACGATGGTAAGACATTATTTTCAAAACACTATCAGAATTACGTTAGGTGTCAAATAAATATGCTTAAACGTGCCCCGTGTCTGGGGCAAGTTTACGCAACCGACTTGGACTCAAAAATATTGTTTAACGGTTAAAACACAAACTGAGCAACAACTGAATGTACCAATTTCGACTCCATTAACAGCATAGCAAATTGGAGAGAACATAGAAAACTGGCGAGAAATTCATCATTCATTATTTGTAAATATACGGACGAGCGAAATGACCTTTTGATTTTCTATTACGGGCAAAGCCGTGCGGGTACCCCTAGTATTACCCTAGCCTACCCTAAAGGAGAAATTCTTAGTTTGGCACAAAACAAATAAAAATTAGCCAAAACTTTTCTTTCTCCTTTTAAGAAATAGAATCGCTGAAACCTAAACCGATCAGAGGTAAAAAAATCCTGACTAGAAGTATAAATGCTATTCCGATCGCATCTTTTGCATGATCTATTAAAACTTCGAACTCATATTATCCTTCGCACTGATGTCACATTTTTTGTGTTAGTAATATTTTTCAATGGATGTTATTTACCTAAACATACGTTAGGCGAAGTAGGGCACGTATAAAAACTTATATGTATTTAACTGTATTTTTTGACTCTATTTATTCTTTTTTTCGCTTCAAACATTCAATATCTTAACTTTAACCAGGGACTAACGTTTGAGAAAACATAGGTCTTGCAGATTAAACGGGAACATCATATATATATATATATATATATATATATATATATATATATATATATATATATATATATAGATATAGATATAGATATAGATATATATATATATATATATATATATATATATATATATGTATGTATTACAAAACAAATTTTCAACCGTGGTTGCTGGATTTGGGTGTTTGTATAATCTTTAAAAAATTCGGAATTTTTAATATTTCATGTTTCTGACTATAGTTATATATTTTTTAATTAACTAACAGCACGGAAAACACAGAAACAACGAATTTTCGAACATGCTTAGAATAAAAAATCTTTTGACACTTACATTAAAATATGCACAGTTGCAAAAGTTAGAAACTCAGATGCTTTCGCACCTTTTCAAAAAATTTTTTCTAATGATTCAAATACTCTGGCCTGTTGCCAGGTAAGGAAACACAGAAATACGTGCTCCTATTGTAGCAAAAAGATCGCTGCAGTTGACGGAATTAAGGAATAGAATCTTGCAAATTCATTGTGTTGAAATGAAATGAGTTCACGGTACAGCATATCTGGACCTGAATTAATGCTATTTGTGCTTGACATTCAAATATTTTAGTGTGACTCCGAATGATTTCAGTTTTCTCCTGTGCTATTAAGCTATTTATAAGCACTAGCACACATACAGGGTGAGTCTAAACTCTTGAGCAAGATTTTAAGCGGTGAAAGTACGCAACAAGACAAATAACATTAAATAAAAACTAAGGGTCCCAAACGTATAGGCGTCATAAAGGTTTGGGGTCTAAAATTTCAAATTATTAGGAAAAACGGAAAAAAATTGTTGATTTGTTTGCCGTTTTTTCTAAAATTATACTTTACGCAAGTATTCACTTGAAAATAACTTTAAAAAATGAAGTTTAAAAAATGTTGATCGAGGGTGCTTTATACTTAGTAGTAACGAAGGATTTCAGCTCAAAATCAATGAAAACTGAACTGTGTTCAAGGATGTGTGTTTCAAATTTCATCTTAAAATTTAAGTCTTTTGAAATCATTCAGTGAGATACAAAAGACCATGAGATACAAGAGAAAGGTACACCTTGAAGAATAATATTTCTTGGTTTTAACTTTGTTGTTTGTAGCGAAACCCTAATGTATTATTTGTTTCATAAGTGAAATTTTGATGTTTCGCGAATGGACCTTTAAGTTACCGTTTTCCTGAATAAGTAAAGTTGTGCTCTAATAAATGTCGAACTACTATTCAGTGCAAAAGTTAAACTAAAAAACTAGAAACAAAAGTTCCATTGTTTTGCATCAGTTTTTAAAATAAACTTCTAGTGTAGCTTTAGCTTCAGCATACTTAAATGCATTATTATTCATAACTAGGAGGAGGGAGAGGGGCGATAAAAATTATAACCTAAAACTGGGAAACTAATACTAAAAGGTTTTTAAAACCCTTCATACATGGATCATTTTCCAGATAATCAAAAATAAATCTCAGTTTCGTACAATAAGTCAGCAATATTTCATCTAGCAGTTCGTATATTTTGGTTCAACTAAGAGCAAAAAATGATGATGTATTTTGGCAATTTATTGGTATTTTCATTAACCAAAAGGTTATGAATAATTATAAATCCAAAAAATACGCATAAAAATAATCTCTGAAAAACGTAATAAATTAATGGACATACATGCACGAATTTTCAATGGCTATCTGACAAAGGAGTTTTTTTTTTTTTTTTTTTTAATCTTCTACATCCACGCAATCTAAGGAAATCTTTACAAAAAACGCTACAGGCAAACAAACAAATTCTGACTGAAAAAAAACGCAGTTTTTATTCTAAAAATCCCCATTCCTTTATTTTCTCGAACTTTTTTTTCCTCTTGCAGTACATTGCTAAAGATTTTTTGATCCGAAGTACCTTCATCATTCACATTTGCAAACTTTTTGTTTCCCAATCAAGAAAGTTCCTGAAAATGAAAACACGTTTTTTCGAAAGGAATGCAAGTTCAATCAGCATGTCATGTTCTTTGAGTAAGAAGAAAAACACGAGAGAAGTTGATTTTGACCGAAGGCTGTTCCTTATCGAAAAATCCTAAAACGCAAACATCGTTGTGTCTTTCAGCGCAGTAGATAATCAAGCATTCGTATTCATTTACAGAGAGCTGGAAAAAACTTAATGCAGGACAGCAAAGTAGAAAATATTTTCAAATTTTCGTTTGGAGAAAATGTGGTGCAAAGGTGGTTTTTTAATACTATTTATTGTGTTCATGATTTCTTTTCTTTATTTTTTATGCTGCTATGTCCTGCTTTATATGCATATCTATCTATGGATGAATATGCTTCATAATGTTTGGTAAGTGCCTGAATAGGCGATATAGGAGTTCATATCAGTGGCGTACCTATGGGGACTAGCGCGACAAGTGGACTAGTGGCAGGGACTAGGGGCGAACTTTAAGGACAACGCCCCCACCCCCCACCCCTTTCGAACTATTTCATCGAAATTCAATAAAATTGATAATGTTAGCAACGCATTGTTTAACATTAATAGAGTTCGTTCTTGAATCAAAGACAGGGTACATTTTTTCAATTCTTTTTTTACAACTTTTTATACATTTTTCCAGAATAATTCTATTTTTGAAATGTTTGTTTAAAAAAAAAAACGGAAGAATATATGCACAATAAATATAATTTACACATTTACTAAAGGATGGAAAAAAGAAAATGTAGAATAAAAAAGTTATATCATTACAAAAGATTCTATAACAACTAAAAATTTTGAAATTACAAGAAGTACTTTTTTAAGGGTATTATATCAGTCACAGATTTCGCATGGGTAAAAACTGGTGTGTATGGTGGGGGGAGGGAGGCACAGTGACCCCTCAATTCTTTCAAAAGCAATACAAGTATCTATACATAATATTTTCAGCTTCTAGTTTGGGAAGGAGAAGACCATTACTAGATCTAAGTATTAGCAGTATGAACCAAATCGTAAGCTAAGTATCCACTAAGAAATAGGGGTTCAGGGGTTTTAACTCGGAAAAGTTTCAAAATTGTAGTTTTAGAAAACAGTTTTAGACGATCTTTGGTAATGTTAGGGAGAAGAGAGATCCTTTGCCCCGTCCGGGGATCAATCGAAATTAAAGCTCCAAAAACGTAATTTTAGACGACCTTCGATGATGTTAGAGAAGAAGTTTTTGGGATGATACTGGCGAGAGAAGGACGCTCCAGAGGAAAAGTTTTGAAGTTGTCGCTTTGAAAACGCAGTTTTTGACAATCTTCAGTAATGCTTGCGGGACTATTTTTCATCCTATTTAAAATATTGTTATTTTAAAAATATTGTGCATATTTTTCTCCAGAAACGTAATTTTAGCCGACCTTTGATGGAGAGGAGGACGCTCCAGAGGAAAAGTTTTGAAATTGTCGCTTTAAAAACGCAGTTTTTGACAATCTTCAGTAATGCTTATAGGAATATTTTTCTCCCTATTAAAAAAAAAATATTGTATGTATTTTTTCTCATTTGAATTTTTTTCCGAAACATCTCTTTTCTCATTGAGAGTAAAAATGCCGCCACTTCTAGAAAAGAGGGATCATTTAGGACCGGAAGCTGTCTGTCACCCCTCCCAGATACGCCACTAGTGTGCAGAAGTATTCAGTAGGCCCACAGAAAATGTTATAAATGAAAAAAAAAATGAGCCTTAGGAATTATTTCTTTTTCCATTCTAGCTCCTTTAGTAATATTCTATTCTAATAAGTAGTCTATTCTAATAATTAGTAATATTTTATTTCTGAAAATTCATTACTTAAAAATAATATTTTTTCGAAATTATCTTGCCAAAATTCCGCTCCTCTTGCTGTTGCATCCCTAGCCACTCCTGCCAAACCCGAGGTACGCTACTGGCTCATATGGAGCATAAAATAACATAAATACACAATAATTAATTATTCTTAAATTATTGGTGGTAGCGCTAAAAATAGCCTAAATCTTGAAAAATGTCTTATTTCTGAAGCTACTGACACCGCTACGAAACAAACAAGCATAATTAGTAAGAGCGGGAAATGACATTATAATTCTTAGAGCATTTTAATTCAATCTTGAGAGAGAAATACAAGCACTGAAAAATTTGCCAACAGTTGTCGCTCGCCATAGCCACTGCCTCTCTTATCAGGATTTTCTGTAACTTTGTGGACTTTGTAATTTCTAGAGATTAAATTTATTACTACCTCATCCCTTTTTTCCGTTTTATGTATAATAGTTTTTAGAAGTAAATTAGTAATAATTTAGACTCTTTTGACACCAATAATAACTAAAGAACAATTAGAGATAGAAGAAGTTTGCATTTGAATGTGCTCCATATGAGCTCTCAGATCACTTCCTTCCTTTTACCAAAAGTTCTGAACTCGCTGTATTTGTAACTTTTAAAAATATATGTATGCCGCAACTGAAGCCATGTTTTAAAATTATTTTTATTATTACACATACATTTGAGAATTTAAACCAGGTCAAACCAATTAATGGAACTTTTTTTTTAACCAAAACGACTTAAATTAATCTGTAAACATCAATGATTTTTCTTAATACAGCATCATTTCTCGCAACCAACATTAGAAAAAAAATTTAACGCCACTATTACGTTATTGGCGAATGACTTTAGATACGCATTTCAACTTTACTTCCTTGTCCGTAAATGGAAAAAGAAAACTATTTTAATTTCTAGCAAAAAATCCTCTCTTAAATGTTCACTCTCTAAAAACAATAAAAAATGGCAAAATAAAAATTACTTTGATTATGCAATAACTAAATATATGTAATTCAGACATCTAACAAAGAGAGTTGCAAACATTTTTTTCTACGAGTAGAAAAAGCGTAACTTCCTCTAAGTGGGTCAGGGCTACAGTAATTCATAAACAAAGGTAAATAAATGTGAAAATGAGGAAACATCCGCTGAAAATATTTGGTGACCTAAATGCAAAACTCTCATCCTTTTGTGCTTGCTGCACTTAAATCAACTTTTTCACTTCCTTTGTTATAAAGTTCCAGGGGTTAGCTAAGTGTCATATTTTTAAGAATCGTTGTGACGGAACAATACGCGTAGTCTCTAAAATTAGTTTTGCATGATGTTGGAGGGAAATTGTGTTTATTACACGAAGAATGTAATTACGAAATTAATTGCATTAGTCTCGCATGTGTAATGATGTTAAGCTCAAAAAGACTACATTTTCTGGAACTATGAAAGTAAATAAATCTTATTTGTGAAGATTAAAATGCTGCTTCTAATGCATAGGAACACTTCTTTGGATTGTTAAACTATCATTAAGTTAACTAACTCTAAAATTTTAAAACAAACTTTCACATTGTAAATGGCAACTATGAATAACATAAAGACAAACGAAGCATCTAGAGCTTAAGTTTTCAAAATACAATTCATGCACTAAAGTTTTCTTTTTTTTATTTTTGTTTTAAATTGTTTAATGTATTTTACGCCTTTCAGTATCATTTGTTGTATGAGTAAAATAAGGCAACGTGTAGACCAGTACAAATAAAAGAACTAAATAGAGTTAAAAACTCAGCAAGCAGCTGTTTCGAGGCTATCAAAACCAAGCATCTTCATCAGTCCATAAAAGAAAGAATGGTTCACGAAGTCCTAACTAACGCTCATGTGAACTGATTTGTAGTAAACTGCAAATTTTCAGACGCTCAGAGCTCCAAAAACGTAGACACTTTTGGAACATGGCTACTTGTTCCCATTTTTAGTTTACTTTTAGGTGCACTTTCTGGAACAGTTTTTAAAACGTTTCTGAGAAGACTTTTGGTGAGGCAGTTGAGAATATCTTTGGAACTTTGACGCATGTTTCTTCTTTTGAAACAGTTTCTAAAGCTCTTATGATAACAACAATGTTGGAACCATATTTGAGAACATTTTTGTTCAACACATGCTTATCAATTTCGGAACACTTTTTTACAGCGCTTGGGTACTGGGTTCTGAGGTACTGTGTAGTAATTTTTACGGAAACCTCAATGGGTAGCTTCCCTTGTTGGACACCGCCATCGGCCATTGAACGGTCTTCAGTTAAGGATAAGGCCATAATTTTTGACTGCATTTGCGACAGCGATTTTCTGTAGCAAAATGTCCAATAGTGTCATAATGAGTGATTCTGTTGATTGGTAGTTAAAGAGAGCTGTTTAAATAACATTTGTACGAAAGAAAGCTATGATTTCAGTGTACTCCAATGTTTTCCTATTCTAGAGTCGAACTCGCTTATAACGAGCCCCGATTTAACGAGAACTTGGATTTAGCGAGGAAATCAAAAATACTTGGTTGGTACAATGTCAAGTCTATGGGAGCCTTATTCGCTTTTAACGAGCAAAGCCCGCTAAAAGTAAACAAAATTTTTATGATTCAAAAAATTTCTGTTGACTTTCAGCTCAGCTTAGGCTTTTTTGGTAAATTTTCTTTAGCATATCAAAGTCAATCAAAGTTGGTGATAAATCGTAAATCCTGGGAACAAGAGATGACACTACATTTTTTTTTTTTAACGTGGAGTAAAAAAAAACATTTTAAAACGTTATGTGTGTATTCCTCAAAAACAATAGACAGTCAGACAGTTCAAAGCTAAGTAACCAACTTTGACTCTGTACAGTAATTAAAAGGGAAAAAAAGCAACTATACAATGAATTTTCATGATTTTTTTCCCAAACTCGTTTTTTACGAGCACTCGGTTATAACGAGCAAATATCGCGATCTCTATGAGCTCGTTATAAGCAAGTTCGACTGTACTTTCAAACTGACTGCACTTTCTTCTCTGACTGCACGGATCACTTTCGAATTATATCGCAAATGAACTTCAAGGAAAAACAAATTTCGCTTGTTTTAACAGGTATTTTGTTGTAATGAAATTTAAGCATTGGGATGGTTATAGGATTGAAATTTTTTTTCGTTAAAACGAGTATTTTGGTAGTTGCGTTGCCATAGTGGAGGGGAGGGCGAGGGGAACGGTCCGCCCCAAGGTAGTACCCGTCTGGGGGGACACCCAAAGTGGAAGTGCAAGTTTTTTTTAATATGAAGCCTATTATGCATTTTTAAGACTACAAATAGGAAAGTTTTCCTTCAGGGTAGAAGCGGAGGAACCCCTGGACTCCTCCACCCTACCCCACATTATGTAATGAATTTTATACTCAGGCTTGGGATCATATTGTCAATACTAAATCCTCGTAGTGACTTCCTCTGTAACCAAAAAAACTGAACCCTATCATATTTCATTCTATTTGAGATACGTTTAAGCCAATTCAGGAGCCTTCAATTTCAAAAATTTTAATACTTTTTTGACTTCATGATAACCCATATCCGGCTGGGGCAAGTTATATAAAAAGCAGTCATACTTATTATTTGTCTTTTGTACAATATCCCAATTAAAATTTCGTTATAGCTCGAAATTAGTTATTTCTGAAAAGTGACTTTTGGACAATTGCTTACTTAAAAGTTCCTTGAAGCACAAATGTATTTTTTTCTGAAAAGTGCATGAATTTGTTTCATGCTTGCATACAACATTAAAACCTTTTTCTTTTCTGTGTATTATTGGGGGGGGGGGGGGAATCACCGTTTATCGCAACTTGTGTCACTCATACTAGGTTCGCCACTGGTATTGGTATTTGCTGTAATGAGATTCCACTGCTTCTTACAAACGTTATTCAACTTCTTAAAGCAAAAAAAAAAAACAATACTCTCGATGCAACCACTTTATGAAGCAGCAATGTGGCGTAGTCGCAATAAAAAAATATTATTACATGTTTTCAATAAAAATGCTGAAAACAGAACATTTTATCTCAAACCGTGTTGTTCTTATTCACGTTCCAAATTTGTCACTCATTTTATGAATACTGCAGATTATTCATTGAGGAACAAAAAGTTATGTTGTACTGTCTGAAAGTAATATCATGGTACACAGTCGATATCACATCGATTTCGTCTTATTGAAATAAGATCAGAGTGGTCATGTTCATATTAAAGTAATTTGACTGGAACAATGTCGCATCAATTTATTAACAAAATGTTAAAAAAATAAACAAATAACATAAAATAAAGGAACTCGAATTAGTGGAAATGAAATTGCACTTAAATGTAAAAATTTTGAACTCGGACATTTCCTCTTTAATTCTCGATGTGCTACTTCATGAAGAGGAAAAAAAAAGAGTCAAGCCAGTAGAAACAATTTAATTAGAACACTTGATTTTCTTCTAAAAGTTAAGCGAGAACTTTGAGAAAAACAATAACACCCCAGGCTATTCCGAGCAAAGGCGCTTTATGAAAAACGTTAAAAAAAAAAAAAAATCTAATTTCAAAAGTATTCTCTTGCAAAAATAGCTTTAAGAGAAGGTAGAGAGAACAGCAAAGTAGTGTAGGAAGAAAAGTCGCCGACAAACGGAAAGATACAGTTCTAAGTTTAATTAACAAAGTAAATACCCAGTCGTCTTTTCGGAAAAACACCGTATAGTGCTCTGAAAAAGCAGTAATGGAATATTTTCTACCTCTTTCAGTAGTCAAAAGTTTAAGGACTGTTTAGGGTAATGCCTAACTTTATCTAATCGTTTCAGAAGATAGCCCTCATTATTCCATGTTTTAGAATGATTAGATAGATTTTATTATATTTGTATAAGAGAAAAAATTTATCATTTATTTGAAGTGGACCCACGGGTGTTATAATCCGAGTAAAAATTCCAAGAGTTAGTGGTTACCTTTTGTATAATTCACATTCGTTTTTAATGGATTATAATGGTTCAATACATGTGGTACACCTGTGATTTGTGAAGTGTAAGTTGACACATATACTGGGCTATGAAATTGTGAAAGATTTTATTGGGTATTTTTCACATTTTCACATTAAAAAGATAGCTCCTTTAAGTACTCGTTTTTTATCCGCTATTTAGGGTTGATAAAATTTAAACCATGGTTCAAAATGTATACCAGAAGGTATTTCCATTGGTAAATATTTTTCAATTTTCAAACTTCGATGGGCTTACCAAGTTTTGAGAACAGTGGAACCTTCTTTCAGCATTTTTGCTGACGGTCTAATCTGTATGTACGATGTTCATTGTTTTGTGGTAGCTATAAGTTACTCCGTATTACAATGGCTTCAAAAAGTACAGGTACAATATATCTTTTAAAGCTCACCATTAAAAACTGGCAATACCAATAAAATGCATAGTTTGCGTGAATGATAATAATGAACTTTAAAACCATTTTTAAAAAGACGAAAGCTGCCACTTTTATTTTATAGGAAAGAATAACTGTTTATGAGTGAGAAAGAAATACGTAAATATCAAGCTTTCGTATTTTTGTGTGTAAGTTATGTTGATTTTCAACTGTTGCTGGCAGTTTCGGTGACAATAGTCAATAGAGGTTGAAAATGTCTCAGAGGTGGGCGTTGTTAAGGTGGCGGGCAGTTGGATGGATGGAAATGGGATTGCCTCAGGTTGATGCTGCAAGACATCTCAATGTGTCTCGTAGTGTTGTTCAGCGACTTTGGGAGCAATACCAAGCAGAAGATTCTGTACCCAGAAGACCTGTTCCAGGCCGACCACAAGCTACAACACCTGTAGAAGATCGCTTTCTAGTTCTTTTAGCCCGAGGGAGAAGAACCACTACTGTGCCGCAGCTCGTTACAGACCACTTTGTAGCACCATGAAGAAGAATCTCTGCTACTATGGTGCGAAATCGTCTTCACAACGCAGGTCCCTATGCAAGACGACAAAGTTGTGTGTGTTCCGATCAACGGACCACAGCAAAGGATCCGCTCATGCTGGGCAAGAGAAAATGTTTCCTGGACTCAGCAGCAATGGGTTTCTGTGCTGTTCACAGACGAGTCCAGATTCACATTGGAGAGTGATTCAGTGCGTCTACAGATCTGGAGGGAACAGCGCACTAGATACCATCAATTCAACATTGTTGAAAGGCACATTTATAGAGATTTTGGAATCATGGTTTGGGCAGGGACCTCGCTCGGTGGTCACACTGACCTGCATGTGTTCCATGGAGAAACTCTGACTGGTCCAAGATCTTTGATCCATATGTCCGCCCATATGCTGGTGCTATTGGTAATGACTTCATTCTGATGGATGATAATTCACGAACTCACCGAACTCGGATTGTTGAAGAGTATCTTCAGGACCTTGGTTTGGAACGAACGGAATGGCTATCTCGATCTCCAAACCTGAATCCGATAGAGAATCTTTGGGACTATCTTGGCAGACAAGTTGCTGCTTTAAATCCTCCTCCAAGGTCGTTACATGAGCTGGAACAAGACTTACTCTGTGTCTGGTCTTCAATTCCTATTCCGGCATCCGACAACTTAATAAAAAACATTGAAAATCGGTGCCGCCAATGCATTCAAGTTAGGGGGGAGGGGGACACATTCCTCATTAGAACCCATTTTTGTATTGTTTCTATGATATTTTACTACATAACACTATGATGTTCTTTTTTCTTCAAGGATGGACTTTTCCACAAAGATTGCTTTTTTTGTTATAAATCGTTTTTGCAATATACTTAAACAAATTTCTATGACGCATTCAATAAAAAACTATTTAATGCACATATCCTCCAAATTTTTTGTTTCCATGAGGAGTGATCCATAAAAAGTTTACAAGGCAAATGAAAAGGTATTTTTAACAATAGAAACAAGATACAAATGGGAATCAAGAGACACATCTGACCTTCACTTTTCCACATAATCCCCAAACCTTGTTTAGGCATTTGTCAGAACGTACGAGCAACTTGTTTATCCCGGTTTGGTAGTAATCAGTGCCAAAAAATTGACGGTGAAACACTCCAAAAATGCATGTTATAAACGTGCGTCGCGTTACGAAAGGCGCACACATCGAACATTTATGAGTGAAAAAAAACTTTTACAGTTTATCTTTATTTTTATGTATCATTCATAGTGCTATGTGTGCTATGTTTCTGAAATATAAATTTTTAAAACTAGGATATTCTTTTATGATAACTCTGTATAATATGTACGGAAGGATGTTTTGTCATGATTTTCTTTGTGTGACGGGGCAACGTGAAAAAGAAAACATTTTTGATCAAATAAAAGAGTAAATAAAGGAATAAATGAATAAATGGAAAGGAAATGAAACAATAAACGAATAGATTAATAAATTAATATATGAGGAAAAATAAATGAATGAGTAAAACAGTAAATAAATAAGAAAATAAGTGACTAAATACATAAGTATATAAGAATAATTAAATATTGGAAGGTAATTGAAATAATTTATGAATGAATGCGCAAGTGATTTTATAAAAAATTGAATAACTAATTGAAATGAACTATTTCACTTTGCTCCATCCACTTTGCCCCGAATTCACTTGACTAACTATATAAAGCAATGAAAATACAAATAAGCATAATATTAAACAAATAAATACTGCACTGACTGTTAGCAGATCTCAATTTATATTGAAAATATTATTAACAAGAACTTGATCACACATTTAATAAATCAAAAATAATTTTTGACTTACAACAAAACATTACAACATGAAGATCAATTTTATAAAATTGTTTGAATTATCATACTCTTTAGTTTTCAGAGGTAATTTTTTCTTGACTGGAATAGACTGCACATGTAACTAATTAAAAAGTTACTAGATAGGTGGCGCTAGAAACATTGTAAATATTTCACCACTTCAATTTGTCCGGTTATTTAACGTTGCTCCCCAACTTTAAAATGAACTATAACTAAAAACCTATCATCTTATCATAAACTTATTATGTACGCGTATAACATTTTTCTTTCAAATAAAGTTTGTTCAGCATTGTACCAAAAAAAAAAAAAAAACCCTGATGAAAAAAAAAAATCAAATACATTTCAATTTTCACACCCTTTTCTTTATTTTATTAATAGTATTATTATTTTTATTATTATTAAGATGGAAAAAATTCTTTAAAAAATGTTATTAATGTTATAGAAAATAGTTCATTATTCCAAAAAAACAAATTATTCCATAAATACAGCTTCTTTTTAATTTGTATCGATTGATATTCCCGCGTAATTAAATCTGGAACAGGAACTCATTGTGTAAAGACCAAATTCCCAAACATATTCTCTTCGCTTAAAGTTGTCTTTTCTTCGAAATTACTGCTGAAATTCAGTTTCGCTGCCAGCGAAAATAAGCTTTATCTGAAATAACCCATCGAAATATTATTGTTTTTACAAATTCTATCTTCAACAGCTTTAATTAAATTACTTCTAGCTGAATTTTTGGTCGTCCCAAGAGAACTTGAAATTTATTCCAGAGAAATCGCCTTATAGGAGGTGGAATTTAATATAAAAGGAATTCGATTGCTTAAGGCATATTGGGGAAGAAAAGAAAGAATTCGGAGTTTTTATTCCTTTGGGAAGAGATTTTAAATGCCCAACTTGAATAAATACGAAGATAAAGCTTTGATATCAGCGATAAAGGATTATATTGTTGAAGTTCAGTTTTATTTTCAAATATATTAAGCAACAAAGCTTAAAAAATAGGATCCTTAAATTTGAAACATAAATAAATATGACAGCAGTAAGAAAAAAAAACTATTTGTGATTTAGACAATACTCCGGCTGAAAAATCATTTTAATCTAGTAAAACAGTGTATCCAATTATGCATCAGCAAATGGAAGAAATTATTGCAAGAGAAACCACTAGCATAAAAAATGTTTGAAATAATCGGCCAATTCCTTGACATTTAAATGTTGTTGCGTCTTAAAAAGTGAAAAGTGTAAGTAAGATGAAATTAAACATTGAATAAGGTTTAAAAAATATTTTTTAAAAAGTAATAAAACCGAATTTAAAAAACATTAAATAAAATAATATTACAATTCGTTTTATTATGAATTGCTCTAAATATATATATATTATATATATATATATATATATATATATATATATATATATATATATTAGGGTGGTCCTTATTTTTGAAGCTGTAGATATTTTACACGACGACCCCTCAATTTGCTCCATTATGCAAATAAATGATCCATGCAAAATTTTAAGTCAATCCATGAATATTAACACGTGCCCCTAGGGTCCCCTTTTTTGAGTTTTAAAGAAAAAATTGCGAATTTTCTCATTTTTATGTAAAAATATTCCTAGGTTTCATATTTAAAGTAATTTTGAACCTCAATAGATGTTGCTACTTCCAGACCAACCATTCTCTCACTTTCATTCTGTAAAATTTTACATATTACATGGGATACGTGAACACCAATGGCCTTGGGACAGGCATACCGCTATTCGTGCTCGTTTCAAACCAAGAGGCAGGGGAATATTTCTTTCCACCAAGATGGACACATGGGATTCAAAAGGCCATTAATGAATGGCCTAGGCCATTAATGAATGATTTTTGACAACAACAAATTGCCTCCTCCAGGCTTTGGATGTATTGATTTATAAAATTTTCTGTGTATGTAATAGGTGTTTCAAATAGGGTCACTAGGTTTCCATGCTGTAAATATAAGTAATGACAATTATATTTTAATTCGTTGTTCTTTAGTTATATACTTAAATGTTTATGCATTCTTATAATTTAAATTTTGAAAAATCCTCGATTACCCTACCATAAAAATAAACTCTATTTTCCATACCTAAAATATAAATTTAAAAAAAATTCCAGATCGGAACAATGTAAAAATCTGTACTTTAAACTGTCTTCTATTTCAGTACATAGTCCTTTATTATCATCAAATTCTTCTTGCAATTCACAAGATTTAGAAACCGAAATGGGTATCTATCCTAACCTGTTGAACCTTTTTTTTTTATCTGGTCTACCACAACGCAAAAAAGCATGACAACTATTGAGATCTGCTCGCATTTCATCAATGTTAGACAAATGCCATATTAGGGACAAAGATGCTGCTCATTTATTAACAGCCTATGTAGATGCAGCAAATTTAAATCCAAATAACCTTATGATCAATGGTACATCCCTTAAGAGAGCAAGAGAAAAGCTTCGAGTTGTAAAATCAGATTTCATGAATTTAAATTTAGATTTTTTAGTTATTCCCTGGGATACAAAGCTACATCCAGATGGAAATGGAAAGAAACACCGATAGGCTTACCATGATAGCTTCAGGTTCCAATGTTGAACAGCTACTCAGAATTTCTGAGATATTTCTTCAGCTGTATATGATATCTTAGATGATTGCTCTTTATTGCTAACTGTTCAAGCTGTAGTGTTTTATACAGCGGCTTACAATACCGGCCGTATAAATTGTGCATGTAATTTTTTAGAGCAAAAGCTGAACGGTGATATATTGCATTTGTATTGCTATCACCATGCACTTGAAATCATACTGCAGAGTGTCTTTAAAGAAGTTCTTGCCTTTCTTGGTTCTAGACTCGATATCCCATTATTTAAGCGCTTCAAAATTCAAAATTTACACATACCACTTAAATTCTAAAAGAAGAATTTGATGACATATTATTGTTCATAGAAAGCGGAATTAAGAAATATTACAGAGAATTCTCATAACGTGTAATAATATTTCTTGGTGAAGTCCTCCCTCCTACAGGACTATGTTTTCAGCAACCTGGAGCTTATCCCTGACCCAGAGGAGTGGCAAAAGTAATTTCTTGTTTGAAAATCTACATATTTAGGAAGCAATTTAAATTGATACTACATGAAGAGATTGCCCGTAAATGCTGTTTTACAGTTAAATTTTGTATGAAGGTATAGTTTTTCGCAGCAACCCATTCTAGACCTTTTAAATTAATATAAAGTCTAGTGTCTAAAAAACCTGCAGCGTACAAAATGATGACAAACATGCAGCAAAAGCAGTGATTGAAAAATTCATAAATCATTTTTGGTACTTACGGGATGAACTAGTAGCTTTGTCCGTATTGGATGAAAGAATTAACTTTGAAGATAGGAAAAGACTACTTCAAAAAAAAAAAAAAAAAAACTTGCAGAATAGGAGACTTGTCTGATGACTGTATAAAAAATTTCAAATAACAGTAGATGATTTGGAGTACTTTCTTAGTAAAGATCTTCCTCTTTACAGAATCAATTACAAGTCAATAAAACTGTTTGATAAGTTACAAACACCAAAAGATGTTTTCCTATATGATCCTGATTCATGGCAAAATGAAGGAAGCTATTTTAGTATTTTACAGACACTCCAAGACTATCGGAAAAAAAATGCACACGATTGAGATACATTTAGAAAAGCGTACGATTAAGGTAAAGTTTCTAAAGCAATATTTCATTCTTATTCAATGTAAAATCTTTAGACGATATGAAGTAATTAAAAAGATTAATTTTAGTGCTACCTCGCTGTAAAAATATTTTGCAAACATAGGAGAAACGATGTACGGGGTCTAAAGTAAAAACTCGAAGATTTGTGGGAAAATTGTCAAAAGTGTTGAAGTTCAACGTCCTAGGGGCACGTGTTATTATTGACCGATCGAGTTCAAATTTTGAACACACTACTTTGTTTCCTCCGATTTGATAATCCGATTTGATTTTAATTTTGCTCCGATTACTTTTTATTATAGTGTCACAAAACTAGGGGGCGTCACTTGTTGAATTCCGAAAAAAAAAATTTTCCTATATAAATAAGGACCACCCTAATATATATATATATATCAGTGGTGTCACTACTAAGGGAGGGGAGCGGTATGCCCCGGGTCTCACACGTCTGGAGGGGTGACACCATAAGTGGAATTGCAAGTTTTTTTGAAAAATAAGAAGCTAAAATGCATTTTTATGACAACAAATTTTAAAATTCTCCGGGGGAACCCTCGCCCCCCCCCCCCCCCCATTTCTTATTTGTTTTTTTCACATTAGCTCACTTAAAATTTCCGTTCAATGCATATGTAGTTGTTTCTGAAAATTGCACAAATTTCATGTTTACATACTTTTTTTTTCTTTTGCGTCTGTAGGGGTGGGGTGCACCACAAATTACCGCCCCGGATGTCACCCATGCTATGTACGCCATTGTATATATATATATTACACATATATTATTTTTTAACATCATCCGTACTATTTTTACTTTTTAAAATCGGCGCAAAACCGATAGATAAAGACACGTGTAATTAAAAAAAAAGTTTAAAGGAACCTATAACAATATTTCGTTTATTTTTGTTTTAAAGAATTGCTCAATATTATAATTCACGAACGGGTGCAACATTTCTAGACTCTGTAAATCGGAGTTTAAAGAATTTTTTTTTCTGGCGGGAAATACAGAGAGAAGTCATACAGCAACTCATGTTAATAATTTCCCCCATACAATTATACCGTCATTACCGTCTTGTGTGTCGAATAACTGTTCACCAGTGCCTTGCTGGTATCAGGCAAATTGTAACCAATGAGCCTAGATACAGCCATTGGCGTAATTGATAGAGAGTTTTAATCATCGAACATAAATCTGTATAGTGGGGTAAAGTAGCTGAAGGTTACGCCAAAATATTTCACAGATGGCTACCCTTTTTGATTCAGATAGTACATGGGTCAACAAATCCAAAAAGCTCGAGACACAAATTTTTCTGATCCTCTAGCGGCGTTGATGACGTCATCAATATAGCCGCCAAGTTTTGTAATGCGAGTCTACATTTCCCTCTGTAACTTGGATTTGTATTTTCATATTAACATATATTATTAGTGATTATTAATCAGGTGAAAACGTGTTTCCTAACAGTATGTTTGACATTATTATTCATGTTCAGAAAATCAGAAATATTTGTCAGTTTTTAAAATAATTTGATTTTTATTTTAATTTTTGGAGGCATTTAGCAAGATAACTTTGAATCCAGTTTATGTAACCTAAAACGTGTATTTTACTTTTTATTCATCTAAAAATTACCTTTTGAATGGAACATATAACTTTTATTATGTTACACACAGTTGCCATTTACAAAACGATATAGCATAGCACAAAAAGTCAAAACGGTAACAATTAAATTAATGCTGCTCCAAGAAGTAATAGACTAACTTCAATAATGCGTAATAAACAAATGTAATTATTGCAATTTTTTATGCATGTGTAAACAAATTCTAGCTAATTTAAGGGCATTGGTAGGATTGGTTACAAACAATTGGTACAAGAATAAAAAACAAAAGAATTGTACACTACTATCCAGAATCAACAATACATTGTCAAAAACAGAAATGTAAGACATTCAAATAAAACAGCATCTTCTGATATTATGCACTAATAAAAAAAGTTAAAACAACGTATGAGGAACAAATTAGCAGGAAAACAGTTTATGCCTGTTTCGGGGTAAAAAGGAAAGCTTTTCACTGCTAAAGATGTGAGCCTATGGAAGAAAAGCCATCCGACAAAAGTTTGGTCGGATGGGTGAAAAGGGGATTCTTTGCAACCGTGAAACATCTGTATACGGTTTTCCTACTAATTCATACGCTGCCTTTATACGCTGTTTTATATTCTTTTATCTTTCAAGCATAGAAGTATTTGTTCAATTTTCATATTCAATAATAACTCAATGAATTGTGAAAATATACTCGCAATCAGCAATAGCTTTTGGAACACTGCAAATGAAACTCATCTGTAGTCATTGATGTTATGATGACTTGATGTTTGAGTGTAGTATAACAAAAAGCTGCATCAGATCATGATATTCATTATAAATATTAGAAATGTCTGTAGACAGTCGATGCCATGCGCAATGAATTTCGCGAAATGACATCCAGACTTTTTAAACAGTTTTTGCTCCAATGCCACAAAATGGAGAATGACCCATATACGTTGCATAACTCAAGAACATAATGTTCTAGAAAGTTGAAATTTGGTACGTAGACTCCTAGTGGAGTCTAGTTGTACACCTTCCTATTTGGTTGCATTCGGGTGTTTCTAACGGGGTCTTTTGCACCTTTTTAGGAGGAAATCATTGTTAATTTCGATGCAAACTCAAGTGTTGTTATAATTTGACGGACACTTAGCAATATATCGCCAGTCTTTTGGTCGCCAAGTTTTGCTGCCAACTTGGCGACAAGTTTGGTGATTTTTGTTTCTTTTTTAAATCTGGTTTTCAATTTGACCTTTGCTGGTGATATTTAGAGAGTTACCTACTGAATCACATCAAAATTGCAATAATGGGGTGAAGTAAAAGGAAAAGTTGTAAAAAAAAAAAAGTCATGTGATGCACACAATCAACTCGTTTTATTTTCCAACTTAGAAACCATAACTAGAAATTATAAAAAAAAGCAGAAGTGTCAAAATTATCAGATCATAATTATTTGTTTTACTCGGTGTATCTGTTTACGAAACATCATTTAGCACAAGCAGTAACTTTAATTTTATGTATTCATTGTTTAGATATTAGTAAATCAATTGTTTTACTTAAACAACCCATACTTGCTTAACGAAATTATTACCAAGTGTTTGTAACATCTCAAAACACTCTGGGGTAAAGTCTGATTCATGTCTAAGTGTTTCTTCGGAGAAAGTTATTGTGTACATAATTCATCAAAACCTTAAAAAAAACGTGAGTTAAGCTGTTAGATTTGCATCAATTACCACTCATATACTTTCAAAACCAGCCTCAGCAAAATTTTGTACTATTTTTTTTCTTTTTCCTTCATTTTTTTTAAATGCTGCCGCTAAAATTCCTACAGTTTTTAGCTGTCTTTTTTTTGCCCCCTCTCCCCCCTTTTTCATCCCCAATCGCCGCCTCTGTATTTCACATATCCTTACAGGCTTTTTATGTCTTTTAGTTGAGTTCATCTCAAAGAGGTAATTGAAACGATGAGAGTAACCAGCGAGGTTGAATATCGAAATAATATATGTTAAATCTTCAACAGTACAACACCCCTAAACAAAATGTATACTGCCATGAGTAGGTAAACGGCAGTATCTGCAGAAATGAGTTTTCGAGATGTTTGAAGATACCCGTTTTGCAATCAATACTAACAGTAGGGAAATGATGGAATTAAACTTTTTTTCTCTGCAGAAACCAAATAAGCAATCTTGTACAGTAAAGCTAACGTACAATTGATGACGATAATGCAAAAAAAAGAAGAAGAAATTGGCCTTTTACTTGCCCACGGTAATATAAATGTTTAAAATAATTTTATGAAAAAAAAAAAACTTTAAAAAAATGTTTTTTGTCTGTTATTGTTTAACTTATCAAGCACAAAACAAACCTGCATGTAATTTCTAGTTCATAGTAATCAACTAGTGTCATGTGGTAGAAAATGGAAAAAAAAAATGAAACGGAAGTTAAGCCACCAAACAAAATTCCCTCGATTCTTGAAGAAACATCGGGAAGCCCCATAAAATCCAATCAGTTTGTAATTTGTCAAAGTCCATCGTATGTGGTACAAAACCAATCCATCATCAAATCGATTAATGACGGATAAAGCAATAAATATCTCTTCCGTAAACGAAAAGTAATGAAGAGGGGAAGAAGTGGAATCTTCTCTGAAGAGTAATTTACCATATTTTCGTTGAGAAAATACTCGGATATCTCTTTTCGTCTTCTTTCTTATTGCCTGTCTTGATAGTTACGAGAGCTCAAGTGATTTTTAATATCAGTTTTGAGGATATAACTTACATTACTGCTTTCATGGGAGATAGGAAGCAATGCTGTTGTGTTTTCTTATGACGTATTCAGGCGGAATGCTGCGTTTCATGGCTCTATGCACGATTTAAAAAATGGATATAATACTAATGATTTGGGAAATACTGCTTATAACGGTACATCGCACCATTTTTCGAATGCATAAAAATAACAGCTTTTTTGAGTGCGTATCGAGTCTATTAGAAAGTTATATTTTTTCATGCTAACACTAGAATATATTATAATGAGGCTGTTTCCTTTAGTCAAAAGTACTACTTTTAGTCACTGAAATTGATAGAATGAGTAAAAATTATTATGGACCTCAGAAAATACTTTCATTTTCTCCACAGTTATTTTTTAATTAATTTTTTTAAATGGCCGATTTTGAAAACAAGGCTTGGTCTTTATGATGTTACAAATGATGCAATTAGGCGCATCTTTCTACCACGTTTCCACGTTATGATAATCAAGAAGCGAATCAAATATTGCGCTCTACGCTTGTTATCAACCATATCGTTGCCAATACACGTGAGTAAAAATGCGAATTAAATATTTTTCTCCGTGAATGGCAACACTGAAGGGCATTTCATCATTTGTGATGTCACACGACAGAAACGTAAACAATGAAAGTGCACCGATTTAAGTATTTTTTTTTAAATATTAAACTGGAACAAATTATTTAAAAAATGGTCAGATCCTATATTTTTAAACATGCTCTTTTAGAAAAAAATACTTTTAAAATTTTGGAAACGACCCCATTGTACATACCAAGGGTTCTCAAATTTTTTCGACTTGTGGAACCTTTTGAAGATTTCGAATTTTCTCATGGCACCCAAAATTTTCTCAGTCAATCTCTATTCTGTAAACAACTAATAAGTCGCTATTTTCAGGGTTTTCCCCCACACCAGTGCACAGTTTGTGCACACATGTGCTGTGCAGCATATGATCATATCCTTCTCCCAAAAACTTCGGTGTTATATTATAAGGACACCGGAGTGTTAATAAGGCGAACCATAATCCTATTGGATTACAATCTACTTTTCTAGGTTATCAAATTTCGCGAAAAAAAGATGGCGCGAACGACATTTTTCATTTTGAATTCGTCAACTGCATAACTAAGGTTTCAAGAACATTATGCATCTTTTTTTTATTTTAGTTTAACTTTAGGAACACATGTAAAAAAAAAAATTACCGTAAAATGAGTTTAGTTGGTTTTGACATCACTCTACTGCAACAACGTTTGCTAGTGTTGCATTTTTGCCTGGTAGTTAAAAATGGCATATTGATAACGCTTGACCAGCAGTTAGGCTTTTTTTTTTTTTTTTTTTTTGACAATGGAAGAAGACCAAGTACATTTTTATTATGTTTCATCAAAAAATGAAGGATTTCCTTACTGGTCGAGCAGTCATTATTTGACGCACTCACCTTACATATATTGATGTTACGGAAACTTCGCGGCACTCCTCACCTCTTCCGACGGCACTCCAAGGTGCCGCGATACCCAGTTTGAGAACCCCTGGCATATATACTAAATGTAGTAAGTTGATTTCTCGTTGAAAAATACGGAAATTTTAAAATCAAATTGTAAAACATTTTAGTTTTTACTTCGAAAACAACTCGGATTGTTGCAATCATTGACCACGGATGAAATGAAAGGGCGAACTCTGGTTTGCAGGCAGAAACGGACGCATCTGTTCGTTTACAAATGTGTTTCAGCCTTTGGCATGAACGAAATCCATGACCATGAGTATAAAAGTTTCCCTTTTCCTCTCGGTCAGACTGAATCGTCTTAATTGGCACTTGCTAATTCCGTGGCAACTGTGACCAGACAGTAAATAGGGACTGGAACAACTGGGAAATTTACTTTGTGACAAGACTCCTTGTAATGTAGCAATACTCCTTTAGGGTTTTCAACCTTAATGTAATAGTATTCAGTATCTACCCCATTTGAAAAAAAAATGTCTCCGCAGTTTAGAACTTAGGTTATATACTTGTTAGTTCACTCATGCAATAGCAAAGAACGTATCGTTGTACCGCGTGAAAGGCCAAGGCCAGTTTTCTCAAGGTCGTCAACTATATCTTTCTCGACCAAAAAGTTTTGTAAATTAATTTATTTCTTCATTTTTACAAAAAAAATTAACTTATTCAGAAAAAAAGTTTCATTAAAAAAATGATATTTAGTGACCGACTATTTTTCTTTTTAAAGTCAAAACAACTAATAGTAATGCTGCAAGTGATACTTCTAAATACATATTCTAATTAGTTATTGTTTTGTGCCAGCTAGACTGGCAAATTTGGGTGCGCTGCTTCACTTTTCCAACTGCACCGTAATTTGGTGTGAAGACCTTCTTCCACAGTACATATAATGCCTTAAGCACCTGTTTTATTGGGCAGGCAACCATTCACAGCATAGCAACACATTCACACATAGGATGGACAAAAGCAGGAGAGAAAGGAAATACATCCCTGCCAAAGCCAGGATCCGAACTCAGATCATCCCTATATGTAGTCATTCTCTGACCCCTAGACAAGGCAATTGACATTATAATTAGTAAAATCGTTAAACTGTATTGTTATTTCACTTCACTTTGCATGTTTTAATAACAAACTAGAATGATAATAGCCATAAAAGCTTTTAAAACGATAAATACTTTGACATCTAGTGAAATTAATTGATATTAATTACACTAAGAACAATGTCCAGTTAAAAAAAACAAACATCGTTTATTTTCAAGCAAATGCCTCTAACTTCAACTTAGTATGGTAACACTTTTTAGAGCTTAAATGGTAAGTTACCATTATCAGTCTTACCCAAAATAATGTTCGAGAAAAATATAATAATTAAAAAAGAAAAAAAAATCTATTTAAATTTTTCTTCTAGGTTTCAAAAAAGGAGAGGATGTCACCACTTCAAAATCCAATATCTTTTTTACTGGAGGCAAAATCGAATTTCTTCCACTTGACGGGGAATTCTCAGGTTAGTGAATAAGTAGAACGATAAAAGTTTCATAAAACCGCAGCCCTAAGTTTTTAGCCGAAAGTGACGCCATGAACTCCTGCTGCAAAAATAAGCCTCTGTAGACTTAAAAAGCTAATTTTGAAGAACGCCAAATTCAAAATATCGTTTTAACGTTGCTGTTATTAAAATTTTAATTTTTATGCCAAGTATCCGCAAGGTAAAATTAAATGTACAGTTATATTTTTTATAACAAGCAACATTTTGAAATGCCAACACAGAAAGAGTATTACCTACTCTATCATTATATTCAAACCTTCAATACTCGATAAAATCCATCCTGCCCTTTTAAATCATTTTAGGCTGTAAAAATCAACAAAAAGTTTTCAATGTCTTCTCATGGCAGAGAGAGATTATTCAAGTAAATTCGGGTTGATATCGAAACATTCGAGGAAAAATAGGCTAGTATATTACTGAATAGGGATGTTTATCGTTAACTAGTATCAGAAACATGTTGCTACAACAATAAACTTTAGTGTCCAAGCTATTCTTTGAAAGATTCCGCTAATTAGAAGATACATCCAACGCAATGAAAAATTTTATTCGTAATAATTTGTATTAATTGAGGCATTTCTTACTCTTTTTAAACATTGAAGTGAATGAGTGCGTGGGAGAAATTTCACCAGACCATTTTGTAGAAATTGTTACTATTCAAAAATTGATTACATATTCCCGAGAAAATTGCCAAAATTATCCTGTACTTTAACATTGCACTGAAAAAAACTTCACCTAATTAGAGGCCCAGAAATGAAAAAATGTACACATAGAAATTCAAGGTACCGATAAAAGAACAGATATGTTTATAAATACGAGAGCTATGTACTGTACAATTTAATAATGACTACAAAAAACTAAAAATATAGATTTTTAAAAAATGCATTTAAAAAGGATATACGTTTAAGTAATCCTGATTGCAAATTACACACACACACACGCACACACATATACACTGATGAGCCAAAACATTATGATCACCCAGTCAATAACGCGTTGTGCCACTTTTGACCTGCAAAACAGCTGCGACTCGCTTTGTCATGGATGCCACAAGCTTTTGGTAGACGTCGAAGGATAGGTTTTATTAAATGTTAATGCAGCGGCTACGTAAAATTGAGATATCTTGACATGATGGTGTTTCAGGTCTGAACTGCTTTTTCACGAAACCTCAAATGTGCTCTATAGGATTTAAATCCAGTGAATTTGGTGGCCAGGGCAGTAATTGGAATTCTTCATCTTGCTGCTGGAACTACTCCAGCATATTCTAGCCTTGTGACATGGGGCGTTGTCCTGCTGGAAGATGCCATTTCCAGTAGTGAAGACCGACCCTATGTACGGGTGCACCTGATCTGCCACGATGTTCAGATGGTCCACAGCCTTCATGGTACGTTCTACTATAACTATGGGTCCCAGAGCCTGCCAGGAAAAAGGCACCCAAATCATAATACCGCCACTGCTAGCCTGTTTACGACCAACAGTACAAGACGGGAGCAACTGTTTGCCTGTAAGACGGCGAGCCCTAACATGACCATCCACGTGATGAACGAGAAATCGCGATTCATCGGGCCAGACAACTCTCTTCCAGTCATCCAAGGACCAGTCTCGATGTTCTTGGGTCCACTGTAGGCGTAGTTGGCGATGATGATTGGTCAATAGAGGCACACGAGAGGGACGTCCGCTGCCCAGTCCCATATTCAACTCTGTCCGCTGAACTGAGTGTTTGGAAACACTTCCACTCGCACCTGCATTGTATTGAGCTGACAGTTGATCAACTGTCTGCCTCCGATTTTGCTTTACCAAGCGGCCTAGTCTCCGACGTCTCTCACCTTTAAAATGACGCGGGGCCGATGGCCGTCCAACACCTTTACGCCTATTGCTGGTTTCACCGTCTTTTCCCACTTTGCATAAGTACTAACAACTGCAGATCGTGAACAACCTACCAGTCTTGCAGTTTCTGAGATACTCGGTTCGAGTCTTCGAACCATCACAATCTGCGCTCCATCAAATTCGCTAAGATCGTTACCTTTTCCCATAATTTTCAAAAGAAAGTGCTGGAATGAAGCCTGACCTTCTCTAGTCCCAGTTATATACCAATACCGCTTCATCACGTGGTCTCCACGTCATCCAGACGAGTTCTTTGAAAAAGTTAGGGGTGGTCATAATGTTTTAGCTCTTCAGCGTATATATATATATATACACACACACACACACTACGGGCTCCGCCGCCAGTTCACTTCGTCCGCTGACCCACGATCAGCGACAGCGACGGTTGTCTTTCATCCCTGTGACGGATGGTCCCCGTTCCCCTTCTATATTTTACTTTTTTATCAAGAAACTGCAACTATTTTTGAAAAATTCTATTTTTGCTGAAAAATCGGGAAACAACATTTATCGTTTCCGCTTCAATAGTTCCGAAGTATTTACATCTCTTATTTTCACACTCATTCCTATTTATAATTTACGCTTATAAAGACTACAGGATAAAGCATTAAATGGCTTAGTTCAAAACTAATTCAAATACAGATCAAATCATACAGATTTTGTTGTAATAAAGTTTAAAAATTTAAAAGCTTTAATTTTTTTTAGATTACAATCTCGCACCTCTGGTCAAAAATATCTTCTGCATTTATTATTCTTCTAATAATATAATAATTTAATATCTTCTGCATATTAGTTTTTGTACATATTTTAAAACGAAAAATTTTATTGCTTAGATTAAAATATTATAAAGCGAGAAAAAATATTTCTTACGCAAAAACTTTCGTTTGATATTTTATATTTTAAATACCGGATGGCCCAGCGGGTAGTGTTAGAAACAAAGTCCAATAGATGGCGCTAGGTGCAAGTGAGTGAAGTCAAACTTGGTGCGCATGCTCCGTTGAGTGGGCAATTGCAAATGTGATGTTCCTTCAGTGTGCGGTGCACTTTATCGTGTGATTCTCGTTAGTAAAAATAAACAAAAATATTCGACGGAAGTTCGCGTATTTATTATGCTACAAATGGCCAGATGTGATGAAAATGTGAAGGCAGTTCAACGAGCATGGTAGGAAAAGTTCCACAACAAGAATCGGCCAAACAAAAGAACTATGGAAAGGTAAGTCATTTTGTGCGTTTGACGGTACAAATGTTTTCCTCTTTGCTTCCATGTTTCTTCTGAAAAATGTGTTTCAATCCTCTTCCCTGTAGACTGTATGCCAAGTTCAAACGTACTGGATCGGTGGAAGACGATAAAAAAGCTATCGCAACAGTCACCGCTACTGTGGTAACAGACGGTTTTTCGCTGCCGATAAGACCCGATCTGCTGAACCACCTAACTGCTGTCCTTGTTAAAGATGGCGGTCACTTCGAACCTCTATATGATTAATAGCCCAATATGTCCTTTCAACATAAGTCATTAAGTTCTTCTCATGTCTCTTGTTTGTTTTTATTTTTTCATTTGTTTCAAACATTACCCGCTGGGCCACCTAGTATATGATGAATAATTTCTGCATACACTTCCAAGGTTCCAAAGTGTACAAATTTCATTATTCATGACAAAATGTTACTTATATATGTGCATTGGTTACAATGACAAATAAAATGCTGCGCATATATCTTATGGTATGATAGCAAATAATAGAAATATTTTCAATAATGAAATCTAACCAGTAATTATAAACAAAAACCACCAAAAAAATATTGCAGAGTTGTATTTATCTTCATTTGCATTTGTTAGATAGCTCTGCCAATTATATTTTGTTGATCCAAATGATCGCTCATTGCAAAAATGCCCTCAAGATACTTAAATGCTCGAGCCATTAATACTCAAATGCCATTATTGCTCGAGAACGAATAGTTCAGAAAAGAAGTACGTTACTTGTATTCTTTTGGTACTCCTAAACTTATATCGTTTCAAATGCATTACTGACCCAGCTATTTGTTTAGATAAAGTATTTTAAACCATTAATGCTTGCCTTTATTGTTTTTTAAATAAAACCCTGATTTGTTTGTGAAGATAATTTTTCTTCTAATGCATTCAAATTCCATTATCCCCCAATTTGAAATATTTACTTGAAATAAAAGGTCATAATTTAAAACTGTTTCATCCATTAAAATTTTTGGTGTTAAAGAAAAACGCCCTTAAGCAATTTAAGTGACAAACGATCCGACGGAATAGTTTCTTATTTATTGAAAATATTTCCCCGTTTCTCAATAAAGCATTAGCTTTACAAATGTGTCATTGAAATAGTGATTTGGATAGAAAAGAATTTTCAAATGGTAACGATAGAAATGTCACTGTTTGAAAATTGCTACTTAAATAATTTGGATGAGATCACGTACCATTCGAAGGCTTACTTTTTTAAAGAATTCAAGAAGAATTTATGTCTATAGAAAACAATCTCATAACTCTCTAAGTAAAAATAAGGAACATCCAAGTTTGAAGCTCAATATATTCATTTTAACGTAAAAAAAATAATAATGAATAAAAATACATATGCTGAATTTGAAAATCTAATTTTCTTATTGGAAAAATATACACTACGCGAAATTTTTGATCATTTCATTTGAAAACTGAACATTGTACTTTCAGGACCAAAATATTTTTTTATGAATTCTGTAAAAGTTTTCCGTGTTTGTATATCGTGGTCTATCCAGTATGAATACAGTCAAAAATTTAGTTGAACTCTGGCTATCACTTCGCTCAGTGCCAAAGGAAGAAAGATGTCTCTGATCAGGAAATTAAATATAATAATACATTCCTAATTGAATTGGGTACTAATTCAAACTTATTAGTATCTACTACTTATGTGTAGCTATTCTCCTATGTGCTTGAGAGACATACGGTTAGTGATTAACGGTTAGTGATTAACGGTTAGTGACATACGGTTAGTGATTACGTTTAGTGACAAGTAAAAAGTTTTTTTTAAAGAAAGGAAACCATACCCCAAAAAGTTTGAAATGTTTCAATAAAAATTTCTTCAACATCAACTCATATTTTTATTAATTAAGAAACTATTTTTCAGAATTTTCAGACAGTGACCGGCATCGGATGTTTCTGGCTATCAGTTCGCCCTCTATCGATTCCGGCAATCAATCTCTCAGGCTTCTTCGAAGTCCAAAGGAATTCATAGCATAAGTTTCATAATAAAACTTAATGGGAATCCTAATCTTAGTCCTCATTAGATAGAGTACTAATTTCAGACTTAATGCTATTACTTTTGTCAATTTTAGCACTTGACAGACATACGATAGGTAATTAACCACCAAAAAAAAAAAAGAAATAAGTCTTCATTTTCCAAAAAATTTAATTACTTCATTTGAAAATTTAACAATGTTTCTCCAACACCTACTTATTTTTAAAGAATTAATTAAAGTAACATTTTACTGAATTTTCAGGTCGTCGTCAATCTAATCTGTTTTTGGATAAGAATTGGAGTAGTCTCACGCTTCCTCAGAGCATGAAAAATGTTCAAAGAAGATGTCTGATTATGGAATTCAGTTTGAAACCTTATCCTCATTGGATAGGTTACTACTAATCTTAGACTTACAGGAATTGCTTCTGTTTTGCTTATCCTCTTTATGTTTATCAGATGGGTGCGTTCTGAAGCATTGGAGATCATAAGTTGTTTACTTTTTAAAGATTTACTTTTTCTATTATAGATGCTCTGAGGTTACGTAAATCTACAGCTTCTCTACGAAGACGAACAAAGTAATAAATTCATGGCTCCACAAAATATTTTGGTTTTTTCAAAAACGTAGAAATTTGTTTCATTGACTCCCTTGCGTTCTTATACTAATAGCAAAATTACTATAAATATTTGACTTAAATTTCTGTACTTAGTTTTCTTTGAGTACTTATTGTATTTTACTTGTTATGGAATGTTTCAGCAAAAACATTCTTTTCAAAATTGTTTGTAGTTGTAGTTTCGAAAATATCTGAAAATCGCTGAAATAGTATATTTCGTGCAAACAACAATAAATAGAATTATGTCTTTCCGGGAGAACCTCCTCTGTAGTGTGTGTGAGTTAGTTACTTTCACAATTATTTTCATGTATAATGCATGGAATTTAATCTGAAGTATCCTAAAAATAAAATGACACATTAATTATTTGTTTCAACCATCGATAAAAAATTTAATTACTTGGTTTTCATTCCATTTTTCATGACAGTTTAGAATCATGTATAAATAACGAATTATGATGTACCGAAATTGAAAAACCTATCAGAACGACTTTTTGCGGTTAAATGAAAAAATATTCATCACGTTTCATGATTATTAATCATTAAATAACCTCCAAAACTACTGACCAGCCACCAATTGAAACAAAGGGACTTTAAAAACAATGCGAAGTTCATGTACGCCTTCAGCAAAAACCCTTCACAAACTTCCACTTACCTCCGTACTTTTGTTACTCTCATGAGAATTAAAGCTGAATAAATAAATAAATGAACAAAAAGAACTATTTTGCTGTATGTTCTCCCTCCCTTCTGGAAGTTCTTAAAGGTGTGTCACGTGAATTTGCCGTGACTCGGGTGCCTAAAGTAGGATGGTCATAAAAAAGTCACGTTTGTTCAAGGCGTGGGTTCTTGGCAAAGGATGTTTCTAGTTTTTCTTCTGCTGCTGTTTTTGACTGCACAAACCACAAGCAGGGTATTCCATTCGCTAAGCATATTATTTCTTTCATTTTATGGGTTTATAAGTACTTTAGCAATGTTAATTTGCAAGAGCGCAATGGTTGAGTTTGAGCGGTATTACTCTATTGATAAAACTAGATTGCCGTGAGCAAGTGAATGGCAGTATCTGCACAAATGACTTTTCGAGATCTTTGAAGAAACGCGCGTTTTCGATTCAATAAAGTCGAACTCACTTAAACCGAGCCCTGATTTAACGAGAACCCGGATTTAGCGAGGAAAGGCGAAATACTTGGTTGGTACAATATTAAGTCGATGAGAGCACAACTCGCTCTTGACGAGAAAATCCCATTTAAGACGAGATATACTTTGTGATTCATAAAATTATTATCGAGTTCCAGCTCGGCTTATCCTTGTTTAGAAAAATTCCTTTTACATTCCGGAAACAACCGGCAGTTGGTGATAAGTAATAAGTCCTGAGAACATGTAATGCCACCCTCCCTCCCCTCCCTTTTTTTCAAATTGTTTGGAGTAGAGAAGCATTTGAAATTTTTTTTTGTTGATGCAAATGTTATGACTTCAAGGATGCTTTGTATATTGCAATTCAAATTTAAGTTAAAGCAGATGAGAATAATAACGGTAGCGATTTCGTCAAAAGTATTCTTGAAAAACAATAACAAAAGAAAGGGAGAGTAAGACAGTTCAAGATAAACTAACAAGCTTCTTCTGCACAGAAAAGAAATAGAATAGTGACGAATCCAATCTGCATGAGTTTTTATGATTTTTTTCAGAAACCAATTTATTACGACCATTCTGTTACAGCGAGTAAACGTCGCGTTCTCTTTGGGTTCGTTATAAGCGAACTCGACTGTACTAAAAATCGGGAAACGTTGGAATTAGACAGGTTTTTTTTCAGGCTTCTTTTTCAGTGGAAACCAAATAAACAAGTTTGCACAATACAGCCAAATTACAATAGATCGTACAAGTGCCAAAAAAAAAGAAAAATGTGCAGTTCATGCCCTTTACTTGCCCATGGTAAAGTAATTCTAGAAATTTCATTGCTGTTCACTACATAGACTAATAATAAGAGTAGACCGAGCTTTCTCAGTCTTGCTGATGAAAAAAATTGGTTCATGGATACATCATGTGACTAGTGGAAAGGCTTGGCGAAAACTTTGGCGGCATGGTTGCTAGATGGCAACATTATCTATAGTTTGGCACTCGACATGTATTTTAAGACGTAATGTGTTTTCATTATAATTTTTTTTTCCAGGTGCAGAGGATTGAACTGTTTTTCTTTTAGTTATGCATTATTTTGACATTCGTAATTAGTTTTTGATCACAGTTTTCAGTAACTTTTATTTCATTTGGAACTCCTACGTCAGCGTTGGCGTGAACGGAATGGCGTAAGGGGCATTCCACGGTATTTTTGACACTATGTAGAGTCCGTAACGTGACCTTTTTTTGCCATAACTTTTTAATTTACCGTTTGATTTGCAAATTATTTTAATTTGAGCTGTTGTGTTGGTAGGAAATGATCAAAATAAAATAATATGCTAATCAAACAGTAAATTAAAAAGTTATGGCAAAAAAGGTTACGTTACGGACTCTACATAAATGTCAAAAATACCGTGGAATGCCCCGTAAACGTTTTACGTTAACGCAAAAATGTACTAATCGGTATCTTAAATTGAAATTGTAGGTAAAAATCTTACCGTTTGCCGATTCTTTTTGGGCGTTTGCATCTTTAATTGCTTAGAGAGTTTTTGAAATTGACTAAAGAAAATGCACAGTACTATCTAAACGAAAAACTCACTATATTAACAAAATATTTACAACTTAGAATAACAAATTTACAAATAGGATTTCATAAAAGCTCATTCTTCCGTGTGTTCCATCAATTCTATTTATTTTATTTCTCGCTCGCGTTGATCGTCTGCTTCGATCAACGGCCGCTGTTGCTAGGATATCCACCAGTCACATGGTTTGGTTTATGAGCAGCAAAAGGGTTGCCATAGCTCGGTCTACTCTTATTATTAGTCTATGGTTCACTACAAATGCGCGTACAATGTCCTTTGTTTTTGAAAGGTGGCTATTATTTTTGAAATAAATTCCGAAGATAACTATTTTTTACTAATAACAAAAGAAAATGCAGATGGTATATATATATTTTTTTGTCCAATAAATTTCTATCCGAGTTTAATTTTTTTTTCTTTTTGAAGCTTTTTGTTTTACTTTAAAAGGACATTTTCGCATGAATTTGAAAAAAAAAGAACTACCTATAAGAACAATTCGCTTCTTACTAATGAGTGGCTGATTACAGAAATGTTTATTAGTTGAACAAAATAAAGTTTTTCTTCGAATTTTGAAGAGTTAAAAAAATATATATTACGTTATATTATTCTCGGATTTAAGGATTTACTTCAAATTTTGTCTCACAGAGTTTATACGCGACGATAATGTACGAAAAAAAAATTTTGCATATTTTTTCTCGACTATCTCGAAAAAATGTTCAACTTCAGCACCTTAAATTTTTAGCAAAAGAAAGTTAAATCTTTTTTAGCAACCAAACCAAAAACATTTGAAAATGTTGGTCTATTTAACAGTTTAGAGGATTGCAGAGATTCCGAACCTCTTTTTCGTTGTTGTTATTATTATTATTAGTATTTGGAGCGATGAAAGAAGAATTTCAACGTGAACGGAAATGATGCCATAAATAAGAGACAGCTTATCTCGTAACTTCATCAAAAAAAAAAAAAAAAAACGAAATACCAAGTTTGGCAATGTCAGATTAAACTTTCTTAAAACCTCATGTTTAAACATTTGTGAGTTTTGTATTTGCCATCTCTGTAAAACTGTTTTTCCTACGTTTCGATACAAGTTTAGGAGGTGTAAGAGTTGGAGGTATTTCCCTCCTCACTCTAAAGTACTTAAAAAGAGAAAATGTGTATGCTGTTCAAAACTAATATTCTGATGACATTTAAAATTTATTTACAAACCCATTTGTAGTAATGTAACTTGTTTCAAAACGAATATTCTGGTGACATTTAAATTTTATTTACAAATCCATTTATAGTAATGTAACTTGTTTCAAAACGTAAATCTTGGGCGCAAAATATCAATCAAATATCTAAAATTTCAAAATACAGACATAAAATGCTGGTGGTCCTGAGAGCAGATCAAATTAAAAAAAAAAATCTGAACCTTACTGTATTCCTTTGTAATGTATTGCTTTCGAAAAATTATCAGTTAAAAAATTCAAATGTTATTTACAAAATATGTTTATTTTTGTAACAATTTCACACCATAAGTTATAATTACATCCAAAACGGTTTTTTTCTCCGGAAGATTAATTTTCCAAACTAATTTAAGAAATAACGGATAGCAGCAAATTTGCCCCACGTAATTAAGCTATTATTCATATAAACAGCTACAGTGACAATGACATCTAAATTTGATTTTGAAAAATACTTCGCGGCAAAAACGAGTCAAGAAAACCTCCACTAATGATATGCGACGCCTTACAAAGTATCTCGAAAACTGGCGCCCTAGAATACGCCATTTATCATTTCCCGAATAAATGCATAAATACGGCCGGAGTTGAGTTGTTATCGTGAGGGAATAAAATATCTTTTGTTAGGGAGTGCGAGAGAGAGTCACCGGCTTCAACTGTGACAAATGTGTTTATTTTTGCAAGCGAGCACTACTTGGCATTTGCTGTTGGGTGGGACTAACTAACTAAGCGAAAAAATGCTCGCAGATGCAGTTAAAAAGAGACATTTTGTTAGGATGTGTTTTTTTTTAGCTACTTTCATTACACCATATATTACTCATTTCAATGATGTTTTTTTTCATTCAAGCAACCTCTTGGGAAATTCTGAATTTTTTTTCCAAATAAAATGCCTCATTTGTCAAAAAGTAACGATGGAAACTACAACAACAACAATAATAATAATAATATAATGATAATAAACTATTTAAAACTTAACTCTGAGTATGACATTTAGAATCCACGGTTGTTCCACAATCTTGTATTTTTATGCACAATATTGTTACAATATTTGCAACAGTAATATTGCACAATACTGTTTAATATTGTGTGTTGCGGAGCATTGCACAGTATTGCATGTAACAATTCACAATATTGTGAACGCTACTAAATTGTTATCAAAAGAAGTATCGGAGCCCTACAATACACATAATTTTTTTTCAACGAGTAGATAGCCTGACTTCGTTTTAACTGTTGAAATTTGCAAAATGTTAAAAATACGTGCTATAGCTAAGCTTCGGCGAGCTCTTCTGGGGACTAAATTTTGATTATGAAACAACCAAATCAGACGTTCAGAATGAAAACCAGTTAATTTCTGAAGTTTAAAATGTAAGACGTGCATTAGAAAAAATGCTGTTTTTGTAACTGGATTAACACTTGTGATTGTGATTATAATTTCATGAAGTTAAACAACAAATTCCTTATACACAAAATATCATGCATTAACAGTAGTTTACTTCCCAGACGTGTTATCACATTCACCAGTACGATCGTCTGCTTTTTATCATGAGGACATCCAAGTTATTTAAAACTTCAATCAAAGAACATTGGTAATTCAAAAACTAACAGTATTTGAGTGTTTCTTTATGACTGTTGACAAATCTCAAAATTATTTAACTGTGAGAAATCGATTGTATCGAGGTCTTTTATATTTCTCTTTCGTGTGAAATCTTTTATTAAAGAAATCTTCAAAAAATTAAAACATCCATCACACATCGAACGTTTTACAAAATATTTAATTTTGGTAAAGGAAAGAGCGAAAGAGTATAAAAATTATTATTCTTTAAAATTCATAAAGTAAGACTTGAGGGGGAAAAAAGGTAAAAACAAGCATTAAAAAGGAAACAAGATGAATATATAACGAAAGTTTTCCTTTTGAAAGAACGTCTCATATGATAAAAATATCGATGAATTATAGCACATGTATCGATATATTAATATCCTAGCATTTCGTTTTCTCCGAGTTCAATACTCACACCACTTTGGCTGGAACGTCAATGAGAATTTGGGGAAAGTTTATTTTCAAACGAAATATGTTGAAGATCCAATTTGGAAGCACAATTCTCGAAAATATTTTGGAGGAATTTTTTTTTCTCCTGAAAATTGAACGTCTTAAAAGAAAGAAGAAAATAAATTTTATTGATGTAGACATTTAACAAAGAGAATAAGGACTGCAATAAAACAAAAGCAGATTGTTTTATTCGTGCAATTAAACTACGAGTGAAAGGAGGAGAGTAATTTCTGTATATTTTCAAAGTTCTACAGCTTTTCAATCGAAAAACGAAGAGTATAATATAATTTCTTAAGTTTCAAACTTAGTTCTGACTTTAGAAGAAAAATTTAAAAACAAATGCTAATAAGATTTTTTTTTTTTAGATTTTTTAATATCTGATCTTTTTTGAACTTCTATTTTTTTTTCACAAAAGAATTTTTTTCCTATATTACAATAAAATATTGAACAAAGATTTTAGCTTCTATTGTATTATTTTTATGGATTTATCTTACAATAATATTTCGGACTTGATTTATTTGATATCTGTACTGATATCTTCTGCGGTAGCGTTCCGTAAACTTAGAAGTCTCACTTTTCAAACAATTGACTTGCATATTCTATTAAATTTATTTAAGAGACGATTCTTATAAGAGGCAGACAGGTCAGATACATACTGTTTTTGATTCTGTCGAAGATTTTATATTGGTTTCTTCACTTCAACTTTTTTCTTTTATGAAATCATTCCGTATTATTCTACGAACTTCAAAATAATTTCTACAAAACAACTATTTTTCACCCTGCATCTATTTTTTTTAAATTGTTGACATTACTAATTAGATTATCAAATCAAACCATTAGTTAGGGCAAAATGTTTTGCATTTTTTAAAAATTTGAGTCTTTTTATGAAGCTTAATACGAGTGTCGATGCTGAAACAGTGAAAGGTAAGAAAAAAATTAAACTATATCTAAAAGATAAATTGACTCAGTGAGTAACTATTGCTTAAAACTGAGATTCAAAAATGGTACTCTCATGCACTATATGAAGAACAAACTCCAATAATAATTCCTCTACATACAGAGCTCAATGGCGTCAAATTGTAAAAGGGAATGAATTTCTACCATAGTATAAAAGAGAGAGAGAGACCTATAAACACATTTCTCCTTTTTAAGGTTAAACAAACATGTTTTCAAATGTTTTATTTACAAAGCTTAAATGTTAGATAGTGGTCATACCTACCTCAGCCAGTGTTGTGATTATAAGTTACTGGATGATTTCAAGGGGTTGAAGTAATTAATTAATAACTTTATTATCACTTTTGGGTTTACAAAAGCTTATAAATGCAAATCACATAACTAATGTATATTCAGATGCGTAAATAAAAGCATATCGTCAAAAAAATTCGAGCCATTTACGAGGAAATTTTAAAATTTTTATACTTTTTTTTTGCCTCAATCTTTTTACTATAAAACCATAAAATCTTTCTTAGACATTTTTAAGCGAAGAAAGTGATCCTACGACATCATTGTATGGACAACCTTCTTTAGGCAAACAATACCATATCACTTCAATATATCGTCGCAAAACTTCTATATGGTAAATATAGAGGCAATATCAGTTTATCTCTATAGGGTAATTTTAGCTTTAAAACGTAATATCAGGTTTAAAAGAAGAAAAATAGGAATAATTTTATCCTTCTAAATTTAAAAGAAAAGAAAAAAAATAACAAGGATAAAAATAGTCATCAGCAGTGTAAATTATTATTAATAATAATCGATGACATTTTCATCCAACAGCAATTTGTTTATAGAATCTAATCCAATCCCGCTTAGAACATTGAAGTAGTTTCTTTTCCCACTACTAAGTACTGAATATCACAGAGCTGTGTTTACTTAAGAAATACAAACACCAAGCAAAAAACTCTGATTTTTATAATCTCTAACACGATTAGAAGTTCTCTTACTCTTGTTTCCTTTAGTTCTTCAATGTTTTCCTTCATGGCACAAACTCTCATTGGCAGAAACTTTTGTCGAAAAACTATCTTTCCAATAGCGATATTTGGAGGACCAGATGAACGTATTTCGGAAAACGTTCCATAAGAAACGTGCCATGAGAATCACTATTCCTTTTATCGACTTCCTTCTTCGTAAGAGGGAGAAGGAATAATTAGACCTGCTGCATTGTACTTGTTATCACCTGAGGCTCCCAACATTTTTTTTTCTTTTTGTATTGAGAAAGATCTCCGAGATTTTTTTGAGAATAAAACGCTAAAAAAATATTTTTTCATTCTTTTTATGTGTGTCACTTAATTACTATTTTATAGTTTAGACCTTTAAAAAAAGATCGCATAAATTTCAGTTTCACTGAACGATATTTTCTTTTAAAAATTAGTTTGAGACACATAGTCATTTACAAATCAGAATTTTTATTTCAAACAAAGAAAGGTGTTCAGAAAATTTTCATATATTTTTTCCGAAACATAATTGATAAACTAGTGTAAGAAAACAAAGTTCTGAATGCACTTTTCTCCACTACACCCAACCTATTCGATTTTACCCTTAGGTTCCTTTTGTATGCACTAGGAAGAAAGGAATTTGAAACAAAATAAAAAAAGCATATTCTTTCAACGCGTAACCTTGCAAGATAATTCTAATTAAGTTTGTGAAATCCTCATTAAAAAAAAATATACTAGAGCAACGGTTGTCAGCCTCTTTTTTATTCCTGTTTTAGTTTTTTTACTTACTTTTTACTAAGCATAATTGAGCAATAAATATTACTCATTGATTTATTTTACTTTTACTTGCACTATTTTATTCGATTTGTAATTTGTAGATAACGAGTTGTATGGCCTACTGCTTTGTGTAACAAGTAGACCATGTGTAATTCCGATGTTGTATCGCTAAACTAATTTTTTAGTTGTGATGGCTATGCCAACAATGATTGATTATTCTTCAAATCATAGCTAACTTAAGAATTTAACAAATCAAATATGCTCGAATTATTTATATTTACGAACATTTTAATTCAATTAGTGTATTTGTTTTCATTATCATTTTGTTTGTTTAAAAAAATAGTGTTTTTAAAATGCTAACATAAAAAGAAACTTTTTTTTATTGTTACAACTGAGTACATTTCTTGCGTTGTTGATACTTCGTTTATTTATTTCTCTTTTGCTTGATAATTGTATCATGTGTAATGGTAGAAACACAGAGCAATCAACTGTAGTGCATAGGAGTTCAAAAAAAAAAAAAGTTTCAAATCAGTTTTAAAGAAAAAATCATAATGTTTTAAAACCTAGGGGCAACTTTTGATTTTTCTGTTGGTTTAAAGTTTTCTTGAATTAAATTTAACAAAATTAATAAAAATAAAGTATTTAACCTTATAGTGAAACTGAAAAATTACTGCAATAAACTCTCTCGAGAACATTTGTTATGGGACCTATAAAACTACTGCATTTCTATAAGTTTTGAATTCCAACACTGAAAAATTGCCTCATTTTTAATCTTCAGGAAACATGACGGTTTGGCGAGTTGTTGAATCCTAAACCGAACTGTATATTAGAACCACCCTTTGCCGTAATATATGTGCAAGAAATTTTCAAACTAACGTTTCTGCTCCAACCTTCAAGGAAATCCGAGTCCATTAATTTTTCACTTGGTGTTGAAAGAGGGAAGACTTCCAATATCGCGAATATGGCTCGCCGAGTTGAGCTGTTTTATTGTTAAAGTCGAAATTCATTTTTCAAAAAATTTCTTTCTGTTACATTAAGATGCCGGCAGAATTTTACTTACTTTATTTATTCTTTACGAATGCGTCATAAGAATTGAGTTACTTCGGCACTGAATATATTTTTACGAAGAACCTTTTTTATAGACCCTGTGATTATTAAATCTTATAAATGTCATTAGATGAAACATCGAGTGCAATATGTTATGTTTAAAGCAGGGTTGCGGAGTTGGAGTCAGAGTCTGACCGATTTTGGAGTAATGGAGTCAGTGGCTCTTTAATTGGAGGTTGCGGGAAGTCACTGGGACTTTTCAAAAGATTTTCTGATTTGGCAAAATTTTGCTGACCATTCGGTAAAATTTGGAAACAATAATTCAATTTTGATATTCTGATTCTTATCTTTCTTCCAACTCTTAAAATTGTTTTATCATTCGGGTTTTAAAAATGCAAATCATCTGTGGGTATGATGTCCCCTGTCAATACTAATGGATATCACGAAAAAGTTAGATTAGGGAGCGTTAACAGCAGTAGTGTACATAGACTTCGATGCTTCCCCCCCCCCACTCATAATATTTTTAAGTATAAAAAAGTTAAAATGTACAAAAAAAAATTATAATTTTAACATAGTGTTACTTCTTCAAAGAGTGTGCACTCATAACGCATGCGCCCCCCCCCGTGCCTCTATGTACGCCACTGTTTAACGGGTTATTTATAAGGCTCGGATTACAAAGTTCCCTTATTAACTTAATATTTAAATGTCTACATTCTGATTTTTTCTTTAAAAAAAGGCAACGCCATATTTCACAAATAATTGCAAACATGAGCTTCAAATGGTTGCACAATGTATTATAATTCATGCGTGGGAATGCAACTAATACCTAATTGACTCCATTATATTATAAGTAACCCGTATCAAGATGAATTTTTCATTAGAATCAACTAGCTAAGATGAAAGATGTTTTTTTTATTTATTATTTTCCCGCAGATAACTAGTAGTTATTTTTGACTACATGAAGCGTTAGATGTCTGAACATTTTTTAAACATAATCACATAAGTCCAAATTATTAACAGAAGTGAAACAATCCCTAAGTAATTCGGAAGAGAGGGAGAGGGTAAATAACTTTGAAGCTAACAAACTTCATTTTGAACGACTAATTAAATAAATAGATATCAAGTTTATCAACAGAAGTCTTGTTTTAAACTAACATTACTTTTCTCTGAGTTTCGAAATTAAAAGGAGAATTAAACATACAGTAACAAAACATCCTCAACGACTTAGCGTTTATTACAACAGCGCATTAGTCATGCACTAGCTTTGTGCATCAAGGCGAGCGTAAGGAAACAATTACTCAATCTTACAAATATAAAGCTGGTGGTCTTACGAAAAGCTGGCTTCGTCGCACTACTTTTAAGCGTATTTCGTTGTGCTAGTGCATTTAATCACCTGGTTTCGACACTTAATGTTTTTTTTTTTTTTTAATCTAAATGATCCCTTAGATTACTTAAATTAATCCACAATGTTTTTGAACGAAGAAACTGGACAAAACATAATTTTCTGTTTCTGTTGCATTAGTTTTTCATTTTTTTTTTTTTTTTACAAATACTATTGGAGACGAAATTATTTTTTAGTAGTATTATTTGACTAAAACGTAGGGTAGACCGGGGTACGTTCACGCGGATTTTTTTTAATGAGCTTTCTAATTTTTATGTTATAACTTAGGAAATTTTAGACATTGTGGTGTTATGAAGCAGTTAATGAAGTCAACATTGGTATATTCAGTTGTTGTTTAAGCTTGTTGTTCAAGCTTGTGTTTTTAACCGTTAAAAAATTATTTTAGAGTCTAAGTCTTTTGCGTAAACTTACCCCGGACATGGGCCACGTTTACGCATATTTATTTTGACACCTACCGTGATCCTGTTAGTGTCTCTGAACATAACGTTTTACCACAGCTAAAATAAAGCCAATTTATTACGGACGGAATAGTGTATAAAGTAAGAGCTGAACGGACATGAAGACAAGCACTACATGATTGTAAGCTATAAGATACGAATTTGTAACTTAATTAAAAATTAAAAGGTGAGTTTCAAAACTAAATAGCCTGAAAATACTAAAAAGTTTTGCGACAGTTCGGAGCGAAAAAAACGTCAGGGCATCTTTAGAAGTAAAGCCTTGGTTTCCTAGGAGCGAACACGTCGATCGTCGGCGTTGCTCTCGCCAAGGCGAAAACTTGATTCCGCCCAAGATAAATCGACGTTGTGAATGGCCAAGCTGGAATCCAATTGACTTTGATTTCAGCGTCACGGCGAAGAGTGACATCATATATCGGCAAATCGCATCTAGGAAACCAAGGCTTCAGACACAGTAAGAACTATCGTAACGGTGCTCCGACGTTCAACGCGTGAACATGCCCCGTCGCCTAGTTTGGATTTATTTTTAACGTGCAGAAAATTTTGTAACATTTTAGTTTATACAAATACAATTCTCAAAATAGGATACATTGTGTTATTTTATATATATATATATAAGTTTTTTCTTAATTAAGTATTATTTATTCACAATAAGCATCAAAACGTTCAACACAAAATTTACCCAACTTGGTAGAAAACAGATTCTGGACATTAGACCGAAACGCGTCTAATGCTCCAAAATGTGTGAGAATATTTGCTAGGGAGTAGCATCAGTCTTTTATGACTGTTGGCTCTCCAATTATAATTAGTTTTAAAAAAAGGGTACTGCGTAAACGTGCCCCGGTCTATCCTATCTTGTTTTCACTTTTTACAGCTTTACTTTCTGATTAAATTCATTTTAACGAGTATCACATTTTTTTACTTCCTGATGTCAGAAACTTCGTATTGATGAGACAACTTTAATTAAAGTATTAAATATTGATAGTCCTTTTTTCGTTTGTACTAGAAGTTTACACTTCTAAAACTGCTTGAAGTATCAGACATGATTTTCGAAAGATTGATTCTTGTCTCTCTTGGTTATCATCCAAAATTATGTCACGAGAGTTTAACAAATTTGTGACAATGAGGGAGGAGGTAACAAGTTCTGTAACATGTATCAGAAAAAAAATACATACATACATATTTATATATATATATTTATATATATATATATAAATGACTATGTTCACGTAATACAACCGCTAGGTAATTAATTTATGCCATTACATAAATGCGTATTAATGTAAATTATGCGAATGCTATTGAAGAATCTGGATCCATTAAAACTTATATGTAATTTAATTTTGGTTACGTATGGATTTTTCTATTATTTTTGCGCCGACTATAAAAATTATACTTTAAAGTAGTACCGAAGGTGTTCCAAGAAGGATTTTTTTTTTTTCACTTTTTAAAGCAATTTCAAGTTGCAGGTTTCATGTCGGCTCTATTGTTTTTCAAAAGTGTTTTTATTTTATTGTTTTGGGTAAATGTATTCCCAAAATAGCATGATGTTACCATCGCAAATCTTCACCTATATTTTTTCCTTATAAATGCTCCTTATTAAAAAGTAGGTATTAACGCGAAAAAATTATAAGCGATTGACACTAAAAATGAATCTTTACACCCTCTGGGAATTATTTATGTGCTAATATTATTAGTACAAAATATATATATTTCACAGCAATACGTGTTGTGTAACTCATGACAAAAGTCGTATGTCTCTTTTCTTGGCTCCGTTATAGATGAAGATAAAAATACCACTAGGGCAATGATAGTGAATGAATTTCATGTTTGCTTCAGAGATGCCAAGGTTCAAAATTTTCCTTATGATCATTATTAATATCACTAAAAATGGCAATCGCTTCCTTTTACAAAAAACGAATTTTCCAAATCGGTCCAGGCGTCTTAGAGTAATTACGGAACATACATAAAAAAATACGACGAATTAAGAACCTTTTCATATTGGGAAGTTCGTAAGTAAAAAAAAGTAGTTTTTACATGCTTTACAAAATGGCTAGTCTAGTAGATTGGACTCCGAAGAGGAGGATTTCTTGTTCAGAGCCCGGAGCCACGAAGTACCAACCGAATACAGGTGGAATACATGCTTCATAAATAACTAGGTTTTCAAAGCCCTTTGACCAATCGGTAGCCGTTACTGCGGAAACAGAGTTGCTGGAGACTTTCCCTTTCCTTCAGAAATATGTCTACTGTGATGGTGGCTCTGATATCTAGCGAGGTTCAAGTCAGAAGCCACTTTTTTTAGTGGCTTCACTTATCTTATGATACCACTGTACTAGAAATCCATAATCGTTACCGGTTTTGAGTCTCCGAATAGGCATTAATAACAGCGACAGAAATGGTTACAAAGTTTTACAATAAAAAGTAGGCAAATCTCTTTATTCCTAATGTTCAGTAATAAAATCTTTGAAGATTTGTTATTTAATTCTATTCAAGCATTGATTCGATCGAACAAAATTAAAATATTGATCTGACCTTAATGTTGAATTTAATAGCAGCTTATTTAATTATGTCGATTGCAAATAATTTCAACAAACATTATTTTCCTTTGAAATTTTAAACTTACCAGGAATTATTTGAATTAGTTACCTCTTGCACATTTACATTTTTCATCACATTTCCGTCTGTAATTATAGCTCATGCACCAAATTACGATTCAACTTCACGAGAGTTACGAATTTTCTGCTTCACAATTCAATAACGTTCAATCAATACCACGCTTTGAGTAAAATTTGCAATACCTACTTAACAATTTTCCCATGTCTGCATAATATTTATTCCACTAACGTAATTTTCGAAATCACACAATATTTCTTCTGTTCACATTGTAATGAAATTTTACAACCGCCTCATTCTATCTAACGGGCTCCAAGCCATTGCATTCAATAGAATAAACATATCTTTTGCTCGAACGGACAGTGGAATTATTGCTGACATGGATAAAATTAAACCGCCTGAAGTCTATTATGGGCCATTTCAAACGGTCCACACATCGCGATATTAAATTCGAGAATGATTAATGTGACGCACCAAAGCTGCGCCAATTTTGCCTCTGAACTTCCTTTGGCAGATGTAATATATTTCGGAAAATATTCGTAAAATATTAAGCTCATATTAATCTTTCATGTTTGAGGAAATGCACAAATATTTGATCAATTCTCTTGCATGTGACAGTGTTAATTTATAAATGTGGCCTAGAATTTCGCATTGGATTTCCTATATCGGTGTAGATTGTAAATTAAGAAAAAGTAAACAAATCTCTCATAAAAATCAAATATTTGTCAAAGAATTAAAAGGTTAATTTAAAGCAAAATATTTATTTATGCATCCGACATAGTGCTAAAATAAATGCAGAAATGATAACCATAAAAATGCTTTAATTCATTAAAGGTAATTTCGTCACAAACTGCCACAAGCAATTGTTTTTCTTGAGAAATTAACATTTTAAAAGTAAAAACATTAGTAATCGAAAAATAAGCCAATTTTTCAAACAATTTAATGTTTGAATGCCCTAAATACAAAGTAAAATACGGTAGTTAAAACCCGAACTAGTGGATTCTACTGCACTAGTAGTTTCTACTTTAAAACACAAACGTCAAAATATTAACTACAAATAAGGTGAAAGATAAGCATAACAAACTTGAAAACCACTTAATAATGTTGAAATTTTTGGACAGTTTTGTAATTTTTCTTCTTCTTATTTTTTTTTTTTTTTTGGGTATAAGTGTCAACTACTACTCGAGCGTCACCTACTAGCGTAGTTACCACAACGCGGACGAGCAGATCACCATCCCATTGGCGAGCATATTAACGTAGCAAATTTGCGGGTAATTCATCATGCATTATTTGTAAATATGCAGGCGAATCAATTGACCTTTTAATTTTTCTACTACGGGCAAAGCCGTGCGGGTATCATTAGTAAATAATAAAGATGACAGGATAAAATAAATAAGCAAAAACTCTGGGTTGGCAGATTCACTTTTAATACAGGTGGTCCGTAGAAATCTTTTTAATTTTTGTAAAGTGAAATCATACTTAGACATGACATGCAACATGTTAATAAAATTCCTATAGGAGATTTGGACCACCCAGTTCACAAAGCTAATCGGACACCCCAACTTCTTCCAATCATTTATATGTTCGCATCAAAGGGCTGTGCTCTTGAACAGTGTTTGACTAATGACGCATAAAACTGGCTGTCAGTGACAGAAGGAATTCCGTACGAGAGTATGGTTAGTCTATTCAGGGTGGAGCATTGCAATTTTGAGACTTGCCAAACAGTTTTCAGTGTCAATCTCTTAAAATCACTCTTCCGAAATTTGAAGCTCCTTTAATACTCAGGAGAGGGGGGCAAATAAAAATATTCCCTACACACCCATATTTCTGGTGCATAAGTTCATGGTTTCATCTATGTTTTTGAAAACAATCTATGAATAGTGACATAGCCTCAGTTAGGGTTAAAGGTAACATGTTGTAAATGGAAGCAAATTCTTTTAATATTCTTGTAATTTTTGAAACGTAACTGTTGGTGAGTGAAGACTGCGTAACATATAGAACGTATTCTGCGAGTTCTTCGTGTCATCAAATAAGTTTCTGTCGTTGTTTGAAGATGACACTGGAAAAGTTGATTTTCAAAGTTTAGTAATCTTACATTTTTTTCCTCTCCAGCAGGTCTGCAAATGCGGAAAAATTCGTTTCAAGTAGTTTTCTTCTCATATGGAACGTTAATAAAAATATTTAGTATCGAATTTCAACTTTCCAGATATTTTTGACGAATATTTTAGGTTTTTACTTTTACCACATAAATTCTGCACTCTTGGGTAAATAGAAACAGCTAAGTTTTCTATTCGTCAAATTTTTTTTGAAAGAATAAATTTTGAAGTAAATAGCACCTTTTGCGTGTATTTTACATGAACTCAGCTCATGATCATTTTGTTTGTTTGCTTTTTCGTTTCGAATTGTCAGATTAGGGTCACATGCGACCTACGGGAAATAGTTAGATCGTATCAAATTTCATTTGGAAAGGAAATTAATTTTTTATAAAATGCAGTACCAGTTCTGGAACCAATTCACTCTTGGTACATACACATTCAACAAGTTTTTTTTTCCCTATCAAGCATATTTATATTATTTAGGATACTCTAAACTGAGCATTTCAGCTGCGAGCTAGAAATATTTCAAAAATATTTTTTCCAGTAATAAATTTCAGTAATGTAATATAGAAGGAAAACAAAAACTCGTAGAGATTTTTTGAAGAATAATTTTTTTCTCTAAAATTTGAAGGATAACAAGAAATTTTATTTCTGCTCAAAACTCTGCAAACGTACAACTCGCATTTCCAAAAAAAAAAAAAAATTGTGTACTATTATCCAAGCGTTAAGTAAAAGATTTGTTCCAAAAGCGTATCGACCCTATATACCGTTTTCAAATCACGTATTGCTTTTTTTTTCACTTGTCTCGTATCACTTTTTTCTCGCCGTGATCTACTTGCCCTTCACTTGTCACGGCTTCTTAATCTTAACCTTTTTCCTAGCTCCTCCCGCAAATCTTAAATTTATCTGACATTGCGGTTGACTTTTTTCGGTTCAGGTTGCGGGAGGTACTTCTATGATAGAAGTGTCCAACAACTAACTCGTTTTGTCAGACTTTCTGTCCCCTGAAGACAGGGAAAGGGCGTACAACCTTGAACTTTTTTTTGAATCAGTCATTGTGCACTGAAGAGAGTTTTTGCTTGCATGCTTGGTGGTTTATTCATGAGTTGTGGCTGTTCGCTTGCATGAATAAGCCTTAACATAGAATTTCTATCAGACACTTTTTTTTACAAATTTAGGTTATCTGTATTATTCATGTATCGTAATTTGTAACACCAAATTAACTCGACTGAAACGTTATAGTAATTAGAAATTTCAAACACCGTTACTGAGTTTTCAAACTTTACCACAAAGGGGATGCCCACAAATGATGTGACGCTTTGGGGGGGGGGGAGGATTCATGAAACTGTTGACAGTTTGTGAGAGGAGGTTATTACAAAAAGGGTGGCATCGTGCATTTTTTTAAATAAGAATGTTTTTGGAAAACTGCGGGACATGTGACACATTATGAGAGGGGGTAAGGTGAAGTGTGTGACACTTAGCAACAGGAAAGAGAGGATCAAAAACGATGGAAAAAAATGTGGGTTATCATTTAGTCTTCTTACAACGCGAGGTGGTTAGTGGAATGAACTTTTCGAAAAAGTTGCCAGTCAACCAGTTGAATGACTTTTTCCGTTATCTTCAGACGAGGCAACTTAGTTTAATCAAATTTTCTTCGAATAAACTGAATTCATTCGGGGAACTGCGCCACAATGCTGCTAAACTGAACCGCGTTCACTGTTTAACTAGTTCACTCGTTCGTAGAGTAAACGTACGGCAATATCCCGATGAGCGTGATCAACTAAAAGATTGGATAACACCCATCTGGATGAGAATGGTAGCGGTATGTGTGTCTGGTGTGCCGAGCACACTAGTCACAGTTGACTGTCATGTGAAGGATGGTTGTCGATTTCTTTATTTTTTACCTGGTTACACCTCCTTATAGCAGCCCATAAGAAAGTTGATTCAACTAAGTTGCCTCATGTGAAGGTGGCAGGGGCGTGCACAGAGCAGGCGGGGGGAGGGGACATCTGTTGGCCCGGGCCCGAGCCTAAAGAGGGCCCAATATTTTTTAAACTATAGGTGAAATATATAGGTAAACAATATGGAGGGGGGCTGGAAAAATCATTTGTGACGGGCCCCAAACTTTCAGTACACGTCTCTGATGGAAGGTGGCCTTATCTCCGAAGACAAAATGTGAAAGTTGTGAATAAATTATTGAGTATAGCGACAAAACGAATTCGAATTTCGCAGTTCCCATATATATTGCTACGTTCTCCATGAAGGCGATTTCAAGCTCATTATTTTGACGGCACATTTGTTAGTATTTACTTTAAATGACTTAATGTAGAATACTGTGGTCAAGCATTTTCCACAAGTTCCATAGATTATATTAAATAGTCGCGATTATTCTCATAAGCAAAAAACATTCGCAAACATACTCGAAACGCAGTAAAAAAAGATATGCAAAAAATATTTCAATTCTTGACAACGCAAAAATATTACAAAAACTATAGTTATGAAAAAATTTAGAAACATTTTGCTCCATAAAGATAGTGAAACTTTTGTCTTTTTCTTTTTTTTCATTCTGAAGTGTCATTTCACCTGCACGTTTTCTCTCACGCTACGCTCTCGTTCTTTTTGTGCCTGACTTATTCATATTTACAGCTAAAGAGTATATTTCAATGAAAAAAAATACATTATAAACAACGAGAAAGCTAAACTCGCACAAAGCGCCTATCTCCTTTACATTACGCAAAGAACTTGCGGAACAGAACTTCAAAGCCCTCGTATAAGATGTTTCGCTTTTTTAAAAAAATCTGCCAGTAAGGATGACAAGAGTCTTTTGAAGCAACTGTAACTAGTGAATTATAAATTCACACAGCAAAGAAAAAAGGGGTACTGAACGGTTTATTTATTTATTTAAAAATAAAAATGCGTAAGTTAATTTATCGAAAAACTAAAAAACAAAAAATGATGCAATATGTAAGTTGTCCGTTTTCATCTCTTCCATCAAAAACCATAACTTTAAAAGATAAAATACTTGAAAAACATTCAACGAAGGAAGGCGTGAATTATTCTTTAAAACTCAGAATTTCTTTATAACGAGAGTAAAATTATCCACTTACGATTTCCTTTATTTTTTTAAAAGAAACTTTTAACTGTAATTCATGAAAAAAAGGACTTGCGTTACTGGTATAATTACTACTTATGTCATTAAGTTTCCCTAAATTAATGATCGTGAGTATAGCATGCGACAGTGAAATATGATCTTATGCAAGCAGTCAACCCACACGAATCGCTAAAGAATAACAGCTTCTGCTCAACCTTTGACTTGGAGTACTATAAAGCCAATACCATTAAGAAGAAGCTCAAACAGAAGTAGACACTTTCAGTCCAGCAGGATATTTAGTTACTTGAGAAAGGTTCTGTAACATGGGGGTGGGAGTTAAACATTCACGAAACTAGTTTTAGTGAATAAAAAGTAAAAGAATTAACGACTGTTTTGAACTATTAAGAAGCACACCTCTCTACCTCTTTTGAAGCACCAATTTAGTAGTAGGCAAGGTTTTGAGATGCGGTGTACATTAAAAGATTTAAACTTTTGAACCTTTCAAGAAAACGGCTACCATTAATTTTCTGACCTACGGCCAGAATAAGTAGGTTGTTTTTACCTCAGAAGAATTTTATATGAGTACTAGAGCTTGAAGAACAAACAGAACAAGAATAATTTTTACCATGATTTTGAGCATCACTATTGACAGCATGTACACTAAACTGCCATATTTGAAAAAAAAAATAAATAAAATCAAAAGTTAAGTTTTTTTTTTTTTTTTTTTGAGAATGCATATCTTCCTAAGAGACATTTTTTTAAAGCTGGAAACTTGATAGTTGATGCCTTCAATTTTCGTAAAAATTTCAGAATGTGTTAGTGGTACTATGATAAGAAAAAGTGAAGTTTCTTTTTTTAAAAAACTGATTTGTTTGTCCTTGAGTAGGGGTCAAAGTTTAAGGTCATGAAAAAAAAGAACTAAATATACGATTGCTTTGCTTCAAAAGTAATGAGTGAAGCAAGCCAATTTCTTTAAATGTGAACACTACTTGATAATAGGTACATGCTATCATAAATATTTTGGTGACTTACTCATGGCTTTGAGGGCAAATGTCAATTACAACTCCTACTTTTTTACCCTTTTTTGACTTGTTTAGACCCGGATATCTGCTAAAGCCGTGAGTAACCCTCAGAAATAAGTATAACATTAACTACTCACAACAGTATAAGTACTAAGAAACATAAAATAACTTTCGTTTCTCTCGACTTTAGGAGTTAAACGGTCTCAAAGTCGAAGATTTTTTTAAAATTCCCCAAGTTTAGGCGGCAATAATTTTAATCGCGACAGGTCAACAACTTGGGGATAAAGCTGTAGTTATAGTCCGAGTGGTGTAGTTCAAGGTCCAGGTTAGAAAACCATGGCAACTAACCAACTTTTTCAATTACGCGGTCTCAAAGTTGATAATTTGAAACAAAAAGAATCACAGTTTTAGGTCAATTATTGTAAAACGCCTGAGTCAATAACCTTGGGCAAGAGCTGTAATTATGCTCTACGTGGTGTAGTTTTAGACTCATGACAGAAAACCATGAAATCTAACTATCTTTCTTAATTAAATGGTTTCAAAAATGATGATGTCTGTATAAAAGAACGTTTTTTCACGAGTTTATATACGTGCTACTGATAATTTTATGAGCTCAAAGTCGCATAAATACTAGAACGAATCAAGTGCTTAATGTACTTTAAGCTCTCAAAATTTCATGATTCTAGTGTAATAAAATTTTCTGGAACCTTGCTTGACCACAACATAGCAATTATTCTCACAAATCTGATCCGCCATTTCGGATCACTATATTTTGGAGATCCTAGATCCTCAGGATTCGACTCTCGGAAGCTGAAAATTAGCATCAAGTTAGATTCAAAGACATCTCTACAACTCAATAAAATTTCATCCCGTTCAGAGATGATCGAGCGGAGACAGTTTCAAAAATCAGGTCGCTGACGTGGAATCACTGTGATATACTCATTATGAAAATTTTACTGCATCTTTTGTTACTGTCTAACAAACCTGTTTTTTTTTTTTTTTTTTTTTTTTTTTTGACATTATATTTATATTTTTACTTTTGAGCCAAAATTTGTTTGTTTATAGAAGTTTATTACTGTAAAGGCGAGTGTACATGCAAATTCCACTGTAAGTATGAACTCAATCTCTTACCCATGTGCAATCCTCCTTCTAAGATATAGCATTGAATTATGATCATTATAAAGTCAAAAATAACAAAAGATGCATGTGAATAGTCACAATGTTATATCGGAGTGATTTCACATCAATTGGCCTAAATTTTTAAAACTGTCCCTGCTCGATCATCCCCGAATGGGATGAAACTTTATAGAGTTGTGGATATGTATTTGAAACTAAGCTATGCAAATTTTCACCTTCCGAGATCCAATTCCTGAGTATCTACGATCTCCAAAATATAGTGCTCCAAAATGACGGATCAGCTTGGTGAGAAGAATTGCCATGTTGTGGTCAAGGTTACAAAAAGTTTTATAACACTAGAAGCATGAAATTTTGGGAGTTAAAAGTACATTTGACTGTTAATTCGTTCTAGTATTTATGTGAGTTTGAGCGCTTAAGAATTTGAGTAGCACTCATATAAACTTGCTAAAAAACGCTCTTTTCTGTTGAAATCATCATTTTTGAGATCGTTTAATTAAGCAAAATGATTAGATCTCATGGTTTTCTGACATGAGTCTACAACTACATCACGTAGAGCAGCTTTCGCTCAAAGTTATTGACTCAGGCATGTTAGACTGCGATTATTTTTGTTTCAAATTATCAATTTTGAGGCAGCCTAATTAAAAAAGTTGATTAGTTTTTATGGGTTTCTAATCTGGACCTTAAACTACTCCACTCGGACTATAACTACAGCTGTATCCCAAAGTTGTTGACCCGTCGCAATTAAAGTTATGGTCTTCTAAATTTGGCTATTTTTAAAAAATAATCAATTTTGAGACCGTTTAACTACCAAAGCCAAATAGAAACGAAGGCTATTTTTTATTTTTCCTAGTACTATTCTGTGGTGAGTAGTTAATCATATACTTATTTCCAAGGGTTACTCATCGTTTCAGCAGATATCCGGGCCTAAACAAGGCAAAAAAAGTAAAAACTGTAGCAGTTTCAACTGACATTTTCCCTCAAAGCCATGAGTGAGCTATCAAAGTATTTAAGCTAGAATGTGCCTAGTATCAAGTAGTATCCTTATTTAAAAGAATAGGCTTGGTTCACTCATTGCTTTTGAATCAAAGTAATCATATATTTAACTCTTTTTTCTCAAGATCCTAAACTTTGACCTCCACTCGAGGGCCAACAAATCAAAGAGGGAAAACTTCACTTTTTCTTTTCACCAAACTAGTAAAATATCCTAAAAATGTCAGGAAAATTGAAGGTGTCAACTATCAGTGCCCCATACACTTTGTCCAGCTTTAAAAAAATGACTCTTCCATTTTTTTAAAGCTGGAGCTATCCATCAAAACTAATGAGTAAGACAGTTTAAAGATTTTTTTTTTTTTGCCGTTTTTGGCAAAAAATAAAACATCGTGCTATCAATGCGAAGGTCGTCCATTCGAATTCCTATTAGCCAAAAATGTGTCGTTTTAGCGATCAATTTTCTTCAACAGAATTCAGATTCAAATTTTCAGTGCTATATTATCTGAACTCACTGCAGGATTCAAAACTATACTTCTGTTGTTGAAATCAGGAAACACAGCACTAGCTTTACCATGGTAAACCGCAGTATAACTTTTTTAAATTGTTGTAACAAAATAGAGGCATCGCTCTTAAATTATTTTGCTACTTTATTACACATTGCTTTAGTGTATAGCATTCCGTGATAGAGTTATATTAGCCCAGTTTGTAAAAATGTCTTGCTAATAACGCAAAGGTTATGGGATCGATCCTCCCATGGGTTAGAATATGCAGTTTTTGAACGACTGATTTTTTTCAGCTGAATTGTTGCTTAAATTTTTATGAATGTGTATTCTTAACTCGATGTTGGCCAAATTCTCTGAGCCTGAGTTGTGCTGTAGCATTAAAGTTTAAAAATAAACCGTTTATTTAAATATGGTAAATTGTCTTATCATTTACATAATTTCTCGAGGGTGTTTTTCGTGGGTACGCCATAACTTCCTTAATGCTTTATCAAATTCACAAGTAAGGCATCATTTTAAAGGCGTTTTCACCACTACTATTGAAAAATACACAAACAAGTCGCATCCTGACTTTTAGTCGAAAAAATACATTTAAAAATTTTAATTTTTGAATTCCTGCTGCCGATCGCGAAGGCTTTGCAGGGGTCAGAGAGTAGCTATTAATTACAAATAATAATTAGATTGTCTTGTAACTACATTAGCTTGAAACTGAATTGGAGGAAAGCGTTTTGCAAGTTCAAATCATTTTAAGAATAGTTTTCTAAATAATAACCTCAAAAGCAAAGTAATTTGCGTCCAATAGGTATACAACCGAGACCCACGTGATAACAGGCCAGACAACTCCCCTCCCCCCCGCTTCGTTACGCCACCAGTAGTCGATCTTTGAACTTGGCGCGAAACTTAAAAACAGTGCAGTTTACCAGTAGTGTTGCTTGCTCTGGTTGATATAGATGAAATAGGAAATATGTAACTTCGGATGCACATTTTTGAATACAATTCTGTTGGATTTATCTCTTCCTTCCCACGTACCGGAATGTAGAGTCAATTAAAAAATATATGTATAATATAAGTCTTAAGTATCTGCTGAGTGAAAAGTGAATCAGCGAGTTCCGCTGCCGAACAACCTGCATGTAAAGCAAAAAGCTGGACGCCTCATGGAATAAATTTTAAAGTTCGGAGGTAAGTACTCTTTTCTCAGATAAACAAATTTACATTTTATGCAGTTAAGATTTCTTAAGTTTTCCTCCATTACACAAACAATTGTCAGTTTCCTTTCCGATATCTTTGTCTGTAATTTGTAATTTCAGCATACTGCTTTAATATTTGAAACGATTAACTTGCAACTTTTTATTTCTTTATTTTTTCAACTTTGAACACGCATTTATTCGAAATGGATTTTCCAAACTAACAATATACATATGTCAAAATTTTCTGCGAATATACTTGTTGCTATCAGAAGCGTAACTTGGTGTTGATATTCAGTAAAAATGTAAACAAGTTTATTGAAACAGGCTTTTAACTGAACTAATCTTATATTTTCGGTTTCGATTAAATTGTTTTATACGCTAGCATGTGTTATTTTGATCAAAAAACATTCCTTGATGGGTTTCCGTAGTTCTGAGATAAAAGATTAGATTTGAACGCCGGAGGTCGGTGGGTTCGATACTTAAACATTTCCCCCCAACTACGCCCCTGCAATGTTATTCAAACAAGCTGGTTCTGTGCGTAAATTAAAAAATATATATATGGTTTTTTTTCCACTGTTGTCTTTAGGTTTTATGATATTTATGCACACATTGTGGTTAAGTTAACGGTATTCATAATTTCTGGGCTTGCGAAAGATTAATTTTGAGCAGTGGATACACAACGTGTTTTTGCCAAATGCTCTATGCTTGTTTGTTTATGCTTAAAAAGGGCAAAATGTCTTGAACTACATATTTTTTGAACTCCTTGGGTTTTCTGTTAATAAGCTTTCAGGAACTCTGAAACTGTAACATAAATTGAATTAAAGGGCTGTCTATAAAGTATGTTACAAACTTTTGAACAAATCCCCCCCTCCTCCTTGTTACCTGTAACGCTGTTCAACATGAGCATATTGTTATAAACAACGCGTGATGTCACACTTCTTGTTATCCCCTCCCTTCCCCCTGTCACAAAACTGTCACATTGATTTCCTAAAAGAGCATACTTAGCAAAATGTTGATCTAAATTTAACATATATGAGGTTTTAAGTATTAAAGAAAGTTAAAAATGGTCATTCTATGAAAAGTTTTTTGAAAAATATTACTTTGTCATCAATTAATGCTTTTTAAAATAATTTTTCAAAAGCCTAAAATGATGAACAATTAAAGCCCCCCCCCCCCCACGCACAAGAATCATTAGCAGCAGAAAAAGCTAAAAATGGGAAAGTAGCCGAATTCCAAAAAAAAAGGCTGTTTAGATATTGAATACATTTTTTGATATACAACATACAGTATTCATGATGTATCATTCATTCTTTAATTAACGTTTTTCAAGTTGAATTCCTGTGTAATTTTTCGAGAGTGCCCACCGAAGGGGGGGGGGGGGGTCGGAATCATAGTCTCATAGTAATGATAGCTTTTCAACGGCTATAGTTATAAATAACTGTGTCCTTGAAATTTTAAGGGAGATGGAGATGTTTTTTTTTTTTTTTTTTTTTGAAGGTTTCATAATTGAAGGGGGTAGGGCACCGTCTACTTTGGGGATGGCACCCAAGCATTCACGTCTTTTTAAAAGCATAAATTTGCTCAGCTAAGTTAACATTAATAATCTGGTATTATGTACTTTAATTTGATGTTATGTCTTTGAAACATATTGCAGTCCTGTTTCACGTTTACTTAAGTAAAAATGTTTATTTATTTTTTTAAAATTTCATTTAATTCTTATTCAAATACAATAGTAATATTATTTTTTGTTTTGATGTAATTGTAAAATGAAAGTTCATTTATTTATTTGAATACTTCTTAAGACTTAATGTTTCAATACAATATACGAGTACTTAAAATGCGATTAGTTAAAAAACAATTTCTAATGAAAAATAAAACTGTGTTTATTTATCACTTTGTTTTAACATGATTGTAAAATAAAATCGTGTTTAGTTTTTTGAATACTTTGTAAGACTATGAATTAAGTTCAGTGTATTTTTTAATGTATGATTATCGGTTCCTTTTTATGTTTTCAAATGAAAAAGTAGAACTTGTAATGCTACTTGAATAACAGAAGACAATAATAAATAAACCAAATAGTTTTATTTAACCAAAATATTAATCGAAGTGCTCCCTTCCCAATATCATTGTGGATCGACAAACGATGACGTCATTTGCTAGTTGGATGGCCTTTTTATCTCGAAGGCCTCGATACAACTATAAAATTAAAAAATTTTAAGTTTCCTTTACATTTTCAATATTAAGGTATCCATTCAAGCCATTAAATTAATTTAGCGTGATAATCACACATTTCGAGACCCTTAAACAAACACAGCACCTGAAACGAGGAAAAACAAAAAGGAAGACAAATCACTACATTAAACATTTTTTTCTCTCTGCACTTGTAAGAAACTGCACTCCAACAATTAACCTTGTTCCTTACGCAAGGCAAAAAAAAAAAAAAAAAAAGAGAACGCAAAAGAAAAAAAAACGAGACAAAAAATCTTTGCACAACAACAGAACATTGAATTTCATTCATCTGTATTCATCACGTGTTTTACGGAAGAACTTACGTTGATGAAAGAAAGTAATGGGAAAAAATGACATTTTTGCAGGTTAAACAGAACGTATACTTCTTCGTCAATGAAAGCGTCTGATTAGAGTTGAGATGTCAGTTAGCTATAACACGCGTAAAGGATTTTTTTTTTTTTGTATTTTTCTACTTACTTTCTCTTTAAATCAAATTTCTGCTGAAAAATTATTCACTTGATAGATTTTTTTCCTCTAGTAGGTTTTTTCTGATCATGTTAAACATGACGCCTAGAGGTTTATATTTTTTATACATATGGGTTTCCTAATTATGGGTATCGTTTTTGCAAGTATTTTCACTTCTTTAAGATTGTCTTTACTGCTTGAAAGAATTTTACCAGAAAAACTTTTCTTTTTCTTCTACTGAAAGCGATTTTTATGCTAAAGTTGTTGGAACTGAAATTAGAATATTAGTAACTAACGGTAGAAACTATGCATACATGTCTTTATCTTTTTTAACAAAACATTGTTGGTAAAATGTTTAAGGTTTATTCAAAAAATTTGCTTGACGAAGCATGAAATTTTTATTTTGTGTTATTATTTGTGAAAAAAATGTTATTTTAAAAAAATTTGCTCACCATAATGTAAAATTTGCAAAAATTACAAATGAATGAGAAGAAAAAGTATAATAAACCCAAGTAATACGATGAACCTCATAATTAATTAATGAGTTATATCTAAATAAATACAATATGATTTCTTCTATCAATCTGGTTGTTGCATTTAATGTTGTTTCTCGATTTGTGTTTGAATTGGAGTTCCTCGCTATTTTTTTAGGTGTATATTTCTTATCAACTATTTTTGATAAAAGCCATTCGTGAACATGAACTTAAGCTCGCCTCGTCATGTAGTTATCCATTGATTTCCTTTTTCCATTACAAATATTATAAGCATTTCGACTTTTTTTGCTAGAGCACAACATACTTACCTGTGAAACAAACTACGTGAGTTTTCCTTCATTTTCTTTTTGTCAAAATGAGCAGATTATCTCAACTGGTGCAAATGATGTTGTTTTAATACGAAGACTTTAAGACTACTCTTCCCAATTAATAACAATTGATTGTCAGACGTACTGTTCAATTTCACAACCAAATGTTTACTTTCAAAACGGATTATACCCAATTTTATACTTTTTTAGAAACACGAAAAAAACGTTTTACGCACAGTCACTAACTGTTAGAATTCCAAATTACTCACAATATTTTAGAAGAATAACAAGTGTCTATTGGCATAAGTCGAGTTATTTTTCCTCAGTTTTACCAGACCTAAATTGCCAATTTAATTTTGGATGTATTCCTTTTTGGTGTAAATTAGTGGATATCATCCTTTTTGCAAAAAAACACGTATTTTCTTCAGAAGTAAACTTGATTAGATTTAAACAAAATATTTAACATTTTTTAACATTTTTTTTACTCTACTTTATTCCTTCCTACTTTATTATTTTCATTAAACATTTCCAAAAAAAAGACCTTCGATCCAATAAAACCACCCTAACCGATTCAAAAAACAACATAGTAGGTATTAATAAATCCCAATTTTTATCCCGATTAATTGCAATTTTTCAATTAATCACATTTTAATCATTATTTAATCAATAATTAATCACAATTTAATAGTAATATTAATTATTTATTATTAATTTAGTAATTACAATTTGAGATAGCGTTTGCCAAACTGATAACAGACTTGCAGAAGGCGTAAGGTGGTAGCGATCTCTTAATACGGACGGGTATCACGCTTGATTGGAAATGCTCAGCCAGTGCTTAACTCCACTATTTTATTTGTGAACTACTTTTGAATTAGAAGAGACAAATTCAAATTTGGATGTATGTCCTTTTGATATGAACGTGAAAGAGTGCATACCGGCAAATGAAAGATAAGTTCCACTTTGCTGTAAAAGACCTGGCGAGAAATAAGGGGATGGATATACGTCGTTCAGGTGGTAAAACCAATTTTTACTCATTTTTTAACATTAGATAAGAACCAGAGATTCTGAAAAAAAAACAAAAAATTTTTTTTTTCTCAAAAAGTGAATAGAATCCGTTAAAAAGTAAACTCCTCAAATACCGAAGCACTTTCCTGGTGTCTTGCTAAATAGTAAATAATGTGATTACTTAAATAAAAACATCAAAAAAAGACCTAACAAAAAAGTCAATTTTTTATCATTAATAAATCATTACTCACATATCGAGTATTGCCATAGTCAACGTTCAATATTTGGAAGACATACCTGAAATAAAACAAAGTAAAATTAGTTTCTCAGATTGAATAAAAAATACAAATGTTGCATTTTCACTTGGTCTGATTTTTAAAGTTCTCCCTTAGATATTTTTAGATAAAGATAATAATGTAGAGAAATACATCATATGATGCATAACATGACTTCAAACACACACGAACACAAAAACAAACGATCTGATGTGTGCATCACATGACTTCCTTTTACTCTAATTTAATGGCATTTTCTCATTATTGGCAGTTTTAATGCGATTCAATAGTTTACTCTCTAAATATCACCAACAGTGGCGAAATTGAAACTAGATCTTAAAAAAATAATAAATAAATAAGTAAAAAAGCGCCAAATTTGTCGCCAAGTTGCCGACAAAATTTGGCGACCAAAAGACTGGCGATACATCGCCAAGTGTCCGCCAAATTATAACACCACTTGAGTTTACATCGAAATTAACAATGATTTCACCCCAAAAAGGGGCAAAAGACCCCCTTTGGAGCATTCGAATGCAACCAAAAAGAGAGGTGCATAACTAGACCCCGCTAGGAGTCTAAGTACCAAATTTCAACTTTCAATGACATTCCGTTCTTCAGTTATGCGATACACATACGCACATACATACGTACATACAGACGTCACGAGAAAAATCGTTGTAATTAACTCGGGGATCATCAAAATGGATATTTCGGGTATCTGTACGTTCCTAAGCATATATCCACGTGTGGTCGGGTTGAAAAATAAACTCAACATTCATTCGGGGGTGAGCAAAATGGAAATTAAGGCCGATTTTTGAGTGAAATATTTTTTGCGAATACAATACTTTCTTTTTTTGTAAAAGGAAGTAAAAATCATCATTAAGTTTCCTTTCTTTTTTTCAAGTAAAATATATTTAAAATTTTTAATTATAATAGGTGTCAAAAGGAATACACACAAAAATCTCAATTCAAATTCCTCATTGAAAATTAAAATTTTAATTACGCAACGAGGCGAAGTTAAACACGTAAAAGTTAAAGACAAAATTGCATCCTGCTGAAATAATTGCTGCTTTTTCCAAAAAAAGAATTTTAAAAGATTGAGACTAACTGTGTTTCACAAAAAACTTGAACACTTAATATAATGCTCAGAAGTTTTTCCCCCCTCAAACATGTTTTGGTTGCTTTCTTGTAAAAAAAAAAAAAAGGTTTAAATCGACCACTAGTGTAAATTTAATTTAATTTTAGAGGGAGGAGGTCATAACTTTCCTTAAAGGTTCATGAACAACCATACTAGGATCGGTGGCTTAAAGCGGAAAAGCTAGCGTAACGGTTTTTGGTAATCTTGTGTGCAATTAGTATTTTCTTTGGGACTCATGCAGCCACTTCTTTTCCTTATAACACTGAAAACTCTTGAAAAAAGAACCTACTATAAATAATTTTCGGCCTTCTCGAATGAAATGGGATGGCCATCTATATAATGACACATTTCAAATTAAAATTCCCTCGTTCTGAAAGAAAACTTAAAGGACTTTTAATATTCCAAATTTTAAATACATTTGTCTTACTAGAATCCCAAATGTTGTTTTATTTGCTTTTGTGGCTAGTTGCAAAACCCAAAGGAAATAATTTGAGGTAAAAGATTAAAACAATGCATTGATTAATCAGTATTGCTCACAGTTAGTAACCTTTAAAATCTACTCCAAAACAATGAAAAGAGTTTTTTTTTTTTTTCTGTAATGTATC